>NC_090446.1:1156594346-1156897376 GCF_031143425.1 Pleurodeles waltl | reverse complement strand
TTGTTTTATCCCAAAAAAGGTTTTGGGTTAGGTTTGCGTTACAAAAGTAATGCAAACTTGACGCAAAACCTTTGTGAATCTTGGCCTAGGTTCCATAAGTGCCTTGATTCATAACCAATGAACCCTCAGGAATGAGACAGAGACACCCTTTCCAAAACCCTCCTTCATGAATAGTAAGACTAGGGACCCTTCAAAAGACCAAGACCAGATCTCCCTTGAGTTACACCACCACTGAAAGGAAGCCTTATGGCTTTAAAGTGGACTCCCACTTGGACTCCCACTGCCATCTCACTAGAAAACCCCATATGCTGGAGTCTAAATTGCTCAAGAGGCAGGCTGTCAACTTGAGCCTGAAAACAGCGTAAGACAGGTGAAAATGGGATTTTAATAGAAACTGAACCATTGACAGGCCCATTCATTCACATCTATAAATTGACGGAGATGTGAGGAAACCAGGACATTCCAAGGCACAAGAAAGTGATAACTAATACCTTTGGTCTGTAAAATTCTCTTGTATTCAGTTCAATATTATTGGGGGTCACAGATAGTAAATTCTCTTAGCCCTCAAAGAAAATGCAGCCTTTTTAGAGAAAAGGGGAACTGACAGGTGTCTCTCACCTCCGATCTGCCAGGTTAGACTGTGTCAGACAGAAAGTATTGGGAGTCATGCAAACCTGTCGGAGGATCTGTTATCTGCAGGTGATGATAAAGCAGAACCCCAAATTTGAACTCCAAAGTCATAACACACTCAATGAATGGTATTATACAGTTATATAATTATTTACTATGCATCATTTAGCTACAAATGTTATGAATCATAATTATCATGCTCTCAGCTCATCTCCAAAATAACATGCAGATCTGAGTGAATGTTAGACAAATAATCACACATCTCCTATCCTATTGGTATATTCTAATGTATCTAAATGTTAACTGCCATCTACCTTGTAAGGCTGCACTTATTTAATAAGTCTTAATTATGCTGACCCAAGTATAAGTTTCCCCACATACCTCAGGCTGTGATTGGGTCAACAGGCAAAATTCTGCTCTTTAGCATCTCCCCATAAGCCCTGAGGATAATCCACACACTGCATTGGTAGTTTATATACCTTGATTGCGAATAGTGGCTTGTGGAAGGAGATGGGTAACTCACGTTCAGCTCCTGCTTTGCTATATCAGTGGGCCGGCAATGCCCATATACAGAAGCTTAGAGAAGCTAAGGAGGCAAATGCTACTTCTATCTATCTTCTAAGATAGATTGCTACAAGGTAATGCCCCTTGTAGCCACAGTTACAACAGTCAAACCAGAGAATAGTAATGATTTCCATATAAGTCTGTTAGTTTGAACTGAGTCAAAAACATGAAGTTCTTAAACAGAAAAAATGGCAATCAAACATACACTGTTAGCAATAGCATTCCAGTGATTAGCCCATTTTTGTTAGGTGCTATGCGTATTACAGGCTTTTCTTGATTTTAAATGCAGAGATGTTTACATGCAATCATGCCTATATGCATGTAATTTGCATTATGATACAAAACCTCTGGTACATACAGCACTCCTTATTTTTAGATGCAACCTCAAGAGCAGATGGGTTGGTGGGAAAACACAAAACATCATGGTCACTGGAATGACAGGGCATCTATCCCCTAAGCTGTTAGGTCTTTAAAATGGGAACATAATAATGGAAATGTGGTCTCTAGTAGGGGTGTGTGGTGTACTCCGCTCTGCTGGCAGAGCTAACAGAGTTTTTGGAAGTTGTCCAATAAACTCTGCTGGCCCCCGCAAGTGGAGTGGAGCTCACCCAGGGCATGCTGCAGCCCATTTGGGCTGCACAACGCAAGTGCAGACATCTGCACTTGTGCTATGCAGCTCATGTATAGGCTGCAGCGTGCACCGGAGCACAGCAGGGAGGCAGCCACTGGAGAAGAGGACCTTGTCCTGAATGCACCTGATCTCAGAAGCACAAAGCAGGGTCCAGTCTGGCTGCCTAGGCCCGTCCCTGCGTAGCACTTCTGAGATCTGGTGCATTCAGGACTCTGCGGCTCTCGGAACTCTGCCTCCATGGAATTCCACTGAGTATTTTTTTTAACTCAGCAGAATTCCGCTGAGTCCGACTCCATGAACTCCGCCCAGGCCTGGCTTCAGTTGGCAGAGGTATGCACCCTGTCCAAGTAGGGACCACAATCCTAGTCAGGGTAAGTCAGATTCATAACCCAAATTAACCTGCGCTCACCCTCTGGTAGCTTGGCACAGAGCAGTCAGGCTTAACTTAGGCGATGTGTAAAGTAATTGTGAAACACTTAATTACAGTAACACAGTGAAAAACATCACAAAAACTCCACACCAGTTTAGAAAAATAGAAAATATTAACTGGGTAAAATAAGGCCAAAACAAAATAAATCTGATAAGTAGAAGTCGAGAAATTATTTTTTAAAGATTAAGGGCCTCATTCCAACCGAGGCGGGTGGCGGTCGCCGCCCGCCTGGCTGGAACCGCCATATGGCCGCTCCGCGGTCGGAAGACCACTGGGGCCATTCTGACTTTCCCGCTGGGCCGGCGGGCGCTAGCCAAAATAGCACCCGCTGGCCCAGCGGGAAAGCGGCCTGCAACACTGAAGCCGGCTCCGAATGGAGCCGGCGGTGTTGCAGGTGTGCGACGGGTGCAGTTGCACCCGTCGCGCTTTTCACTGTCTGCCAGGCAGACAGTGAAAAGCATACTGGGGCCCTGTTAGGGGGCCCCTGCACTGCCCGTGCCTGTGGCATGGGCAGTGCAGGGACCCCCAGGGGCCCCAGGACACCCGTTCCCGCCAGCCTGTTCCTGGCAGTAAAAACCGCCAGGAACAGGCTGGCGGGAAGGGGGTCAGAATCCCCAGCGCCGCCATGGAGGATTCGGGCAGCCGGGGTTAATCCTTTAGAGCCGCGGTCGGAATGGCCCAGGAAGCACCGCCAGCCTGTTGGCGGTGCTTTCCGTCGTTCGCGGCCCTGGCGGGTTTTACCGCCAGGGTCGGAATGACCCCCTAAGTGTAAAAACAGTACTTAGAAGTCTCTAGCAGACAAACGGTTGCTTGAGGTCGCAAGGGATTCGCGCAAACGCACAGTTCCGGCCAAAAACGATAGAGGGTAGGCTGGCTTCAGAACCCACACAGAGTCTGCTGAAACAGAACCTTTGATGGAACAAAGCGTTAACGTCGAGTGCATGATGGGTTGGTTCCAATCCGTGCAGTAGGGTAGAATTCATCACTGTCGAGCCTCGCAGTCGGGTCCCATGTCGGCATCGAACCCTGTTGAAGTGAATGCAATGTGTTGCCATCGAGTGGTGTTGAGCATTGTCATCGAGCCGCTCAGGCTGTGAATCCGCTGTTGTCAGGCACCCTCTGCCCGGCGTAGAAGAAACAATTTTTCCCAGGTAGTTGGGTCAATGCACTGCTTTTTGCAGTAAACAGCTGCAGAACCAACTTTTGAGGCCCACGACAGGATGGGTGACACCTCAGGCAAGGGTAGGACTGGTAGGGTTGGAATGACAGGATTTGGAGGAACATGACGGTCAGCTAACGAGCTGCCGTGAACTCCCGTCGGACGGATGTGACGCCGAAACCGCGCGTCTTGCATTGTGAGCAGACCTTCCCTCGGTCTCTGCTCGGGAAAGCAGCAGAGGTTTCTTCCCGTCGGATCCACGTTTGTTTGTCCCCCCTGGCCCCCCCCGGGCGACGGCCTGAAGGATAAAGGGGCGAGGGTGAGGAGTTTCCTCATCTCGCCTTCGCGCTCCGGTTTGGGAGTCTGGGCGCGTGAGACTCGGGAAAGCTGCGGTAGCTTTCACTGCCGGATCCGCGTGTGTTTGTGCCCCCGGCCCCCACCCGGGCGACGGCTTGAACGACAGGGAGGCGAAGGTGAGGATTCTCTCCTCTCGCCTTCGTGCTACGGATTGGGAGCCCGGGAGCGTGAGCTTCGGATCTCCCGTTTCAGCGTTTCTTGAGGGAAGCCCCTGGAGCTGCGCTAACGGAGCAAGGAACAGCAAAGACGGTGACAGGGTATTTCTGGTGGAGTGGGGGGGTGCCTGGGTGACTAGTCCTATGATTTTTGCTTGACTATAGCTTGTCTCCAGCAGGCAGAGACTGTTATCATTATCGTTGCTGCCCTCCCAGGAGTATTGGGGAGCTTAAAGAAAACATTTATATCTGTGAAAGTGCTGCCTATTGCAACAATAACCAGATGCAAGAGCCTTCTACTAGAAGTTTGTATTAGAGGAACTCCAAGCCTAAATATTGAGTTTTACAGCTGCGTATTCGCTAGGGATTGCTACGTTTCAGCGCTTGTCATTTTATAATCACAAATTCTGTGCAAAACTTGTTGCTTTATACAGAAGGGTAGTGAGACTCAGAGGGACGCCAAAACTCAAAACGCTTTTGTATTTATGGTGCTTTGCCGTTTCCTGGAAGGACTGAGAGTGTAAATTGTTGTTTCAATTGAGAGCTCCTCAGGTTTAAGGGTCTTGAGAAAGGAGGTGGGACATCGCTTAGATAGGTTCCCTGTCGGGTGGGGGTACTTGGCCCTCCACTTCTTGTGCTGTTTTTCCCCTGGATTTCTAGGCGTTAAAAAGAGAAAAAAGGGGCAAGAAGAATACTTTTGGTTATTGCGCTTTGTTAATTTCATTCCTCCTCTCTACTGTGTTTTCCTTTTTCCGACTTTTGTCGGGAAAACTAGGGAGGAAAAACGGCGAACAAGAAGGGGGGGTCATTATCTACGGAGAGGGGTGGCGGGGTGCCTTGGAAGCGGGCCCTAAACTCCAGTATTTGGGCAGAAGCGGTAAAGGGTGTGCGACGTGGGAGATCTTATACCTCCCGCTGCTCTCTCCGTGGGAGCCTCCCGGAGTCCCCGGGGAGCTACACCAGATCCAACTTAAGTGGGACGGGGGCAAGAAAGGAGTGTGAGAGTGTTGGAACCCCGCAGTGCATGTCATTAATCAAGCGACGCCCCAGGGGTGCCCGGGCAGAAGTCAACGATGTGATTGTGGCCAGGAAAAGTAAGCCCGGTACCCGTGGTACAAATGCTAATCTTCGGACTCAGGTCTCTGGAACTATAACAACAGGTATAACGGACTTAGATCCTAAAATCTATGGTGAAGGGCCACCCCACACAACACTATTAGTGGATCATCCTTTACCCCTCCGGGAAGAGAGTCAAATTGAGATCCAGGGGAGGAGTGATTCGTTGATCACAAGGTACTTCCAGACCGCAATTCCTCCACCACAGGATATGGCAAATGTTAAACCGGCCTTAGACAAGCTAGAGGCTTCTAAGCTAGTTGAAGGTGGTTCAGTTGTTGGCCCAGCACAAGAATTGTTAGATATGGAACCAGCTACAGTGAGAGAGGGCCCTTTAAAGATACTACCCTTGCCAGAAGTTGATGGTAATTTTTCCAGTGGATCAATAACGCATGACTTGGATGTACAGGCTCTGCTAATTTCTCTCACCAAAGAAATTAGAGGGAAATTCGAAATTTCAGAAACTAATCAAACTAGGATTCGGGAAGCCTGTGAGGTCTTGGAAAGTAAAATTAACCTGTTATCAGACCGGCTGGGGAAACTAGAGGCTGTGGTGGAGGCCCACGAGGAACGAGTGTTAGCTCAAGCTAAGGATATTTCACAATTGAAACGGGGAGAAAAGATGTTGCATGACAGATTGGAAATGTTGGAAAATAATATGAGGAGAAACAATATAAGGCTCTTGGGAGTTCCAGAGGGGTTGGAAGGGGAAAATATTAAGAGCTATGTGATTTCGCTGATTAGGGATGTCCTCCCCAGTATGGTAGGGGTCAATCTGGAGGATGACATTCAGAGAGTCCATCGTGATCCTTTCAAGAAAAATCCAGGAAGGAAAAACCCCAGGAGGATTTTGATAAATTTCAACACATACTCTATTAAGGAAAGAATCTTGTCCGAAGCTCTCAAGGTTGGGGCTTTTCCCAAAGGGGAATGGTCTCTTAGGATAAGATCTGATGTGTCTAAGGCAACGTTAGATAGGCAGTGGGAGCTGGGAAGTTTTATGCGTGAGCTCCGTGAGCTAGGGGCGACGGTCCAACTAAGGTTCCCGGCAGCTCTCCGTATAATGTGGAAGAATAAAATGTACAATATGAGAGATCCTGGGGAGGTCAGTATATTTATAGAGCAGATTAAGGCGTCTCAATAAGATCTAGTGGGAAGCCCCCGTCCGGCGTGGGGTTCGAATATAGGATAACAGGATGGTTATCCCAGTAGAAAAAGGGAGGGTTCCTCTGGGGGGGGAATGGGGTTTGGGGGGCACGTTGGTGGTGGTGGTGGGTGTAGGGGTGGGTGACACGGGGAGTCTGGGTTTGTTTTGGGTTTGGTGGGTTGAAAGGGATAAAATAAGAAAGTCCTCATATGTTGCTAATATAGGTCGGGGGGTTGCTGTTCTCCCTTTGTTTTCCTTCTCGCTATGAATGAGCATGCAGGGTATTGAAAAGTTGAGATTTATCTCATGGAATGTGAATGGGTTAAGGGGGTCTGGTAGGAGGAGGAAGATCTTTGAGTACTTACGTTTGGTTGAAGAGGAGATTATTATATTGCAGGAAACCCATCTTCACCAAACTGAATGGGAGACCTGGCTTAAACAGCTGAATTGGGTTGCGTTTAGCGTATGCTCTTCTCAAACTAGTACAATAAAAGGTGTGGCAGTTTTGATTAAGAAACCCATGAGGTTCAGGGTAGGAATAGTACATGCTGATCCTAGAGGGAGTAGGGTTGTGGTAGAGCTGTGTGTAGGTGGTCATTGGATTACAGTGTCGGGTTACTACGGGCCGAATATTGACGACCCATCGCCATTTCAAGACTTATTTAATATTCTACTCTCAGCTAGGTACCCAGTGGTATTGGGTGGGGATTTTAATATACTGCTAGACCCTGTACAGGATAAGTCAACCCCTAGGGGTACGGTTAATTCACCTAAAACAAGGGCAGTAGTGAAGCAAGCAATGCAGGATTTAGGCTTGGTAGATGTCTGGCACTGGAGAAGAGGTGAAGGAGATAGATATACATTCCACAATAAAAAATATGGGCATAGATCTAGAATAGATTTTTTTTTAATTCATAAAAGTTTATGCCCGGAGGTAAGAAGGGTAGCTCACAACACAGCACACTTGTCAGACCATTCTGCAGTAATACTACATTTAGATATTAGGGTGAGTAACAGGACAATTAGGAGCACGATCAATCGTGCTCTATTTTTAGACGACGCATCAGTAGAAGTGTTAAAAAAAGATACTAGAGAATTTTTCCAGTTGAAACAAGGAACAGCAAGTTTGGGGTGTGTTTGGGATGCGTTCAAGGCTTTTATAAGAGGGAGGCTAGTTAACCTTGCAGCTTATAAGTATCGTGAAGAGAGGGAAAAGTTGGGAAACATGGAGTTGTCATTGAAAACCTTGCAGGTTGCAAGGTATAATGCGCAGTTAGAAGGGAAAACGGATTTAGTAATGGAGCTGTCTTGTCAAGAGGAAAAGGTCCGGTCTAATCTAGATGCTTTTTTGGAAAACAGCTCTAGGTTAAAATGGGAAAGTAGTCAATATGCTCATTTTGATTATGGAGAAGGCTGCAGTAAACTGTTAGCGTGGAAGGTTAAGTCAGACTTTTCCAAAAGGCACATTTTATCAGTCAAATTAGAGCCTGCGAATCAGGTCTGTACGGAGCAAGAGGAGATTGAGGGGGCATTCGTATCTTTCTTTCAGGAGATATATTCAGAAAGTTCGGTCAACTTAGAAGAGCCGGTAAGAGAATTCTTAGATAATGTAGATCTTCCAGTTTTAGAGGAGTCGAAGAGGCTCCTACTGAATGATAAGTTAAATGAGGCTGAGTTGGCGGAAGGTCTAAAGGCACTAAAAAAAGGTAAGGCAGCGGGGCCAGATAGTCTCCCTAACGAATTATATAGGGCTTTGGGGGAGGAACTTATCCCTTTTTTATTAGAGTTATTCAACTCTATGTTGATAGAAGGGACCCAAATTCCCAATTCCTGGAGAGAGGCGACAATTTGCTTATTGCTAAAGCCGGGTAAGGATTCCACGTCTTGTTCCTCCTATAGGCCCATCTCTTTGCTGAACGTAGACTATAAACTTTATTCAGGACTTTTAGCCAAGAGACTGGGGAGAGTTGCTGGCAATCTAATCCATTCGGACCAAAAGGGCTTTATGAAGGGGAGGCAGCTTCACGAGATAACTCACGAGTTATTTGCTGCAATTGATTTGGCGGTTCACGAGAAGGCGCCTCTGGCGATCTTGTCTTTTGATGCGGCCAAGGCCTTTGACCGTGTTAATTGGTTGTTTCTAAAGGTGGTTCTGGAAAAAGCGGGCTTGGGAATCCCTTTTATCAGGGCAATAGGAGAACTGTATAGATGTCCTCTAGCGAGAATTCTGGTAAATGGCCATTTAACACAAGAATTTAGGATTTGGCGAGGTACGAGACAGGGATGCCCCCTATCTCCTTTGCTTTTTAATTTATACATTGAACCCTTGGCAACTTTACTCCGGTCTTCTAAAGAGATTATCCCATTTCGAACTGGGGGATGGGAAAAAAAACTGGCTTTATACGCAGATGATTTGATGATATATACGAGTGATGTTAGCTCTACTCTACCTAAGGTCACTGCTTTGATGGAACAATTTGGAAGACTTTCTGGGTACAGCATAAATGCAGAAAAGACAGAAATAATGTGTTGGAATTTGATGTATGCTTCCCCTTTAGTTAAACAAGAGATCAGATATTTGGGTATTCGGTTAACAGCTGCTTTTAACGAGGTAGCTAAATTGAACTTTGATATAGTATATAGGGAAACCAAAAAACTGTTAAAAGCGTGGGCTGCTCTTCCTCTTACGATAATTGGGAGATCTAATATTTTGAAGATGTGTATCCTTCCAAAATTTACTTTTTTGTTCAACACTATCCCATTAGAGTTTGAGAAGAGTTGGTTTAAAAAACTACAAGGGGAGTTATCCTCATTTGTATGGGCTTCCAAGGGAGTTAGGATTGCTTGGAAGAAGTTGAGTAGAAAAAGGGAATGGGGAGGTATTGCGTCTCCAGACCTTTTTAAGTACTATTTGGCTTTTCACCTAAAAAATATTAGAGTTTTATTGAATAAAAGGACTGAGCACGATTCAGTCTGGGGAGCATTAACGGCTCACCTTGAAGAAGGAGCAGATCACTTTTTATATAAATTTGGACACCCCAGTTACTTCAAGAAAGTGCGCTTGAAACTCCCCAGACATGCATGTAAAGTTTGGATGCATTTTCGCAGGGCGTTAGAGATACCTTATTTTTGTAGCTCAGCTCCCATTTGGGATTCGCCTGGCACTCCGGAATGCCTCATAGACAAACTATCAACTCCTTTGAGAACAAGTGGGGTGGAAAGATGGGGCCAATTGATGGAAGGAGATGAAGTGTTAAGCTGGGGCGCATTCCAGGAAGGTACTGGCAGGACAGTTTCTAGATTTAAGTATCTTCAAATATCTAGTTGGGTAAAGTCCCGTCGAATTGGGGAAATAGGGAGGAGTATATGGGAAGGGAAGCTAAATCAGGGAGCTATCAACAAAGAGGTTGCATTGTGGTACCACGCTCTGTTAGAATCATCAGATGATAGCGCTTCCCTCCCCTTGTCGAAGTGGGGAGCAACTTTCCCAACTTTAGATGTTAAAACACTGTGGCAAAAGTCTTGTTCAATACTGTGGCTTACTACTAGTCCTGCAGGGCTGAAGAAAAATCATTTGTTCACACTCCATAGGGTTTACTGGACTCCGGCCAAATTAACAGCTATTGGGAAATCTCAGAAAAATTGTCCAAGGTGCGGGGATGATAAGGCGGATGATATCCATATGTTTTGGCATTGCACTAAGTTGTTGAATTATTGGGGGGACATAGAGAGTATTTTTAAAGTAATTTTTAATGTAAACTTAGTTGTAAATCCAGCATTGGTGGTGTTTGGGGTGTGGGACCAGGATACAAATTATCAGAAATTGTCAGTTCAGCAAGAGCATTTGCTGTTCATATTAATTCTTCTAGCTAGGCGAGAAATTTGTCGTAAATGGATTGATCCTCTGCCTCCTCGGGTGTTGGATTGGCAGATAGCTGTAAATCGAATCTGTACATTGGAACAATGGGGCCCCTTGTCTAGAAAAGATAATTTTTGGTTATATTGGGAAAATGTGTATCAATAACATATTTTTTTTTTTTTGTTGTGTCATATAAACTTCGTATACTTTAAAAAAAAAAAAATAAAAAAAAAAATAATTTAAAGTCCAATGATTAAGATCTCCCCCTCGTTCTCTGGAGGTGCTGCTTTGGCTACGATTGAAAGTGATAACTTTTGATCAATGACTCCCGTACGAGAAAGTACAATCAGTAGATTAGAGGGGATGATCTACTGAGGTTTGGTGGCATGTTGTCGTTTGTTGTGTCATTGCCTTTTTTTACTCAACCAAAGCACGGGGGATGAATATGAGGACAAAAAAAAAAAAAAAAAAAGGGTAGGACTGGTAGATGGCAGAGTCCACCAGCACAAGTGGAGTTGCAGGCAATCTTTCCTGACCCTGAGACTGCAGGAGAACAGGGGACAAGCCAACAAGCCATTGGAGAGTCTTTGATTCAAGGATGTGTAGAACAAGTCCAGTCCTTCTCACTCCAGGCAAGAAGAAGCAGGCAGCGGCCAACACAGCAAAGCAAGTAGCAAAGTGGCAGTCCGTCCTACAGCACAGCGCACATCAAGCGGTAGGCCAGCACAGCAATGCAGCTGCAGGGTGGCAGTCCTTCCTGGCAGCACAGCAGTCATTGTTTCCAGTAGAGTTCAGATTTGGTGGGTTTGGGGTCCCGTACTTACACCCAAATGTGCTTTTAAAGTAGAGGAGACTTCAAAGAGGCATTTGAAGTTCACAAAGTCCCTGTCCTTTCTTCCCTGGCTCCAGATACTATACAGGGGTGTATGCAGCACTTTGTGTGAGGAGAGGCACAGCCCTAGTCAGATGTAAGTATCAGCTCCTCATACCCATCTAGCCCAGGAAGACCCAACAGCCTGATGATGGGCCATCATGGTGCAAATGTCACACCTAAGCTCCCTTTGTGTGTGACTGTCCAGAGGGAATGCACAAATCCCAGCTGTCATCTAACCCAGGAGCGGATTTAGAGGCAGGCCGAGGCACAGAATGGTTCAAGTAAAAAAATGCCTACTTCCTAAAAGTGGCATGTTCAGACTTACAATTTAAAATCCGACTTCACTATAAGATGTGATTTTAAATTGTGACTCCAGAGACACCAAACTCCATAGTTCTATCTTTTCCCAATTGGGAATTACACTTAAAAGATGATTTAAGGCAATCCCACTGTTACCCATGGGAGAGATAGGCCTTACAGTAGTGAAAAGCAAATTTGTTAGTTTTTCACTACCAGGACATGTTAAACTTAAAATTGCATTTCCAACTTTTTAAATACACTGCACCCTGCTCCTGGGGCTAAGCAGGGCCTACCTGAGGGGTGACTTATGTGTAATAAAAAGGAAGGTTTGGACAGGGCACTTGCCAGGTAGAAATGACAGTTTAAAAACTGCACACACAGGCTCTGCAGCAGCAGGGCTGAGGCATGTTTGAAGGGCTACTGTAGAGTGTGGCACAATAAGTGCTGCAGGCCCACTAGTAGCATTGAATTGACAGGTCCTGGGCACATATGGTGCACTTTTCTAAGGACTTACAAGTAAATTAAATGTGCCAATCATGGATATGCTTATTCACCATGTTTTAGGGTACAGAGCACCTGCACTTTAGCACTGGTCAGCAGTTGCAAGTGCACAGAATCCTAAAGCCAGCAAAAAGGAAGTCAGAAAGAAAGTCAGAAGGCACAAAGTTAGGGAAACCCCACCAAGTATGCCAGGTCTAACCGGTACCAAGGCATTTTGCTTCAAGGCATTTAGGTCCAGTACAGGGCATCTACACAGAAGGTCTGGGGGAGCAGAGAGCACAGCTCAATGCATCTTTTTGATCAGTGTTTAATTTGTAAAAAAAAAAAGAAAAACATAAGCGCCAGGGACCTGATCAGGAGGCCATTGCAGCTTGCTGCTTCTATCACCCATTAACCCTGCCAGCATTGCCAATGACAGGCGAAACACAAATACTATATAGGGTTATATGTTCTCTTTTGCTCATTGAAAACAGTTTCTAAAACGTTCCTGAGTTAGGAGCCATAGCAGGGAAGTGTATATTGTACCTCTGCTAGACTGGGAGGTGCAACAATCAGGAATGGATTGACCTCATGTGTTGTGTCCTTTCTCTCATTAAAGGGGAAGGCTCCTCCAGTTGTTTTTCCATGTGAAGTGGTAGTGTATCGATCACACAAAAGGTGATGGGAGGAATACTTTCAATTGTTGAACCACTGGCAATCACTCACTGTAGTATTCCAACCCATTGTTCTTTTGCCCACAATGCTACCTCCTCTTGGACCCAGCCATGTGCAAATCAGTCTTGACCCTACTCCAATAGCAATATTCCAGCCTGAACTGACAGACCCGGTCCTCCATGAACCGGAACACAAGCAACCCAAGACCGGTCTCCTCCTAATTGGGGCTCTTGAATTGTGTGTTGCTTGGTGCAAGTGGCACAGTGAGGATGGGACTTACTTTTGTGTGGTAAAATAAACATATAAAAGGTGATGGGAAGGACCCTTGCAGTCTGTCTAACTAATCCATCATTCTTTTGCCCATCAAGCCACCTCAGTTGGGACGCAGCCATATGCAAATCACTGTTGAACTCCCTCCAATAAGAACAGTCCAGCTCACATTGCCAGGTCAGGTGCTTCCTAAACTGGATCAAATAATCCATGACTGATGTTGCCCTGATTGGGGCTTTATAATTGGGTGTAGCTTGGTTCTAGTGGCACAGTGAGTATGGGACCGATATCTGGGTATACACTTGCTAATTAGGGTGGTACATCAAACACACAAAAGTTGATGGGACGAATGTTTGCAACTTGTATAACCACTAGGCAGCTCTCTGGTAGCATTCAAGTCCCTCATTCTTTTGTCCACCATGTCACCTCACTTTGGAGCCAACCACATGCAAATCAGCAAGTATTGGCCCAGCTTCAATAGGAACAATCCAGCTAGATTTACCAGATCAGGTCCTCCCTGAACTGGAACACAAGAAACCCCAGACTGGTTTCACCCTGATTGGGGCTGATCAGTTGGCTGTTGATTGGTTCCAGTGGCACAGTGAGCACAGGCCTATATCTGAGCATACACTTACTACTTAAAGTGATTCATCAAACACTCAATGTGCAATGGGAGGAATGCTTACAATTTGTATAACCCTGGCAAAGCTTAGTGTAGCATTCCAGCATTGTTCTTTTGCTCAAAATGCCACCTCGGTCTGGAGCTAGCCATTTGCAAATCAGCCTCGACTCTGCCCATTATGAGCAGGTTAGCCTGAACCACCAGGACATGTTCTCCCTCAACCAAAATACAAGCAAAGAAAACCAAGGCCAGTTTCACTGGGTCTCTTCATTTGGCATAGCTTGGTTCCACTGGAACAGTGAGCACTCAAGTCTCGGCATATCTTTGCCACTTAAGGCATTACATCAAACACAAAAGGAGATGGGAGGAATGCTTGCAATCTGGCTAACCCCTGGCAATCTCCTGGTGTAGTATTCCAACCATATCCAAAGAAGTCTTGACCTGCTCCAATAGGAATAGTCCAGCCTGAGCTACCAGGCCAGGTCTTCCCTGAATAGGAACACAAGCAACCCAAGACTAATCTTGCTCTTATTGGGACTCAGTCAGGTGTAGTTAGGTGTTCTTGAAGTGGTAATGTAGTCTTTGTTGAACTTTCTTGAACCCCAGTTGGACTCTGTCTGCAAGTGCCATTTCTGGACAAAATGTGAGTCTTGTAACTGTTACAGAACTTGCATGAGTCTGATTTTTCATTTTCATTTTTTGGCAAAATGTGTTTACTGTCCTTAAAGGTTCTGGCCACCACTTTGTCTAGATGGGTTCCAAATATCTGTTCACTAGGAAAGGGAATCTTAAACAAAAATGACTTCTGTTCCCTCTCAGTCTTCCAGTTGCTCATCCATATCTGGTAGATTCATGAAACACTGCTTCTGAGGCTATGATAAAAGTTTGAAGATGCTCAAAGTAGACTTCTCACCAAAATCCTATATACATCCCTTCCCTGCTAGGGGGGTATCAAAATTTCACCATACTATATGGACAAGGAAGTCTCTAGAAATCAAATACAAAGGTCCAGGGTGTGCAACTAGTAGACACACCTAATCACATTCATGCCTTGTAACCTGCATATTCCATCCTACTGATCCTATATATATATATTGCTCTTCCAAATCCAATTGTGTTTTGTCTACCCTAAAGTTGATTCTTTGCCAGAAATAGTGCATGCTAGGAAATCAACTTGAACCACCAAAGGCATCAATTTTCTTCACCCTCCATACTGTAGGAGTATAAAAGTAATCAAGAGATTTAATACAATCTTTAGTTACACAGTATATAAGAAATCTGACCTCTGTGAAACTGAGCAGCCTACCACTGCTTGTGACAGCTTTCCCTCTGGAGACCCCATGATCTCATCTATGCAATTGAACAATGTTCAAAACTTACCACTTGTACTGTACAGTCTTAAGATGAGATTCTTCATGATCTGTAGATTTTGGAGAAGGATAAGTAAAATGAGTTGTCCTCTGTCACAGACTAGATGGAGTGAAGATCTGGTTTGTTTTCTTCTTGATTGCAGGAATAAAAGAAGGCCCCTACCAGCATCCTTGGTGTCACCTCCATCTTAACATACACCTTAAAGGTGTCAAGTATCTTCTGAAGAGAGCCACAGTTATGTGGAAAATGTTGTAAAGAGCAAAACAGCTCATCTTGGTAATAAAGAGATGTTTCCATTGAAGATAAAATATTTTACATGAGTTGTAAATTAAGGGCCTCATTATGACTTTGGTGGTCAGAATTACTTGACCGCAAAAGCCAGGGGGAGGAGGCAGCTGTCATTCCGGCTGCTTTACCCCCAGTCATATTACAATGTTCCTGCCGGAATGATCGGCGGGAACATCATATTATGACATACTGTAGCACCAGAGCACACTCGGAATGCACACTCAGAACCACTATAGAAAGGCTGGTGGAAAGGTGACTCATTCTCAGCATGGCGGTGCTGAACTCAGCACCACTGCAGCTGAGCATGAGTCTGACTGCTGTCAGCCTATCGGGAGCCATGTACCTAGCGAGGACGGTGGTCTCCTGGCAGTCCGACCTCCAGTGTCATAATGTGGCAGTCGGACCACCTGGAGTGCGGCGGTCCGACCACCACCGTTGTAATAAGGCACTAAGGGCCAGATGTAGCAAGCATTTTGCATGGCGCAAAGTGCAAAAATCGCAGTTTGCGCCATACAAAATGTGCATCGCGATGCTCATTCCCATTTTGCGAGTCGGTTCCGATTTGCAAAATGGGAATGCGACTCGCAAATAGGAAGGGGTTTTCCCTTCCTATTTGCGACTCGCACCGCGATGCAGAATTGCTTTGTGACGCGAACGCGGTCGCAAAGCAATTCGCAGTTACCACCACTGTCACACTGGTGGTAACCCATTCGCAAAAGGGAAGGGGTCCCCATGGGACCCCTTCCCCTTTTTGAATGTTGCCAAAAATGTTTTTTCAGAGCAGGCAGTGGTCCAATGGACCACTGCCTACTCTGAAAAAATGAAACCAAATGGTTTCGTTATTTTTTTTGTATTGCAACTCGTTTTCCTTTAAGCAAAACGGGCTGCAATACAAAAAAAAAAAAAATGCTTTATTTAAAAAGCAGTCACAGACATAGAGGTCTGCTGTCTCCAGCAGGCCACCATCCCTGTGAGTGCAGGGAATAGCAATGGGGTCTCAAAATGCAACCCACCTCATCAATATTAATGAGGTGGGTCTTTGCGACCCCATTGTGATTCGCAGACGGTGTCTGAGACACCGTTCTGCATCCAAATTTGCGATTCGGAAATTGGGAGTCGCACCCACTCGCAATTTCCGAATCACGAATTCGGAATCTGCTACATCTGGCCCTAAGATATCAAAACTACCCCTGCATTCGGCTGGATAGAGAGTGAAGCATAATCTTCCAGGCTGAAGAATCCTTCAGGAAGAAAAGTCTGCAAAAATGGAGCAAAACTCACGGGCAGAAAATGATGGTATGGTAGATGATGAACATAATGAAAAATAGGGGAACAAAAAGCATTGCAATACATCCTTATCACATTCAAGCTCCCTTGTATATGAGTAAAAACCTAAATGAGCTCATAGGAAAATAATTAACATCATGTTGAATGGGGAAACTCTGTCAACACAGACTGGGAAGAGGACCATTTTGGTTAGGAATTATTTAATAGAACTCTAACCACACCCACTGTCATAGAAAAATGGTTTTGCTCTTACCACAAGAATTATGCCTTCAAAAACTCATTCCGAAACTGAACTTGCATGAAGCAGCCTGCCACCAGCAGAAACCCCATGAAGGCTGTTGTGGCCAAGCGCACGTCAACATCCTCCTGTAGTAGTGTTGGAAGCTGACAGGCAAACCTTCATGCACTTTAAGTATGCAGACTTCTTTTCTGCTGCTATGGAATCTGAGAACTACACAAGCCCCTCTGGTTATTTTGGATGCTCTCCGTTTAATTCTGTCTGCAGGTATAACACAACCAGAGCTTGGGGAAGAGATGGTTAGTGAGATATACCCGACCTCTTTCACCGTCCAAATAGTCAAGCCCACAATGGTCAAGAGCTTTTCCAGCAAGATATCATGGGCTAATCTTTACCTGGCTAGAGCAACAACGCAGGATGCCAAGAGAAAATGTGTGCACTCATTACAACTACAGTGCAGTCAAAAACAATAAGAACCTTAAAAAAGTCCAAAAGTTTGTATGTATCACGTGTCAGCATTTACAAAAGAGGAAAAGAACTTCAATGCTCACACCATTTTTACATCAAAAGACAAAGATTTAATAAAACTAAGGAGCAAATCCAATGACCTAGTTGTCTCCCTGCTCCAGCCAAGGGGCAAAGAGCATAATAAACATGCATTTTGATCGATTTTGTAGAACAGCCTTCAGTATAGTAGTTAAGTTTGCATCTTTCATATTTAATTAAGCCCATATAGCGATTTGGTACTGGCGCTGACCTTTTTTGGAGTTGTGGTAAGGTTCAGCAATATGGGGACAGAATCAGCAAATTCTAAATAGAAGCAAAAGACTCCAACTCCTTCAAGATCAGAAATGGCACAAGCAAAATGAAGAGATGCAGCACGCACCTCTCTTGAACAAGAATGCATACAGGGGAAGCAGTAAATAATGGCTGCAATATAAGGACTCTTAAAAAAACACGAAAAACAATTAAATTAACATAATTCCAGCCTCTGACACAATTGAGAGTACATTGGCAGTGATCGTTACAAAATTGCTGATAATAACACTTCTTGTAGAGTTCATTAAATCAAGAAAGAAAATTGGCTGAAGTGGTGGAGTACACTGAGGTTATACATTTTCAGAACTATACTGAGCACATTTACCATTTAGAAGGCAAAATGAAGTGCCTCAAAAACGTGCATAAGCTTCTAAAATAAGGGGCCAGGGCTTCCCTTCCTTTGAGGGTTCTATGACAGAATATCGACAACAAAAATATTAGAGTAGAAGATATCATACCAGTAGTATTTAGAATAATAATATTGACTTTCTTTAAATTCCAAACAGAATACAAGAACATCGGAAAAAACATTGATTATACAAATGTAGTAAAACACACAACACATCAACATTGTTTTGGAAATGTCTTCCATTAAAGGTAGCAATAAAAAAGCAAGCCTTTTATTTAACCCATCAAGTTCAAAAGAAAACAGTTAACAAAGAAGAACAAGCTTCTAATATAAAAAGTATATGTAGAAGTAATCTAAGATATAGTCAAACTGTTACACTAGCAGAGAGTTATTGTGTCTGACCAATGGAAACGAGAAAAACATCTAGAAACCTCTCAAATGTAAGTAGGTAAAACTAATGGAGCATATTTACAATAAAGCGGTGCAGGGCAGCACACTGCGCCACAAGGAAAGGGCAGACATGCACTGTATTTGAAAAGAGGGGTACATTTCTGTCCTCTCCCCCAGCGCTGGATCCCTTTTGGCTGCCTTGCATTAATGCAGGCACCCTTGCACCATAGTACCTACGTTGCAAGCAGTATTGTTTTTGTGCAGGAAGGGACACCTTTCTGCACAAAAATAATCCATGTAGGCATTTTCATCTTTCAATGTGCGCTGAAGAATGCAGCATATGTAGAAAGAGGAAAAAGAGGAAAAGACAATGTGAAATAGCAGTATTTCTCTTGGTTTTGATGCTTTTCCAGGTTTACAGAGCCTTGTAAATCTGGGAATGCATCAAACCCCATGGGTGTTGTGTGGGACAACCCACCTCAATGCCCATAGAACGCGACCTTGACACAGAGGAGGGCAACGCAGCGACTTGCACTGCATTGCCTTACACCTTATCTATGAAGCCATGAAAAGCCACGTGAAGTGGCTTTGCCTGGCCTCATAGATATGGGCTGCACTCAGCACAGCCAGAGCGTCAAAAAGAGCGATGCTCTGGCGGCGAATGAGCTTGTAAATATGTCCCAATGTGCACTTACAATATCCCAAAACAACAAGCAAATCCTAATAAAATTATTAGGAAACACCTCAAGTGTAGACTTTTAAATTGATGAAATCCACAATACAGATATCGACACTGAAGAATCGGGAAGCAAGCATTCAGAAAAGCAAAAGCCTAAAAACCATAAGAAAATACCACTAACTGAAAAGGCACTAATAAAATATAAATACAAATAAGGTAAAATAAATACATTTCTGATGTAAAAAAACACAGGTGAATATTAAAGAATGTAAAGAACAAAAATGCAACCATTAATAAAATTGATATAATTCAACTATAAACAAACAAAAACACTAAATTAAATTTACATTTCTAGAATAAAGTTAAAAAAAGAGGAAAAATGTAATGAAGCTGTATCATAGCCTACAAAACCCACAAAAAAATTGAAAAAGAAATAATGAAGTAAACTCTCCCAGGAACCCAAACAAATAAAGGACAATATATAAAACAATGTTCAGAAAACACCCCACCTTATTTCTGTTGTCATAAAAAAAACACTATCAGCATCCAAATGGCATCTGTTCCCACCTAAAAACCTGTAAAACACGAAAATATGCGTACTCACTATCAAAACATGCAATACACCCAAAAGATGAATATGTATTAATTCACTCAATGGGTGTCTTTCCCCTTGGTCAAATGATGACTTGGATGTAATACTAGAAACATCATGTTCATGAAACTTACCACTTGGACCTGAGGATCTATTCTGTTCCAGAGCTACATAAGGGGTGCCTGGTTGTCTAATTTAGACTAACTGGTTATCCCATACCTTCCTTTAAATAACCTATTAGGTGGTAGGAAAACTAGAAACTGCTTTCCTACTATTGCACTGTTAACCCAGCAGGCAATTAGCGTGAGTCAATTTCAGAATATATTTATCCATTTAACTTTTCTCAATTCCTCAAGTGTGGACTGTGTAATCCAGTGGTTCCCAACCTTTTGACTTCCATGGACCCCCATTTTATCAATACTGGAGCCCGGGGACCCCCACTGAATCATTATTAGAACCCGGGGACCCCCAATGAATCATTACTGATAGCTGGGACCTAATATTATTAAATTTGTTAAGCAGTTGCGGACCCCCTGAGGAGGCTTTGCGGACCCCCAGGGGTCCCTGGCCCACAGGTTGGGAACCACTGGTGTGATCCAATGATTGGCTTTCACAATGCACCTCTGAGAAAGCCTGTTCATTCATTTGGGCCCTCATTAGGAGTGGTCCAGTAATACTGCTGCGCCTGCCAGTGGTAAGTACAGGACACATCATGAATGCAGGAACACCTTTGGTTAGGACTGTCTCACCCAGACATTTCATGTGTTGATAGCAGATTAAGGCCCTCATTCTGACCTTGGCGGGCGGCGGAGGCCGCCCGCCAAAGTCCCGCCGTCAGGTTACCGTTCCGCGGTCGAAAGACCGCGGCGGTAATTCTGACTTTCCCGCTGGGCTGGCGGGCGGTCGCCTTCAGGCCGCCCGCCAGCCCAGCGGGAAAGAGGCTTCCATGATGAAGCCGGCTCGGAATCGAGCCGGCGGAGTGGAAGCTGTGCGACGGGTGCAGTTGCACCCGTCGCGTATTTCACTGTCTGCGCAGCAGACAGTGAAATACATTTAGGGGCCCTCTTACGGGGGCCCCTGCAATGCCCATGCCAGTGGCATGGGCACTGCAGGGGCCCCCAGGGGCCCCGCGACCCCCCCTACCGCCATCAGGATCCCGGCGGTCGGACCGCCGGGATCTGGATGGCGGTAGGGGGGGTCGGAATCCCCTCGGCGGCGCAGCAAGCTGCGCCGCCTTGGAGGATTCAATGGGGCGGCGGTACACTGGCGGGAGCCCGCCAGTGTTGCCGGTCCGACCGCGGCTTTACCGCCGCGGTCGGAATCCCCATTGGAGCACCGCCGGCCTGTCGGCGGTGCTCCCGCGGTCCTCCGCCCTGGCGGTCTTTGACCGCCAGGGTCAGAATGACCGCCTAAATGTCCTGAGAATTAGTAGAGAAATGATAAATAACTAATGGAATTTTGTGCAGTGTCCCAGATTCCACATTGTCCAACTCGTGATCCTGCAGAATTATCCAGTGGAATTACTGATGGCCACAGAGGTCGTTAACATCAGCAAAAAGGGAAATAGCAAGCCATTTTCTAGCACACTTGCAATGGGCCTCTTGGTATCAGGAAATCAGAAGGAAGCAGGTAATGGGAAAGAAATAGTGACCTGATCTATTATCGCATTTTTATACCTGGGATATTGAAATTGCACACCAACTGTTTTGTGAATGGGAATGTAATTCGTAACATACCATATTTTTCTAATAGAAAGCATTGCAAATTGCCTATTCGGGGGGGGAGTCACAAACTTACCTGCATAATGAATATGAACTAGGCAGATCACACTTTGGGGGTTATTACAACTTTGGAGGAGGTGTTAATCCGTCCCAAATGTGACGGATATACCACCAGCCGTATTACAAGTTCCATAGGATATAATAGACTCATAATACAGCTGGTGGTATATCCGTTACTTTACCGTCACTTTTGGGGCGGATTAACACCTCCTCCAAAGTTGTAATAACCCCCTTTGCGACCTCCTATGAATTGCATTCAAATACAGGGATGGTGCCCTGCAAGGGCCACCAGGCTACCCCCACTCTGCATTTGCATTTTCAAACAATTTGCTTTTTTTTAAAAAAATTGCTTTTTTAAAGCACTCACTTTACATTAAACAAGGTGCTTCTATTGAAATAGACGCATGGAAGGGAGCATGGAGTGGTTCTCTGGACCACCCTCTCCTTGGTCCTCCATAACCAGTTACTTTTCAATGATTTGTAACCGCAAGTGAGGTCACAAACTATTGATACTGTCCTTTTGTAATGTCAAATTGAAAGAGGATCGTTTCTTTTGTGCCTCATCTTGTTTCAAGTTTACTGCCATCCAAGTCCAGATTTTTGAAAATGGAGGCCCTTTTATTGCGATTTTAATTTATACCTTTTTCAATAGCATGGAACTCTGTACAAATTCCAACAATACTCAAACATATCAGGTGCATATTCTTTCCATTATTTGCTGATACTTACCCACTTTATTATAGGGGCGTGTGAAATTTTCATAATTTGCTTTTGCGTAAATATGCAAAATGGCAAATTTATGTGAAGTTACGTGAAATTACGCAAGATTCAAATAATTCATTTAACTCTATTTTTTAGCACAGGATGTGCCTTGTACCTTTGACACAGGGATGCATTTTGTACTAAAAAAGTAAAGCCAAAAACACAAGAATCACAATCAAGAGCCGCTTGCGTAATGGTGTTTCATGTTGTGGTAAAAAAAAGGCCAAGAAAGGCATGTAATTATGCCATGTGGAGTAATGGTGCCATTTAGGAAATTTCACGTAACAAGCATAATGCAAAATATCCCAAATTGAGTAGATCATATCAACGTAATTAACATTTTGACCATGGCTACCCTGTATTAATGTTATTTTAAATAAAATCATTAACATTGCAATAATCTGCCACAGTCCACCCAGTGTAAGACAGAGTGACAGTAGGCGGATATATGCATGTCATCTGCTTACTGACTAGACTGACAGTGGGTACAGAGCAGAAGCATTTATTGGTTTATTAGATGGATTTGTCGAGCACTGAATTGTGAATTGACCGTGTCAATTGTGGAGCATACTAGAGTTTAACGCTATTCAGTTTATACGTACCTGACGAGAATGCAGAGCATTAAACTGATGGTTTGTGTAATTTGCTATATTGATTCCTAATTACTTAAACTTTATTACTAATAGCCCCGATGTCAGTTGGCAGGACATCTAGTATAGTTGTATATAATGTCTTCATTCGAGGAAAATATGATTGCTTTAAATGAAGATATGTAGACTGCCTAGTCCTAGTCTGTCATTGTCAATTATCAACACTTATTATTGTATTAAAGGGAGTAAATGTGTGGCTTGGTATACATCTATCAATTAATAAATTGCTAAATCACCACAAAATGGCGCAGACAAGAGACACTGTGCTAAAACAAAAACACGCCAATAAAGGTCTGTTTGCTAGAAACGTTGACCATACTGTTTTAGTGCCTTTTCACATGTTGAACGCTTGAACGCTTGATACCATTTACATAAAAGATAAGCATTGAATTATGCACAGAAGACTGAGCACTGGCTAATGTGCAAATGATACTGTCTGTATAGGCATGATGAAAAAAACTTGAGAAAATAACAATGAGAATTCAGCTATGCAAGGACATGTGCACAGCTTCCTGCTCCATTATTGTAAACTTTTTATTGTTATTTTTTAGCCTGCTGGCTTCTAAGACATTATATCGAGACTCAAAAATGTAATCTAAAATTCTGAGCACCCAACCATCCACATTCAATCCAGAAAACACAGAAACTCAAATATCGACAAGCCAAATTTATTCATAAAAATATAGAAAATAACTTAATATTGAAAACAAAAACAAAATATATACAATGTTGTTAACACAATAATACAAGTGAAACATGACCCAAACCACAAAACAAAAACATCGACAAACAAAATATTTCTCAAATTCAATATAAAAATCTCTATATATTCATGTGTATTATTTTAAAAACATTTAAAAAACATTAGACATACATTAAATAAACTAGAGGGGTAATCTCTATGTGGTCTTCATAGACCTCAGAGCCGCATTTGATTTGATCCCCAGGAACCTGCTGTGGTCAACATTATCAAACATGGGAGTGCCATCTGGTCTCCTGAAACTCATTTGCATGAAAATACTTTCGCTCAAATTAGATGTGGCCAGGGGGGCGAGTTGACTGACCCCGTAGCTATTAAAAAAGGAGTTAGACAGGGATGTGTTCTGGCACCCACTCTTTTTTTGCTATATATCAATAATTGCATCCACTACTTAGAGAACTGTATAAATGATTCACCTAAACTGGTTGGTGTGAGAAACTGGGGCTGATTGCAGAGGCCCCCTAACTTTTTGCCCCCATTTTCCACTTTATGCTGGTGTTTTCCTGACTCTGATGGTGCCCTGGGTACTGCTAACCAGTCCCAGGGCCTGTGCTCTGTGTAAAATGGATATGCAAATTAGGCTAATTATAATTGGCTAAGTTAACCTACCTATAAGTCCCTAGTATATGGTAGGGCATGTAGGTTTAGGGACCACAGCATAGGTGGTGCACACCTAGGTGCATTGCTGAGGTGCCTAGTGTCATTTTAAAAGCAAGCCTGCCTTGCTGGCTGATTTTAAATTAAAGTTATATGCAAATTCGACTTTGGAATTAAAGGTACTTCCAAAGTCTTAAACTACCTTATTTTTACATATAAGTCACCCCTAAGGTGTGCCCTATGTGCCCCTAGGGCTGGGTGCCATGTAACTATAAGCAGGGACTTTATAAAAATAGATTTATAAGCCCTGGTGAGGTAAAAACAGCCAAATTCGTTTTTCCCTCATTGAAGTAAATGGCCTTCATAGGCTACAATGGGCAGACTTCATTTTAAATTTTAAAGTCTCCTTAAATGTTGCATACCAAGAATTTGGTATCAAATTGATTGTTATAATAAATCCCACAACTTCCAGTTGTTGGATTTAATATAACTAGTTCAGGTAAAAAGTTTAGACTTTACCTAAAAAGTTGCCAATTTCAGCTCTGCATTGTTTTTGCTGCTGTGCTCTGATTGGCCAGCCTGCAGCAGCTTCTGCCAGGCTACTTTAATGAGGTGTGAAGTGGCCTGACTTCACACAAAGGAATGTGCTTGGGGGAGAGAATCTCCCCTCAGCAGATGGTGAGGCAGGAAGGGGGAGGGCTGCCAAACTGGTCTTCAAAGGCAGAGAAGGACATTTGCAGCACCCAGCAACACCCCCACATCCTGCAACCCCAGACAGCTAGGTGCCCCCTTGATTAGATTAGGAGAGGGCAGGAGAGGGGTGTGTTTATGATTTTTAGCCACACCAGTGGGTGGGTTCAGCCAGATCTCTCCTCCAAAAATCAGATTCATCCATTTTGGATTTTTGGAGACTGTTGCCTTCTGGGATGGATTTTTGCCACACTTCCCAGGAAGTGGTCATCACAGGGGGACGACCCTGTCCCTGATTGGAGAACCAGGGCCCCCCTGCTTTTCACCCAGGAGCAAGGATAAAACTGGCAGACCTGCACCCACGCCTCAGATCCCTACCAGATTTCAACAAGAAAGGAACTTAAGGAGAAGAAGGACTGCCCTGCTGGACCCCTGGCCTGCACCTGGACCCTGCACTCAGAAAGACTGCACCAGCTGCACACTTGGGTTTCACCACAAGAAGGACTTTGCCTGGCTTCAACTGGTTCAAGGAGGGACTCCCTGTTTGCTACAGGTGAAAAATTGCTAACCAGAGTCCCCTGCACCAACTCCTGAAAGAAGCGACCAGCTGACCACTGTCCAGTGGCCAAAAAGGAGTTTGCGCCAGGTGCACTCTGGGAGTTGAAGTCCGCACCCCCAAGGACCATCACAGAACTCCTGGACCCTTGGGGTGAGCTGTGGACCCCAAAAGAACCTTAAAAGAACATCTGGGTGAAGCCCCAGAAGTTTGGAAAAGATTGGAGAATTTTTGGAAAAAAGCTCCATACAGTGACCGACCCGACGCGGAAATTCTAGCCGGCTTGCCTCAACCGCGACCCGGCCTGACTTCGTGGTTCGTCCCGGTAAAGAAAAACATCCAAAAAAGAGACTAAGTCCGAACGTAAAAAGTTGACCGGGACCTTCCAGCCATCGTATCCGAGAAGGGCTCCACGGACGTCGGATCAAGATCCAGGTTTACCCCGGTCGAAGGATTTTCATCTCGAAAAAACGACTAAGTCCGAAGGTAAAAATCACCACCGAGGAAACCGACTTCGCGTATCCGGACAAGGGCTCCAGGAGGTCGGATCCAACTGGCAGGTTCGTCCCGGTGAAGAAAAACTTCAAAATAAAGACTAAGTCAGAAGGTAACTTTTTAACCGAGGCCTCCCGCGACCTGTAGCCGAGCAGGGCTCCATCGCGGTCGGCCTGAAAGTTTGACTTTGCCCCGGTCCTGGTGCAACCAGATGACCCGATTGGCGCTTTTTGTTTCTAAGCGCTAGAAAATAATAATACTTTAAAAATTCATATCTCCGGTTCCCCTGAACCGATTTTAATCGTTTTTGTGTCATTTTAAAGATAAAAATATAAGCTATTTTTATAAATTGGTTTTGGATTTTTAAACTGTTTCCTGTGTTTTATTTAATTACTGTTTTGTGATATTTGAATGCTTTACACTTTGTCTCCTAAGTTAAGCCTTGACGCTCGATGCCAAGCTACCAAGGGTAGAGCTGGGATTAATTTACTGAGACCTAACTGTACTTTTGTGGAGGATTGTGGCTTGTTGCTAGGTGTAGGTACCTACCTGCCCTACCAATAACCCATTTTCCAACATAATTGGAAGCAGCAACGGGATCCTGTACTTGTGTTCAATATCACGTTACAGTTTTAGATAAAACAAATTAAAAATCCTTTAAATTGTCCTAGTGCAAAAATTGTTTTTAATTTTTAAATTTTTTTTTTTAATTAATTTGGATTAATTTCAATTATTGAATTTTTGTAATTTTTCTAAATTCTTGTTTCCAATTTTTGCAAAAAGTTTTTGTTGACACAAAACTAGGGAACCATGGAGCTTGATCTGGCTAGCCTACCCACACTGACAGTAGTCCAGCTTAGGGGGTTGTGTATTGAGAGGGGGTTGCCTGCAACCCCTGATCTCAGGAAGCAAATCCTGATTAAATCCCTGACAGCATGGGCTGAGGCCCAAGAGGTAGAGACAGAGGAAGCTCCAGAGGAGGAAGAAAAAGAGGAAGATGCTAACTCTAACCACTCAGGGGAGGGAAGGCATCAGACCCCAAGTGAGGAAGAGGAGGAACGGTCCTCAATGGATACAGTCACTAGGGGCAGACCCAAAGCTAGTGGTAGGAAGAGGGTCCTTTCAGGAGGAGAGAACCCATCCATCAGGGAAAGAGAGCTGGAAGCCCAGCTGGCCTACATAGCTTTGGAAGCAGATAAGCTTGCCCTGGAAAAGAAAAAGTGGGCAAGCAAAGAAAAAAAAGATGGAGGCAGCGAGAAAGAAACTGAGGTGTCCATGGGTGGGGGAGTTTGCCCCAGATTACCCAAGGGGGTGGTTCCTGCTTATGTAGAGGGGGATGACATAGATAAGTGGCTAGGGGCCTTTGAGAGGGCACTCCAAATGAGAAGGGTTAGGCCTCAATACTGGGGTTCCCTTTTGTGGGAGTTGGTCCCCAACTCAGGGAGGGATAGGCTTCTGACCTTAAGGGGGGAGGAGGCAGATTCATACCCTAGTATGAAGAGGTGCTTAGTCAAGAAGTTTGGTCTGACCCCAGAGCAATATAGAATGAAGTTCAGGGACACCCAGAAGGTCAGTACCCAGTCTTGGGTTGACTTTGTGGACACCTCACTAAAGGCACTAGAGGGCTGGATTATTGGCAACAAAGTAAATACTTATGAGGGGTTATACAATCTGATCATGAGAGAGCACATCTTGACCAATTGTATCCAAGAAAGGTTACGCCAGCATCTAGTGGACTCTAAGCAGACCAACCCTAGAGAGCTAGGGGAGGCAGCTGATGAGTGGTTGAGAACCAGGGTGGTTGTCAAGTCCCAGGGGGGAGACTCCAAGAAGGGGGGGACAGGTCCCCAAAAACCTAAGGAGGGAGGTGGTAAGCCCACCACAGAGACTCCCTCTGTACCCCAGAACCCTAAGAAGGAGGAGAGTAAATCCCACTCCCACTCTGACATGCAGAGACAGGGAGACCCAGGGTTAAAAAAGCTCTTGGACAGTAGGGCTTGCTTTGACTGTCAGCAGACAGGTCACTTCAGAGGAGATGCAGCCTGTCCAAAGAAGGTGGTTAGCACTGGGCTGTCCAGTGTAGCCATAGAGGAGGATTCCTCAGATGATGAAGTCCTCCTAGCATTGTGCTGGGAGACAGGACCAGATGGTAAGCTGGTGATCCCTGAGGGTGGGAGTAGGCACTTCCACCACATTAAAGTGAATGGGATCCCTACCACTGGCCTGAGAGACACCTGTGCCAGTCACACTATAGTGAGTGACCGGTTAGTGACCCCAGACATGTATGTCCCAGGAAAGACAAAGAAAGTCAGGATAGCCACAGGGGAGGTCACCTCCAAACCTGTAGCCATAGTGCCCCTAGAGAGGGAGGGTATCCTTTACTGGATTAGGGTGGTAGTCAGTGCTGACCTTCCCCTAGATTGTATCCTGGGCAATGACCTCCCAGAGGTGAGTCTGGTCACAGATGGGGTGGCCGCTCAGGGCGCCCCCCAACCCAAAGTCCTGGGGAGTCAGTCCCTACAGTTAGGAGACAGGGGTCCCCAAGAAAAGGAAAAAAGAAAAGGAAGGGTAGGCCACTCTTAAAGAGAGTTCCAGGGAGCCAAAGGCCTTCTGCCCCAGTAAGGGGGGAGCCCAGAGTTGGCACTGGTGAGGCCTCACCTGACCCCAAGGAAGTCCTGAGTAGTCAGGCAGCTGTCCAGATGCAAGGTGTTGCCCCTGCACTGACAGAAGGGAGAGTGGAAGAAGGGTGTCTGCCACAGGAGGTGGTAGCCCCCCACTCTAGACAGCAAGAGGGGTGCCAGGACCCCAAAGATGCCCCTAAAACAGCTCAGCCACCTGTCAGTGGAGAGCTTAGGGTGTGGTTCTGGGTACTGACAGCTGTCAGTAGCCTCTGCTGGGTGCTAGCCTTCCAGGCAGCACTGTACTTGGCCTGGGAGGCAGACCCCAAGGCCAATAGCAAAGTAGGCCCCCTGACCCTATTGGTCATGGTGGGGTTGCTCAAGTGTTGGGTGACCTCTTTGGGTAAGCTAGGTGTTGCCCTAGCAAAGTTTGGAGTAGGGGAGGTGGGCACCTCACTACCCAAGTTGGCAGAGAGAGAGGAGGAAGAACCCCCTAGAGGGAAGTTTCAGTTTGAGTTGGGTCCTTTTACTGTTGGGATGGCTTCACTACCCAGAGGGAGTGACCCTGACAGGAGGATATAAGGCAGAGTAGGCCCTGCAAAGGGACAGCCAGTTTTCTTCACTGTCTTCCTCGCCTAACAAGCCAGGAAGACTCTCCCAGGGTTGGGCTGAGTCTCCTGGGCGTGTGGGCTGGGGGGGGGTTGTGTGAGAAACTGGGGCTGATTGCAGAGGCCCCCTAACTTTTTGCCCCCATTTTCCACTTTATGCTGGTGTTTTCCTGACTCTGATGGTGCCCGGGGTACTGCTAACCAGTCCCAGGGCCTGTGCTCTGTGTAAAATGGATATGCAAATTAGGCTAATTATAATTGGCTAAGTTAACCTACCTATAAGTCCCTAGTATATGGTAGGGCATGTAGGTTTAGGGACCACAGCATAGGTGGTGCACACCTAGGTGCATTGCTGAGGTGCCTAGTGTCATTTTAAAAGCAAGCCTGCCTTGCTGGCTGATTATAAATTAAAGTTATATGCAAATTCGACTTTGGAATTAAAGGTACTTCCAAAGTCTTAAACTACCTTATTTTTACATATAAGTCACCCCTAAGGTGTGCCCTATGTGCCCCTAGGGCTGGGTGCCATGTAACTATAAGCAGGGACTTTATAAAAATAGATTTATAAGCCCTGGTGAGGTAAAAACAGCCAAATTCGTTTTTCCCTCATTGAAGTAAATGGCCTTCATAGGCTACAATGGGCAGACTTCATTTTAAATTTTAAAGTCTCCTTAAATGTTGCATACCAAGAATTTGGTATCAAATTGATTGTTATAATAAATCCTACAACTTCCAGTTGTTGGATTTAATATAACTAGTTCAGGTAAAAAGTTTAGACTTTACCTAAAAAGTTGCCAATTTCAGCTCTGCATTGTTTTTGCTGCTGTGCTCTGATTGGCCAGCCTGCAGCAGCTTCTGCCAGGCTACTTTAATGAGGTGTGAAGTGGCCTGACTTCACACAAAGGAATGTGCTTGGGGGAGAGAATCTCCCCTCAGCAGATGGTGAGGCAGGAAGGGGGAGGGCTGCCAAACTGGTCTTCAAAGGCAGAGAAGGACATTTGCAGCACCCAGCAACACCCCCACATCCTGCAACCCCAGACAGCTAGGTGCCCCCTTGATTAGATTAGGAGAGGGCAGGAGAGGGGTGTGTTTATGATTTTTAGCCACACCAGTGGGTGGGTTCAGCCAGATCTCTCCTCCAAAAATCAGATTCATCCATTTTGGATTTTTGGAGACTGTTGCCTTCTGGGATGGATTTTTGCCACACTTCCCAGGAAGTGGTCATCACAGGGGGACGACCCTGTCCCTGATTGGAGAACCAGGGCCCCCCTGCTTTTCACCCAGGAGCAAGGATAAAACTGGCAGACCTGCACCCACGCCTCAGATCCCTACCAGATTTCAACAAGAAAGGAACTTAAGGAGAAGAAGGACTGCCCTGCTGGACCCCTGGCCTGCACCTGGACCCTGCACTCAGAAAGACTGCACCAGCTGCACACTTGGGCTTCACCACAAGAAGGACTTTGCCTGGCTTCAACTGGTTCAAGGAGGGACTCCCTGTTTGCTACAGGTGAAAAATTGCTAACCAGAGTCCCCTGCACCAACTCCTGAAAGAAGCGACCAGCTGACCACTGTCCAGTGGCCAAAAAGGAGTTTGCGCCAGGTGCACTCTGGGAGTTGAAGTCCGCACCCCCAAGGACCATCACAGAACTCCTGGACCCTTGGGGTGAGCTGTGGACCCCAAAAGAACCTTAAAAGAACATCTGGGTGAAGCCCCAGAAGTTTGGAAAAGATTGGAGAATTTTTGGAAAAAAGCTCCATACAGTGACCGACCCGACGCGGAAATTCTAGCCGGCTTGCCTCAACCGCGACCCGGCCTGACTTCGTGGTTCGTCCCGGTAAAGAAAAACATCCAAAAAAGAGACTAAGTCCGAACGTAAAAAGTTGACCGGGACCTTCCAGCCATCGTATCCGAGAAGGGCTCCACGGACGTCGGATCAAGATCCAGGTTTACCCCGGTCGAAGGATTTTCATCTCGAAAAAACGACTAAGTCCGAAGGTAAAAATCACCACCGAGGAAACCGACTTCGCGTATCCGGACAAGTGCTCCAGGAGGTCGGATCCAACTGGCAGGTTCGTCCCGGTGAAGAAAAACTTCAAAATAAAGACTAAGTCAGAAGGTAACTTTTTAACCGAGGCCTCCCGCGACCTGTAGCCGAGCAGGGCTCCATCGCGGTCGGCCTGAAAGTTTGACTTTGCCCCGGTCCTGGTGCAACCAGATGACCCGATTGGCGCTTTTTGTTTCTAAGCGCTAGAAAATAATAATACTTTAAAAATTCATATCTCCGGTTCCCCTGAACCGATTTTAATCGTTTTTGTGTCATTTTAAAGATAAAAATATAAGCTATTTTTATAAATTGGTTTTGGATTTTTAAACTGTTTCCTGTGTTTTATTTAATTACTGTTTTGTGATATTTGAATGCTTTACACTTTGTCTCCTAAGTTAAGCCTTGACGCTCGATGCCAAGCTACCAAGGGTAGAGCTGGGATTAATTTACTGAGACCTAACTGTACTTTTGTGGAGGATTGTGGCTTGTTGCTAGGTGTAGGTACCTACCTGCCCTACCAATAACCCATTTTCCAACAGGAAAAAAATCCTGTGTCTGCTATATGCAGATGACACAATTTTGATATCTAAATCGCCAATGGGAATCCAAAACCTGATCAACCAATTTTGTGTTTTTTGTAGTGACTATGGTCTGGACGTAAACATTAAGAAAACAAAACTCATGATATATAGTACCTCCAAGAAAAAGGTCGCGCGTTAGCATAGAAATGAACTCGATGCCATTGGAGAAAGTAGAAGAGTTCGACTACTTGAGTTTCAGACTATCGACCACAGGCAAATGGATGGCAGCCATTGACAAAGGGGCTCTCATTATAAGCCAGAGAGGTGGGGCCCTTGTCCGTAGATCGAGAAAGGCTCCGAGTCCCCCCTTGAACATACGTGCAGAGATTTACAATGTCCAAATCAGAGCAGCGGCCTTCTATGGAGCGGAACTTTGGGGGTCCCACAAAAACCTCGATACTCTGCAAACCAAGGAAAACCATTTCCCTAGACAGATTGCCCGGCTAGGTATGGGCTCACCAATGACCCCTCTAAGGCTAGACCTAGGTCTAAACAGTATCAAAACCACAGCAGCCCTAAGGCCTCTCTCCTATTGGATTCGCTTATGGAAATCTGTTGAACTCGAACCATATAGGCTGGCTATAAGAGAGCTCATAGCCACCCCCCAGGCACTGGAGAAAATCCCATGGCTGAAGGAAATGAAATCTGCCTGGGTCAAAATAGGTTTTCCTTCCTACTGGAAATATCCGGATCTAATCCCCGATAATGCAAAGAAACTTGTCACAAAAAGATATTGGGAGAAAGTTAATGAAGACTCCTTGCACCAAAAAGGGGCGGGTAGGCTAACAATGGAATTTCTCCAACTCAAGCACGAGCCCTGGCCTGAGAACTTCTTGAACCTTCCCATGCCTCCGTACGCCCGTGCTTTATATCTCCAACTAAGATATGGTACACTGCCTATTAATGGTTTTACGGCTCACTGGTCATCTAACATTGCTTCAAATGATAGATGTATCTCTTGCCAAAATTGTAAAGAAACAATAGAGCATATACTATTTTTCTGCCCTCTGTATAAAAGTCCCAGAGGGAGGTGGATCATTCCCCTCTGCAAAAATATGTCATTACATGATAGAGCAAACGCCACCAGAATCTGTACATACGACTCATCCTCCGTGGTAGCTATTACAGTTACCAAATTTTTAGCAGAGGCCTGGTACATCCGGCGTAGGCTTATTGTTTCAAAGGGCATGTGAGCCATCCTGACATTAGTCGACAGAAGGAGTCTCAACTGTTATTTTTTGCCTCTATATGAGGATTGACGAGGGCCAGGTCTTACGGGAAAACAATTGCACACATTGGTATGTTAGACAGAATTTTATATCCTAGCTTTTATCTTTTTTATTCTTAACATTTTAGCCATGTCTTATTTATTGTACTTTTTATCTACAATCAAATACTTAGTCTTGTTGATCTTATTGTTATACTGTCCTGATTATTACTGTTTTTATATTGTTATCTTGTTTTTTTTAACAAATACTATTTTATCATGTATGATTGTTATCTTTGTTACTCAAAATGGCCTAGATCTCTAGACCGAATGAACTCAAATAAAAACTAAACATATATGAGTATCAACAAAAACATAATTGGTGTTTACCACAAAAGGTTCAACAATTAAAAATAAACAATAATTAATTCTTAAACAATGAAATTAAATTTTAACACAACAAATAAATACATTTGCACTGTTAAAAACAGTAGAAAAAGCAAAAGAAAATGTGCAACTAACTACTGCAGAAGAATTCACCACTTCCAGAAAGCATCATTCTGCCCAACTGAATCAACAGACACAGAGTATGCAATACTTTCAAAAAAGAAATCCCTTACAATTACTAAAGGCCCGATTATGAGTTAGGTGGGCACTGTTCTGAGTTTTCGAGGTCAGACCACCGCCTTCTTGGCGGTCCGTTTGACTGATCAGGAGTTGGGAGGTGACACTACCTCAGGACACAAGCCACTGTTGACATCACTGCTACCAAAGGGGTAGCAGCAGATGCGGTCTTTGAAGGTGGGCCCACATCAACCCCTGCTGGGCCGATCAGGACCTGCCTTACCGCCAGCCTTCACCTGTGAGGGTCCCCATCGGGTGAAGGTCAGCAGTAAGGCAGGGAAAGGGCCACAACAACGGCCTTGGGCAATTCTGCCCTCCCCAAATGTGAGCTGTAGCTCACTAGATGCACCCCAATGCCGGCTGGTCAATGCACATACTGTGCCACTTGCTAGGGACACAGTGTGCCAAACAGACCGGCAGCATCTCAGCAGGTCCTGCATTGGCCGCAGGCTCTTACTGGAGCTGAGGCATGCAGTTGCCATGACTTCAGTGTCAACACACTGCCAGGCTCGCAGGAACATTGGAATGTGGTGACCAGGATGCCGCTACATTGGTGGCCTGTTCTCGACCACTGTGGGCTGACGGTGTTCTGGCTAACTCGAAACTGGGCTCTAAGTAAGTACAAAATTAAAACATGACATAAACATGAGTAGAAAAAACATTTAAATATTTTATTATACACAAAAAAAAAACATTTTTGAAAAAATATATCTCCACAACACCAAGACATCACATGACATTTAACATTTAAAAAGAAGAGCAAAACACAAAATTAAAGAAAAATTGTAGTTGCACCAAAAATAAAATGTAAGTGCAATAAATAAAAATAACAAATAAAACATAACCATAAAAACATAAAACATTTTTTAAATATAAACAATAGGTAAGTAAAACGAAGAAAAAAAATAACATCAAAAGGCCTCCCTCCCAGCAGTACAATTAAAGCAATTATAGCACAAAGAATAAAAACTTCTCCAACAAACACAAAACCTACCTATAAATAATTCTGTATTCCACAGGTATAATGTTGGAAACTGAAATAGATATCAATTCATGAAATGGAAACTACTATTAAGTATAGTGGATATACCTACAATGAAGAAAGCACTTCTAGTGAAAGGAAGCATTGGAAATTCATAAAATCATATTCCAGTATTTCCTATGATAAGGCCCCCACTGAAGAAGACATTATTAAAGGTGTAAGCAAGCACAACGTTGTCCAAATATCACTGAAATTCAAGTTAGGACTGACCTACAGGACTTAAAAGTGATCAGAAGCACACTGAAACCTAAATAATTAAATAACACAAGTGTCCCTTTAATATATGTCCAACTGCCAAACAAGCAACAAACCACTTACTGCTAACAATGATCAAATAAAAAACAAATAATATTTTCCCAAAAATCATTACTGATTTTGAGCAAACTATGATTTCAACAATTCTACAAGTGTGAACACACATAACACTACAAGGGTGCTACTATAGCCTTACAGTATAGCTCACCATAACAGGCTATACCAGCCATTAAAGGCCCACTCCAGTGCTAAAGGCCCGAGCCGAAGGGAGTGGGCCTTTCTTAGCTGGTATAGTCTAGTTATGGTGGGCTATAAGACGATAGGAACATTTTGCCGCAAGAGGGAAGAATGCTCTAATGAATAAAACACAGCTGTTGTTGTGAGACAAACATTGGAATGTTGGAGCTCTGTCCCTTACTAACAAAAGCAAACTGTCACCATTAATGTACTGTTTTGAAGAAACGTCTGCTGGTAGCCTGCACTGATCAAGACGCAGCTCAAATTTGACATTCTTTGGTGTACTATTTATGAAAGAACTATACCACCAGAAGCAAAAAAACAATTCAGTAGAAGTGGCAGAATTCCTTCGAGCAAAACTTAAAAGTAGCCCACTTTATAATGTACCAATTTCTAGATAAACTCAAAAAAAGCAACACTACCAAGAACTAAAGCTAGAATAATCCTTAACAGAACTAAAACCAAAATTAACCAATCAATCTAGAATATGCTACCAAGTGTGACTGTTTACTAATAGCCAAGGCCTACCCTGCCCAAAACAGCCTACCCTGCCCAAAACACTATAGTGCAAATATCACCAACAAAAACTGCAACAACCTGATAAAAAAAAAATAACAAGCTAAAAAGACATAAATAATAATATATTATTTATTTTGTATCACTCTGAAAAATAATTTAAAAAATTGAATATATTAATTCATAATGATAAAATTAATAATAAAACAATTAGAATATATTAATTCATAATGATAAAAGTAAGTTCCATTTGTTAAAAAATAAGTTCTCGAATTAACACGGTAAACATACAGTAGTATACAAATCACATACATATAGAAAAACTACATTGTAAAATAAAACTAAAGTACACATGATGACAGAATAGGAAAATAGATATAAAAAGACAATACAATAAATCAGTCTCATACAACAATACAATAATATAAAAAATCCATTTAGTCATGATTTTGTATCTGATATCCTCTGTAACCAAAAAATCTATAATACCCCCTAAATGTTTGCACAATATTACCTAAAAAAAAAGCATATGTACTAAAAATTTAAACCCATCCACTCCAACCATATATCCAGTGAAGCCCTCCAAAACAAAAAAAACATTATAAATTCGAAGAATACTGGAGCAAAAAAGGAAAAATAATACAAAAAGATCCTAAAAAAATCCCAGCTACTTTTCCTCAAACACATCAACCATCATTCAAAATCAAAAGTTCTGTTTCAATAAAAAACACCTATAAAAGAACAAAATACAAAGAATCCCCCGTGAAACAAACATGCCTCAGTACTCAGGTCTGTATGATGTATGATGTACTGATGACTATTACAGGAAGCCATGATGTTGCCACACACTCCAGTACGTGGTAGGCAAGTGCACTCAGGCAGTTGTCACCGTCAAAGGAGGAAAAATACCAAAGGCATAAAAAAAAAATCCTTGATGGATGAAGAAATCTGGAATCCAACAGTGGAATTATCCCGGAGCAAAGAGTTAGGATCAGCCCATGAGGGAATAAGGAAACAAGCAAGTAACATGGATTTGTTGCTACACACCCTCCAAACTATATGAAGCCTGTTATGAATTGAAAAACAGAAAAAGGAAATGATGTCAAACAACACACAACAGGAAACACAAATGATTCGGAAAACCAGAAAGGAATGAAGGACAAAATAGTTATGATGGAAAAGGGAAATAAACAAGAATCAAAACCTGGAGCAACATTAAAAGGCATTTTTAAATCCTCAGACAAATGATAGCCATTCTGGGACTGGTGGGCAAGAAACAGCAGGTAGGAGCCCAGGAACATTAGCAAGGCATCCACAGGTGAGTGCAACTCACAGCCCACAGCTGCAGGTTTCATGCCGCATTTCCTGAGAACTGGGAACCATAGGACCACACAACGTACCCCAGTTCTCAGGTAACTAGGCAGCAGAGATGCTGCAGCTATAAGAATAACAAAATCAGTAACACAAAACTCACACTTCCTAAAAATAGTTAAAAACACAAACTATTTTCCTACAATAAAAGTAAATATAAAATGAAACATAATTCGGCCTCTCTCTCATATGCCCAACAAGTACTAAATGGCCTACACCAACTGGAACCTAAAGATATGATGAACAAAAAAAATGGTAATCTAATATCTTCCATTTCTACTCCCCCCACACACACACTTACCTTAAAAAATAGATAAAAAGTAGACTTTCATTTGCTGGAAAACAGCAGAGAGGAACCACTAACTTCCAGAGTTGTAACAGAAACAGACTACAAAGTGAAAGAAGTGGTATGAATAATGGTAGATTAATTAAAGTGTAATCAAGATTTTCTGACCTTAGAAATAAATGCAGTAAGTAAATGCAACTACTGATGAATATATATTATAAAAAAGGATTAAAATCATAAATATGTACATAATTATTGTTTTAAAAATGCCTTACGTTCAAATGTAAACACATAAAAAATGCAGGAAGGTAAATGAAAAAAAAAGAAAAAAAAAAGAAAAAACTGTGGCCTCGTTTCTAGTCTGGCAGACAGGAAAGCCCATTCGCCAAACTCTCGACAAGGTGGCTGCTGCCTTCGTTTCAACCACCCTGCTGGCCTAACGGGAAACAGGCTACAGCATTGTCTCTGGCTCGTAATCGAGCTGGCGGTAATGCTGTAGACCGCAGAGCTCACCACCACCCTCTTAATGTTCACTGTCTGCAACACAGACTGTTAGACCTGACAGCCTTAGGGTGGTCATTCCCCAACTTTTCCCCTGCCTCCCTCCACTTTTCTGACACTGTTTTTGCTGGTTTTGAGACTCTGAGCACTTTATCACTGCTAACTAGTGCCAAAGTGCACATGCTCTCTCCCTTAAACGTGGTAACATTGGTTCCTTCCCAATTGGCATATTTGATTTACTTATAAGTCCCTATTAAGTGCACTACATGTACCCAGGGTCTGTAAATTGAATGCTACTAGTGGGCCTGCAGCACACAGATTGTGCCACCCACATAAGTAGCCCCTTAACCATGTCTCAGGCCTGCCATTGCAAGGCCTGTGTGTCCAGTTTCACTGTCACTTCTACTTGGCATTTGAAAGTACTTGCCAAGCCTTAAACTCCCCTTTTTCTACATATAAGTCACCCCTAAGGCAGGTAACCGATAGGGCAGGGTGCTATGTAGGTAAAAGGCAGGACATGTACATGTGTGTTTTAAATGTCCTGGCAGTGCAAAACTCCTAAATTTGTTTTCCACTATATGAGAACGGCTCCTTTCATAGGCTACCATTATGACTACCCTCATATACTGTTTGAGTGGTAGATTCTGATCAGAAAGGGGTAACCAGGTCATACTTAGTATGGCCAGAATGGTAATAGAAAATCCTGCTTATTGGTGAGATTGGATTTTATATTACAATTTTAGAAATGTCGCTTTTAGAAAGTGAGAATGTCTCTGCACTTAAAATTCATCTGTGCCTTACAGCCTGTCTCCAATCCACGTCTGGGCTGGACTGGTTGACAGCTCCCTTGTGCATTTCACCCAGACAACCACAAACACAGGATACTCAGGTACACCTGCACTCATCTGCATACTGAATGGGTCCTCCTGGGTTGGAAGGGTAGAGGGGCCTGACACTTACATTTCAAAGGCTAATGCCCTGCCCTCACACAATGGACTGCCAAACCCCCTACTGGGACCCTGGCAGGCAGACCTGTACTGAAAGGGGAACTTGTGCACTTCAAAACCACTCTTTGAAATCTCCCCCAATTCAAAGGCATCTTTGGGTATATAACCTGGGGCCCTGACCCCACCAACTCAGACACTTCTGAACCTGAACCTGCAACCTTTCAAGAGGAACTGCCTAGATGTCCAAAGGACTCAACTGGACTGCTTTGCTGAGAAGGACTGCTGCCCTGCTGCCCTCTGACTTTTCTGAGAAGTGGTCTCCAAGGGCTTGGATTGACTTTCCCTCCTGATTTCTGAAGTCTCAGGGCCAAAAAGACTTCCGGCCGTTTGCGAGTGCAAAATAGTGGTCTGCAATGCATCAAAGGCATTCGCAGACCACAAAATAGAAATCGCAAAAATTGCGATTTTTTTGCGTTATTGCGATTCGCAAAATCCAGGTCGCAAGGCAATTCTGCCAAAAATCGCAAATTGCGATTTTTCACAGAATGGTATTTTGCACATGCAAAATACCATGGTCTGCAACCAGGTGGTAACCTGGTGCAAAAATGAAAAATGCAGTAAAACTGCCTTTTTAAAAGTAACATGTAAAGCACACATGCCCTTTTGGCATGTGTGTACTTTACATGTTAAAAAAAAAAATTGGGGTGCACCCTGCCCTTTTGCATTTCCAAAATTGCGATTTCTGGTTCAGAAATCGCATTTTGGAAATGCAAAAAAATCGCAGCTATGGTCCAACAGGCCCATAGCTGCGAGTGGGGCCAGTATCGCAATTTGCGATTCGGTAATTGCATTTGAGATTTTTAAGAAATCGTTATTACCGATTCGCAAATGTGATACATGGCCCTTTGCGAGTCTGTAATAGCGATTTCTTAAAAATCGCAATTATCGAATCGCAATGGGCCAGATTCATACATCTGGCCCTTCATCTCTTCAAGAAACTCTGTGTGCACCGAAAATCAACGCACAGCCTGCTGGAAACGATGCACAGCCATTTTGCAACAGTGAAATCGCAGCACAGCTGAGCCAGAATGACACAGCCTGACTTCCCGAAGAATACACAGCCTACCGGATCAACACACAGCCTAACTGGAACGGTGCAGCCCGAATTCCCGAGTGAATAATCAACGCATCGCCTACTAGATTGGCGAAACGCCTGTGACTTCTTCCCGCACACCCAGGATTTCCCATCCCTGGGCATCAAAAAGATCTCTGCATTGCAGTGAGGAACCAAGATTGCGCACCGGAAATCAACACAAAACCCCTTGCAGCGTGGAAAGAAAATGTGCATCATCTGTGCCGCTCTGGAAATTCTGACACACACCCTATTTTTTCACGCATCTCCTCCTCTGTGGTCTCTGTGTGTGTTACTTTTGATGCAAACCAGGTACTTTCTGCAAACAAGAGAAAACTGTTGATGTCTAAGATTTAAGTCTTTTATATCCTGCAAAAGTGATATCTCAACTTGTGCTTATTGAATCTTTATTATTTTGACCTTAATTTAACCAAATAAATATCCTATATTTTTCTAAACCTCTGTGGTGTATTTTTGTGGTGTTTTCACTGTGTTACTGTATGACTTATTGCACAAATACTTTATACATTCCCTTCTAAGTTAAGCCTGACTGCTCAGTGCCAAGCTACTGGAGGGTGGGCACAGGATAATTTGGATTGTGTGTGACATACCCTGACTAGGATTGTGGTCCCAATGTGGACATAGGTGTATACCTCTGCCAACTAGAGACCCCATTTTTAACACAGCCAGTGAACATTACAACAGTGTTGGGCAGGGGGACCCCTGCACTGCCCATGCCAAGTGCATGGGCAGTGCAGGGCCCCCCCTGAAGCCCCTGCACCTGCTTCTGCCAGTATTACTGCCATAAAAAGGCTAGTGGAGAACAAGGTTGCAATTCGAAATGCAGCAACACATGCAGCGCTGCCCTGGTGGATTCCGATCTCTGCCACCGCCAGGCTGTCGGGATCATGGATCCTGGTGGTGCTGGTGGAACCCTAGCAGTCTGACCTCCAGGATCTTAATGTGGAGGTTGGACAGCTACAACAGCGGCGGTCCTGACCGCCACCGTGGGACTGGCAGTCTGAAGACCACCAGCCTCATAATCAAGCTCGTAGTGTTCAAAGAAGTGAAAAACGCAATGCATGTAAAATTGTATGAAAAAAATTAAAGTGAAAAATATGTAAAAAGTGATAACTCTAACTTGCTAGTTTTTAGATTTATTTAATCCACCCTAAACATAACAAATTGGGAAAAGTGCTGGGCTTTGGGGAGTGTAGATAAATTAACTATTGTCAAACCAAACGGATCCATCCCAAGCCTAGCCACACTGGGAAAACTATTGGACATTGGTGTGTGATGCAGAATGTATTTATTATTTCCTTTCTAAACTAAGGGCCTTCCTCTGCCCCTCAAGTGTATTACAATGTTCCCACCAGGCTGACCAGTGGGAACATTGTGTTATGCCATTCTCACTGAGCTGATTGGGCTGACCAGTGGGAACAGTGCCACGGTGTTGGTCGCTGCATAGGCAGTGCAGGGGCCCTCCTGTGGCTCCCAGCACTGGCTTTCCGCCAGCCTTTCCATGGTGGCATGACACGCACGAAAAGGCTTGATACAAAGCTGAATTCTAATCAGCAACTCGGACTGCCATCAGCCCGTCTGGAATGATGTTCTTTCGGTGATGGCGGTCCCCTGGCAGGTCTGACCACCAGGGTTCTAGTGTGGCGGTTGGGCCACCACGAGTGTAGCGGTCCTCGGTCTGCCACACTTGTAATGAGACCCTTAGTCACTCTGGAGAAGGTGTTGGACTTTGGAGGTGATGGATTTACTAGTCACACACAATACTGGGGAAAGTGATACACTTGAGGGACTTAATTATTCTCTTATAGGGCATATTTTTGGACTTGCGTGGGGGGCGAGATAGATGTACTATTTCCACTCTAAAGGTAGGGCTAAATATAGGATTTGGTTGACAGAATACCTATCATAAATGTGATGGAGTAATATGTCTATCAAACCCTCACACTGCCCGGCTCATATAGCGGTGGGCGGACCTTAACTATTCTGTCAACAGATCACCCCATGGCTCTGTCAATGGAATACTTCAATTGACCGCCTGACAGAGTAGGGGGGTTGGTGGAAGAATTTTGCATTGTCCTTCCTATTTAGAGTTAAGGATGTAATTCCTTTTTTGCCTGTCTGTCATTGCCCAGAAAAGCCTGCCTGTGAGGGACTGGAAAAAATATTAATGACCCCCACACCAAGAGAGGAAACTCCCAGAGCAATGGGGGACATTAATTTTATGTTTTTCAAGAACAAACTCCTGCTTTGTGACTGCCAAGCTGGTGTCATCTCTATAATTGTCTAGTAGAGTACCCTCTGGATGGTGTAGGTAATGTCCACCACCACCCCAAAGGTCAATACTCCATTTAAGGTTAAATCAGACCCTTAGGTACTCATTATGACTTCGGCGGTCTTTTGCCAAGACCGCCGTGCAGAATGCTGCCACCATACTCCCAGTGCTGACGGTACAGTGACCACCGGATTTTCACCCATTCACAGGTGGAAATCCTATACCGTTAGGCTGACCGACGACTAGTGAGAGGCTGTTTCACCGCTAGTACCGCCACACCGCAATAACTCTGCCTGCCGTATTATGATATGTAATACGGCACGCCAGACCCTGCACGGCAGTGCAGTGCTGTCGGTGGAACAGCCGATACCCATCCCCTCCCTCCAGGACGACCACCTCGGCCAGACAGGTAGGTGGACCAACCAAAAGGGGGGTATGTGCATGTGTGTCCATGTATGTGTGTGTGGAGGGTGCGTGTGCATGTATGCGTGCAGTTGGGTGGGGATGTTTGTCGGGAAGTGTGTGGGCGAGTGGGGGGTATGCAAGTGTGTGGGTGAGTAGGGAGGTGTATGCGAGTATGTGGACATGTGAGGGTGTGTGTGCCAGCAACAGGAATAGGAATTCCTGTTGCTGGCTGCATTACCACCAGGGTTTTCGTGGCGGGTGACCGGCGCGAAACGTCTGGTGGTTTGCTGCCTCTAAATACGGCCAGCAGTATTAGGCATGCCGCCGGCCCGGGGGAGCTTGCCGCCGGCCGCACTGATCTGACTACACTGGTGGGACAGGCAACGTTGTGATGGTTTGTCTTTGGCCGAACTTGTAATGTGGCGGTTCATTCCGCCAGGACCGCAGCGGTAAGACCTCTACCGCAAGTGTGGCGGTCTTAAGACACATTCGTAATGCGGGTCTGAGTCACTTTGTTGAAAGCGTTACACTTTAGCATCATTAAATGTACTATTCCCACTACAAAATTAGTCACATTGGGGAGGTTGGACTGTGGTTGGATTTACTATTCCCACTCCAGCTGTAGCCAAATCAGGAAAAGTGTTGTACTCTGGTTGGGTGGGAATGACTATCCTAACTCCAAACGTATCCACATTTGGGAAAGTGGTGCACGTTGGTGGGGTTAAATATGGTATGTCTGTTCCAAACTAAGCCAAATTGAGGAAAGTGATGGGCTCTGAGAGTGAGAATGTTATGTTATGTAAAAGGCATTTGTTATAGCACAAAGCCCAAAGGTGTATCTCTGCACTTGGCAACCAAAAACGGCAAGTGCAGGTAGACCAATTAGAACATCCAGGTTTTTAAGAATGTATTGAATTTTGATAGATCTTGGCACATATGGACTTGCAAGGAAGCTTGTTCCAGTGAAAGGAGACTAGATATGAAAAGGATCTGCCACCATATCTGGAAGTGCGTCTACAATCGACCTTTAGTAAAATTTGATTCAACGGTCTAAGCAATTGCATAAGGTGGTATTGAATGAGTCAATCATGCAAGTAAGTAGGAAGTCATTTGGTTAGTGCCTTTTGGGTCAAGCAGCAGTTTGAAAATAGCACATTTCCTAACTGAAAGTCAGTGAAGAGCTTTCAGAATGTATGAGAAGATGAGTGAGAAGGGAGACTGCAAATTAAACAGGCTACTGTATTTTGCAGCACTTGAAGCTTAGCCAGCAATGAATCATTTACTGCATTCCCATAGTACAGGCAACTCGTAATCAGCATCTGGACTAGTGTTTTCCTTGATAAAGCTGGGAGCCATGGAAAGACTTTGCTAAGTAAACGAATAGTGGCAAAACAGGTGTCACAAATTGCGCTGGCTTGGTCCTTCCTCAAAAATGTCTGATCCAACTTGACCCCAAGGTTTTAACTACCTGTTTTGGGCAAGGGACAGAGCTTAATTCAGCAGGCCACTGAGTCCACTGACCAAGACTTTGGAGCCTTGCCAAACAACAATATCTCTGTTTTCTCACATTTTATTGGAGGCAGTTGTTGGTCATCCCAATAGCAATTTTCCTCATGAATGTCTCCAAACTGTGTTTTAGCAATAACTGGAGCCGGCCCAAAGAAGATGACTTTTGGATATCATCAGCATAGGACACAGTCTCAAAACTGCGGGAACTAACAATCTGCGCGAGTGGGCCATGTAGACATTAAATAATGTCTGCCTCAGGGAGGAACCCTATGGACGCCTTTATTGACCCACATAGTGCGGGAACTAAAGGAGTCTATGAAGATGGTTTGGATTCAGTTACTGAGAAAATTCCTGAGCCATTGTAGCACTCCAACATGTATATCCATGTTGTGCAGTCTGCAGATTAAGGGCCTCATTACGATTGTGGCGGTCCAACCACACAATTACAACTTTGGCGGGCAGATCCGCCAGGATCATCGATCCTGACGGGATGATGATGGTTAGGCTTGTATCTAGCCAGGGCAGACTTGAACTTAGTGCCGCCTGGCTGATTACAATCCCACTTTCTACCAGCCTTTTCATGGAGAACCCACCATGAAAAGTCTGGTAGAAAGCCAGTGCCGTGAGGCCACAGTGGGGGCCCTGCACTGCCCATGCCTATGGCATGGGCATGGGCAGTGCAGTGGCCCCACTGCCCAGCTCCGTTGGAATGCACACTGTCTGCTTTGCAGACAGTGCCCATTCTGAGTGTGCTGGACAGCCACCTCTGTGCTATGATATAGGACTCGGCTCCCTTAAGGGCACAGTTCCCACAGGACTGACTGGCGGGAAGCGCGTATTACAATGTTCCCACCGGTCAGCCCGCCAAGAACATTGTAATACACTCGGGGGGACATCACCGCCATGGCAGTGGCATCCTCCCATTGAGCTTGTCCGTCCCGCAGAGGGACCGCCAATCTCAAAATGAGGCCCTAAAATTGAATGTGAGACAATGTTGAAAGTTTCTGGAATACCTGCATCTAATGAAAGTCTATTGGTATCAGTCACTAGTGTGGTTTCAGTGCTCTGCATCACTGTAAAGCCCGATTGCAAAGGGTCAAGGATCTTGTGCTCCTCCCGGTAGGTGGCCAGTTTAATATTTTTATGGCAGTCCAGGCTTTTCCCTAACAGAGGAAGCAAAGAGGTAGGATAGTAGTTGGAGAGAATTTCAAGATTGGTGTGAGTTTTTTTTTTTGTATTGGAGACACGTGAGCAGACTTCTACTCAGAAGGGAGTGAGGCAGAGACTAGAGAATGAATAAAGAGGTCAGTAATGAAGGGCACAATACAGTGGGCAAAAGAGGAAGTGATCTTAGGGGGGGCGTATGTTCTGTGGGGAGCCGGATTTGGCGTGACCAGCATTACTTGTACCTGCTCCTGTGAGCTTCGCTTAAATGAAGTTCAGAAGTCAATCAAAGATTACCACAACAATGGATGTAGGGAAAAATCCAAGCAAAAGAGAAAAATCAAAGATCACCAACCAAGTAGTATGTGGTCACATAGTAGTCTGCACTCAAAACAGAGGTGTACACTTAATTACTGTATGTCAAGTACAAATACAAGTACAAATCCCAACCGCTGATCACCAATGTTAGAAATGGGGTCTTTGGTTGACAGTCAGTTTACCCCCTGTTCAAGCAAGGACCCTCACTCTAGTCAGGGTAAAAGAGAATCACCCTCAGCTAACCCCTGCTTACCCCCTTGGTAGCTTGGCAGAGCAGTAGGCTTAACTTCAGAGTGCTTGGTGTGAAGTATTTGTACCAACACACACAGTAACTTAATGAAAACACTACAAAATGACACAACACAGGTTTAGAAAAATAAGAAATATTTATCTAAACAAAACAAGACCATAACAACAAACATCCACAATACACAAGTCAAGTTATCAATAAAAATGCTAGAAGAGTCTATAAGTAGTTTTAAACACACACTAACGCTGTCAGTGTGAAAAAGTACCTTGGGAGCGTCAAATATAACCCAACATGGCCGAGTGCGCGTCAAAAAGAGCTTGCGATGCGTTGATTCCACTCACGAGGGGGACCATGCGTCATTTCTCCTTTTGTCGGGTCGGGCGCGTCGTTTCTTCTCTCTGCACGAGAACGATGCGTCGATCCGGACAGCACTCTCAGGTCCGGGCAGGCCTTGCATTGTTTTTCCACGCACAGCGGTACTTGAGTCGGAAAACCAGCTGCACGATGATCCGAAAACCCCGCAGCACGGGTTGTGATCTCCCAGCTTCCGTCAACGGTCCTGTGCGCCTTTTCTCCTGCTCCATGCGTCGATTCTTCATTCACGTTTGCTGTGAGCATCGTTTCTCAGCTGCGGAGCTAGCGGCGCGTCGTTTCTTGAGCCGCAGATCAGAGTTGCGTTGATCTTTTACCCGCACAGCGTTCTGTGCGTGGATTTCCTTGTCTTTAGGCTGCAAGCGTCTCCTTTCAGGGTCCCAGGAACTGGATGGGCACCACAGGGCAGAGTAGGAGTCTCTCCAGACACTCCAGGTGCTGGCAGAGAGAAGTCTTTGCTGTCCCTGAGACTTCAAACAACAGGAGGCAAGCTCTAGATCAAGTCCTTGGAGATTTCTTCTCAAGATGGAAGGCACACAAAGTCCAGTCTTTGCTCTCTTACTCTGGCAGAAGCAGCAACTGCAGGATAGCTCCACAAAGCACAGTCACAGGCAGGGCAGCTCTTCTCCCTCAGCTCTTCAGCTATTCTCCAGGCAGAGGTTCCTCGTGTTTCCAGAAGGTTTTCTAAAGTCTGTGGTTTTGGGTGCCCTTCTTATACCCAATTTCTCCTTTGAAGTAGGCCTACTTCAAAGTAAAGTCTCTTTTGAATGTGAAATCTTGCCTTGCCCAGGCCAGGCCCCAGACACTCACCAGGGGGTTGGAGACTGCATTATGTGAGGGCAGGCACAGCCCTTTCAGGTGTGAGTGACCACTCTTCCCCTCCTTCCTAGCACAGATGGCTTATCAGGATATGCAGGCTACACCCCAGCTCCCTTTGTGTCATGTCTAGTGTGAGGTGCAACCAGCCCAACTGTCAAACTGACCCAGACAGGGGATCCACAAACAGACAGAGTCACAGAAATGGTATAAGCAAGAAAATGCCCACTTTCTAAAAGTGGCATTTTCAAACACACAGTCTCAAAATCAACTTTACTAAGAAATGTACTTTTAAATTGTGAGCTCAGAGACCCCAACCTATACATGTCCATCCACTCCCAAAGGGAATCTGCACTTTAATCATATTTAAAGGTAGCCCCCATGTTAACCTATGAGAGGGACAGGCCTTGCAACATTGAAAAACAAATTTAGCAATATTTCACTGTCAGGACATATAAAACACATTACTATATGTCCTACCCTAACCATACACTGCACCTTACCCTTGGGACTACCTGGGGCCTACTTTAGGGGTGTCTGACATGTAAGAAAAGGGAAGGTTTAGGCATGGCAAGTGGGTACAATTGCCAAGTCGAATTTACAGTTAAAACTGCACACACAGACACTGCAGTGGCAGGTCTGAGACATAATTATAGAGCTACTTATGTGGGTGGCACAACCAGTGCTGCAGGCCCACTAGTAGCATTTGGTTTACAGGACCTGGCACTTCTAGTGCACTCTACTAGGGATTTACTAGTAAACCAAATATGCCAATCATGGATAAATCAATTACATACACATTTTGTAAAGGTGCACTTGTACTATAGCATTGGTTAGCAGTGGTAAAGTGCCCAGAGTAACAAAACAGTAAAATCAGAGTCCAGCACACATCAACAACCTAGGGAACAGAGGCAAAAAGTTAAGGGAGACACGGCAAGGATGAAAAGTCTAACAGTCTCTAATGCAGAGGTACTATTTAGGGAAGGCAGATTGAAATCAGTAAAGGTCCCCAGTTGACTCTGGGTGACAGGGACGTTTTCTTATATAGCATTAATCGTATCTTTAATACAGTCTTCCAGAGAATTCCATAACAATTGGGAAGCCAAGATAGAGTGGTTGCAAGCATGCAGTTTCACTAATTCATTCAGCATTTTGAAAAGTTCTTTAGTGGAGCTTCCTGCTACATTTATTTTCCCTACGATGTAGTGTTTGTGGGTTGCTTTAATATAGTTATGGTAGCTGTTAATCAACACCCTTTAAATTTCTCTGACCAAAGGGCATTTAGTCAAGCATCACCTGTGTTTCAAATGTTTACGCTTGGACTTTTCCAGACACAGTTCATCAGAGTACCAAGGAGCATGGCCTCTGGATGCAATTTGGGACACCCATTTAAGTGGAGCGATTTTGTCAAAGGCCTGAGTCAGAGAGCAGTGGTACACTGTTAAGGCTTGATTTATGTTCGTGTGTAATGGGGTTGCAGAGGAAGCAAGGATTTTGGAGATGGAATCAGGTGAAACTGCCTTCCAGGTTCTCCTTACTCTATTACTTCCTGAGCTTGACTTCTTAGCCACTTGGTCACTAGGGATTTGTAGCTTAATCAAATAATGGTCAGTGTCAGGAGGTCCAAGTTCTCGGGATCTGCACGATGCTGAAAATGGGTCCCACTTCCAGGCAACACCGAAGTCAGATGCTGTAATAGCGCTGAACTTTCGAGTGGCCCAGCCGGAGGAAGGTTAATCGGGAGCGAATAGACAAAAATACATTAACTAGAAAGTTTCACTAACTATCAATGATCTCGCTAATTCCTATGAATGACATTCAACAAAGAACTATCTTATCTAAGAATGTATTTTTGAAATTAAAGTCTGCACCACACTGTATGTCAAAATCTAGAAAAAACATTTAAATAAATTGTTCCACCAAATATCTTGCTCCATAGACCTGAAGCACAACACTAAGGATTCCTCAATAATTCTCATTCAGGAGAAACACAAATATTTGTCTTTTTCTTTCTGCAGACAAGGGTTATCCAAACACAATGTCACTTTCTAAAAAATGTAAACATTCTTTCAAAGTGAAACAGTTACTAGCGTGTAGCTTCCCGTCAAAGAAAATGCTCCCAAAGAATATTGTTGAATTATAATCCACAGAGAAATCAATATCCAAAGGACACACTGTTACGAGGCTACATTTGCGTAGCTTTTCATTAAAGCAACTAAACTTTGAGTTCACAAAAAGGGCAAGTATGCTTAAAGGGAAATCCCTCACCGCCGCGAGCCAGCCGCTCGCTAAGTAAACAAATATATTTCCAGTAAATGTACTCAGCTATTTTCATCGAATCCTTAAAAGGAAATTCCTTACCGCCGCGAGCCGGCCGCTCGCTAAGTAAACAAATGTATTTCCGGTAAATGTTCTCAGCTATTTGCATCGAATCCTAAAAGGAAATTCCTCACCGCCGCGAGCCGGCCGCTCGCAAAAATGAAAGGCAGAGTCAAAGAAATCCTGTCAGCTGCTCACAGGCAACCGCTCTTCGAGAGACGCTCAGAATAGGAAGCGTCGGTTGAACGAGTGTGGCAGATATTTATAGCCTGACCACACCCAAACATAATTAGGAACAAAGGGGGCTGGGATTTGAAGTTCCCCCTGATTTCCTGATGCTTCCATGACAGCAATGCTTAATGCTTTTCACTGTTCTATAACAATGATACCACCAATGGCCTAATTTGTTTAATGAATGACTTTTACCACATACAATGTATTGTTTTATGGCAATGGTGGCTATATCTTTAGAACAGTTGCGCCCACGCGCTATCATGGTCCTGACAGTACACCCCCTCCCCGGACGTGGGCGCGGACTTGGTTTATTGGGGTAACGGAGATGAAATTGACGTATTAATCGTGGAGCATGAATTTGTGAAGCAGGTTCCCAAGAGTCCTCCTCTGAACCATAACCTTTCCAAGATATTAAGTAGCACAAAGAGTTACCACGAAATCGAGAATCTCAAATGGCTTTTACTTCATATTCCCATTGATCTTGGACAAGGATTGGTGGTGGACGTGTTCTATTCTTGGTAATGGCAGGTTTAAGTTAAGAGGTGTGAAAAACAGGATGAATTCGCAAAGATGGGGGTAATTTCAGTTTGTATGTCACTGGGTTGAGGCGTTTGAGAATTTCGTATGGCCCAATGAATTTTGGATGAAATGCATTTTTGTCTTTAAAATTTAGATTTTTTGTAGATAACCAGACCATGGGGGTCATTCTGACCCTGGCGGTCATGGACCGCCAGGGCCAACGACCGCAGGAGCACCGCCAACAGGCTGGCGGTGCTCCCATGGCATTCTGACCGCGGCGGTACAGCCGCGGTCAGATACGGGAAACCGGCGGTGTACCGCCCGTTTCCCGCTGCCCAAGGGAATCCTCCATGGCGGCGCTGCAAGCAGCGCCGCCATGGGGATTCCGACCCCCTTACCGCCAGCCTTGTTCTGGCGGTTTTGACCGCCAGAACCTGGCTGGCGGTAACGGGTGTCGTGGGGCCCCTGGGGGCCCCTGCAGTGCCCATGCCAATGGCATGGGCACTGCAGGGGCCCCCTAACAGGGCCGCACCAAGATTTTCAGTGTCTGCCACGCAGACACTGAAAATCGCGACGGGTGCAACTGCACCCGTCGCACCCCTTCCACTCCGCCGGCTCCATTCGGATCCGGCATCCTCATGGAAGGGGGTTTCCCGCTGGGCTGGCGGGCGGCCTTCTGGCGGTCGCCCGCCAGCCCAGCAGGAAACTCAGAATTACCACGGCGGTCTTTTGACCGCGCAGCGGTATTCTGACGGCGGGACTTTGGCGGGCGGCCTCCGCCGCCCGCCAAAGTCAGAATGACCCCCCATATCTTTTACCTTATATTCGGGACCAGGTTGATGTTTCTTATCATACTGTTGTTTGTATTTTATTTTGGCATGTTGAAGATTTTGTTGAAGTTGTAAGTGAATCTTTTTTAAATGGGATAACATTCCTTGTACTGCAGGCATCACTTCTGTAGAACTTGGGAAATCAACTGGTAAAATTGGAGGATGTTGACCATAAAGACCATAGAATGGAGTGTTTTTTGTTGAAGAATGGCAAGAATTATTGTAGGCTAATTCTGCAAGCCACAGAAGCGAAGGCCAAGAAGAAGGATCTTCTTCTGCGTAACAGCGCAGATATTGTTTTAATGTTTGATTTAATCTTTCAGTCTGACCGTCAGTTTGTGGATGATAACTTGTAGATAGATTAGAATCAATATGTAACGCCTGACACCATTTCTGCCAGAAATGTGCCGAAAACTGCGAGCCTCTGTCAGATAGTATAATCTTTGGGAGACCATGGAGCCGCACAATATTTTGTAGAATAAGATTGACTAGGACACTTGATGTTGGGAGTCCTTTGCACGCGATAAAATGTGCATATTTAGTCAAACTGTCTATGACTACTAATACTGTGTTTACATGTTTGACTTCGGGGAGACCTGTGATGAAGTCCATTGAAATATGTTCCCATGGGGAATTAGGAGTTGGTAAAGGTATTAATAATCCCTTAGGTTTCACATGAGAACTTTTACCACGAGCACAAATTTCACATGATTCTATCATTTGTTTAATATCCTTAATTAAAGTGGGTCACCAAAAATATCTTTTCAGAAGTTCAAGCGTTTTTTTGGGGTCCAGGATGACCTGCTACTGGATGAGTACGTAACCATTGAAAAGCTGTGCGTTGTAACTCCTTTGTGGGTAAAAAGATTGTTGACTTATAAAAGGGTAGACCTTGTCGTATTGAATAGTCAGTGCCTTTTTCTAACCAGATTGACCATTCTGTACTGTTGAAATGTGCACGAATGGAGTCCAGAAATTCATCAGCAGCTATTAAACATATAACTTTAGAGGGATTGATGATTGACATTGGTTGAGGTTTTTCATGTACTAAAGCTGAGTCTTGTCTGGTTAAAGCATCAGCCTTTCTGTTATCACTACCTGGTCTGAAGGTAACAACAAAGTCAAATTCAGCGAAAAATAACATCCATCGCAATTGTCTAGGGGTCAATACTCGAGCTGAACTCATGAATTGTAGATTCCTATGATCGGTATAGACTGTGATTCGATGGATTGTTCCAGATAAATAATGTCTCCATTCCTTGAATGCTGCACGTATTGCCAATAATTCTTTTTCTGCAATAGTATAATTTTGTTCTGCTGTGTTAAGTTTTTTAGACATGTAAGCTACAGGATGTAATTGTCCTGTAGTAGGGTGTCTTTGTGAAAGAATGGCCCCAATTGCCACATCAGAAGCATCTGCTTCCACTATAAACGGATCTGAATTCCGTGGATGGGCTAGAATAGGGGCAGTGGTAAAAGCTTGCTTTAACATCTGGAAGGCTTCTTCCGTTTGTGATGTCCAAACAAAAGGGGTATTTTTTCGAAGTAATTTTGTAATGGGGGCTACCTTCTGGGAAAAATGGTCTATAAAACGCCAATAAAAATTGGTGAACCCCAAAAAACACTGAACATCTCGGACAGATTTAGGTGTGGACCAATCCATGACAGCTTGAATCTTTCGGTCGGTCATTTGCATTCCTTTAGGTGTTAAAGTAACACCCAAAAATTCTACTTCTTCCGTATGAAACTCACATTTACTAAGTTTACAGTAGAGATGATGTTTTCGCAAAGTTTCTAGTACCTTCCGTACGTGTTCTTCATGGTCTTCTTTTGCACTGGAATAGATTAAAATGTCATCAATGTAAACAATGACAAATAGATCTAAATATTCTCTTAAGACGTCATTGAGAAAATATTGAAATGCAGCAGGAGCATTGCAAAGACCAAAGGGCATAACTTGATATTCAAATAAGCCATAGCGAGTTTTGAATGCTGTTTTCCATTAATCCCCTTCTCGTATGCGGACCAAATGATAAGCCCCTCGGAGGTCAAGTTTAGTATATACTATAGCATCCTTGACTTGGTCCAATAGTACGGGAATTAAGGGCAAAGGATATTTATTTTTTATAGTAATCTTGTTCAAAGCCCTATAATCAATACACGGTCCTAAATCTCCATTAGCTTTGGGAACGAAGAACAGAGGAGAAGCTGCTGGAGAACGTGAGGGTCTAATTAAATTGTTTGTTAAACATTGATCAAGGTATTCCCGTAAATATTGATTTTCTTTTTCAGAAAGAGCATAAATCCTACAATTAGGGATCGCAGATCCTGGCACCAAGTCTATTTGGCAATCATACGATCGATGGGGTGGTAATGTACCAGCTGCTTGTTCACTAAAAACATCTGCAAATGTGGCATATCCAGGTGGTAAAGCTATTATTTTTTCTGCTGCAGTAGCAATCTGTTGAATACAAGGTTTAGTAGAAAAACAAACTCTTGAACAATGAGGTGATGACAATGTTACAGTGTTTTTTTTCCAATCTATAAGAGGGTTATGTATTCTTAGCCAAAGCATACCCAAAATAAAGCCATATTGTGGGGCTTTGATTACATCGAACTGAATTTGTTCAAAATGATGCTTACCATTGGAATTGCAACACCTCATTTGAATTGGAGAAGTATGAGTAGTGATTGGACCTCCTGCGAGTTCACTGCCATCCACAGCTTGTACACATTCAGGTATTTGCAGTTTGAAAGTCCACAGAATTTCCAGTGGCTCCTGAATCTATTAATGCAAAAGTTTCTTGCCATTTATCCATAATCAAAAACTGTATTGAAATACGGAAATGTCTATTCTGTTGATTTGAAAGAGAATGTACGGAAGGGATTGTAAGAATACCCAAGGGATTCCCTTCTCTATCTCTTGGGTTCCTTAGTTTTCCTTAAGCCCTTGATAAAAAATTGCAGCTCTCTTTTCTTCGGGCCATGCTGTTTCAACCACTAAATGATTAAATTGAGAGAGATAAGAAATAAGGTCCTTGTTTCCTTGTCTTAGCTCCAATAATTCCTTATCAGCAGACATAGTAACTGCTCGTCGATCAAACACTTTTTCAAATTCGTCCACAAATCGACACCAATTGTAAAGTAACGGACTATCTTGTTGCACTAGGGGAACTGCCCAATTAGCTGCATCTCCGGACAAGTATGAAATCAAAAAGGCAATCCTAGACGGTGGATCTGGGAATGCGGCTGGACGACAAGTGAAATGTAGCTCCACTTGAGTAAGGAATATTTGAACTTTGTTAACATCTCCAGAAAACCTTTCAGGAGCAGCCAATGGTATCTGTGTAGGGACATTCACAGATACATTAGTGGGAGACGGAGGTAAACGTGGTAGAGATGTTCCTCCAGGACCATCCACCTTAGCTTGTAATTGAGTGACTTTATTAACTAAGGCTGCAGTGTCATTCCTAGAATCCTGTAGATCTTTTTGTAATTGTGTTAATGCCTGCATTACTGTATCTAAAGTAGTCATCTCGTCAGCTATCGTGCAGATCAAGAGAAGAGAAAACTCGTGGGCTTCCTATTCTGTCAGGAGGTCCAAGTTCTCGGGATCTGCACGATGCTGAAAATGGGTCCCACTTCCAGGCAACACCAAAGTCAGATGCTGTAATAGCGTTGAACTTTCGAGTGGCCCAGCCGGGGGAAGGTTAATCGGGAGGGAACAGCAAGGAGGGAGATCTGAAAAGGAATGGGTTAATGTGAAATAGACAAAAATACATTAACTAGAAAGTTTCACTAACTATCAATGATCTCGCTAATTCCTATGAATGACATTCAACAAAGAACTATCTTATCTAAGAATGTATTTTTGAAATTAAAGTCTGCACCACACTGTATGTCAAAATCTAGAAAAAACGTTTAAATAAATTGTTCCACCAAATATCTTGCTCCATAGACCTGAAGCACAACACTAAAGATTCCTCAATAATTCTCATTCAGGAGAAACACAAATATTTGTCTTTTTCTTTCTGCAGACAAGGTTTATCCAAACACAATGTCACTTTCTAAAAAATGTAAACATTCTTTCAAAGTGAAACAGTTACTAGCGTGTATCTTCCCGTCAAAGAAAATGCTCCCAAAGAATATTGTTGAATTAGAATCCACAGAGAAATCAATATCCAAAGGACACACTGTTACGAGGCTACATTCGCGTAGCGTTTCATTAAAGCAACTAAACTTTGAGTTCACAAAAAGGGCAAGTATGCTTAAAGGGAAATCCCTCACCGCCGCGAGCCGGCCGCTCGCTAAGTAAACAAATATATTTCCAGTAAATGTACTCAGCTATTTTCATCGAATCCTTAAAAGGAAATTCCTTACCGCTGCGAGCCGGCCGCTTGCTAAGTAAACAAATGTATTTCCGGTAAATGTTCTCAGCTATTTGCATCGAATCCTAAAAGGAAATTCCTCACCGCCGCGAGCCGGCCGCTCGCAAAAATGAAAGGCAGAGTCAAAGAAATCCTGTCAGCTGCTCACGGGCAACCGCTCTTCGAGAGACGCTCAGAATAGGAAGCGTCGGTTGAACGAGTGTGGCAGGTATTTATAGCCTGACCACACCCAAACATAATTAGGAACAAAGGGGGCTGGGATTTGAAGTTCCCCCTGATTTCCTGATGCTTCCATGACGGCAATGCTTAATGCTTTTCACTGTTCTATAACAATGATACCACCAATGGCCTAATTTGTTTAATGAATGACTTTTACCACATACAATGTATTGTTTTATGGCAATGGTGGCTATATCTTTAGAACAGTTGCGCCCACGCGCTATCATGGTCCTGACAGTACACCCCCTCCCCGGACGTGGGCGCGGACTTGGTTTATTGGGGTAACGGAGATGAAATTGACGTATTAATCGTGGAGCATGAATTTGTGAAGCAGGTTCCCAAGAGTCCTCCTCTGAACCATAACCTTTCCAAGATATTAAGTAGCACAAAGAGTTACCACGAAATCGAGAATCTCGAATGGCTTTTACTTCATATTCCCATTGATCTTGGACAAGGATTGGTGGTGGATGTGTTCTATTCTTGGTAATGGCAGGTTTAAGTTAAGAGGTGTGAAAAACAGGATGAATTCGCAAAGATGGGGGTAATTTCAGTTTGTATGTCACTGGGTTGAGGCGTTTGAGAATTTCGTATGGCCCAATGAATTTTGGATGAAATGCATTTTTGTCTTTAAAATTTAGATTTTTTGTAGATAACCAGACCATGGGGGTCATTCTGACCCTGGCGGTCATGGACCGCCAGGGCCAACGACCGCGGGAGCACCGCCAACAGGCTGCCGGTGCTCCCATGGCATTCTGACCGCGGCGGTACAGCCGCGGTCAGATACGGGAAACCGGCGGTGTACCGCCCGTTTCCCGCTGCCCAAGGGAATCCTCCGACCCCCTTACCGCCAGCCTTGTTCTGGCGGTTTTGACCGCCAGAACCTGGCTGGGGGTAACGGGTGTCGTGGGGCCCCTGGGGGCCCCTGCAGTGCCCCTGCCAATGGCATGGGCACTGCAGGGGCCCCCTAACAGGGCCCCACCAAGATTTTCAGTGTCTGCCACGCAGACACTGAAAATCGCGACGGGTGCAACTGCACCCGTCGCACCCCTTCCACTCCGCCGGCTCCATTCGGAGCCGGCATCATCATGGAAGGGGGTTTCCCGCTGGGCTGGCGGGCGGCCTTCTGGCGGTCGCCCGCCAGCCCAGCGGGAAACTCAGAATTACCACGGCGGTCTTTTGACCGCGCAGCGGTATTCTGCCGGCGGGACTTTGGCGGGCGGCCTCCGCCGCCCGCCAAAGTCAGAATGACCCCCCATATCTTTTACCTTATATTCGGGACCAGATTGATGTTTCTTATCATACTGTTGTTTGTATTTTATTTTGGCTTGTTGAAGATTTTGTTGAAGTTGTAAGTGAATCTTTTTTAAATGAGATAACATTCCTTGTACTGCAGGCATCACTTCTGTAGAACTTGGGAAATCAACTGGTAAAATACGAGGATGTTGACCATAAAGACCATAGAATGGAGTGTTTTTTGTTGAAGAATGGCAAGAATTATTGTAGGCTAATTCTGCAAGCCACAGAAGCGAAGGCCAAGAAGAAGGATCTTCTTCTGCGTAACAGCGCAGATATTGTTTTAATGTTTGATTTAATCTTTCAGTCTGACCGTCAGTTTGTGGATGATAACTTGTAGATAGATTAGAATCAATATGTAACGCCTGACACCATTTCTGCCAGAAATGTGCTGAAAACTGCGAGCCTCTGTCAGATAGTATAATCTTTGGGAGACCATGGAGCCGCACAATATTTTGTAGAATAAGATTGACTAGGACACTTGATGTTGGGAGTCCTTTGCACGCGATAAAATGTGCATATTTAGTCAAACTGTCTATGACTACTAATACTGTGTTTACATGTTTGACTTCGGGGAGACCTGTGATGAAGTCCATTGAAATATGTTCCCATGGGGAATTAGGAGTTGGTAAAGGTATTAATAATCCCTTAGGTTTCACATGAGAACTTTTACCACAAGCACAAATTTCACATGATTCTATCATTTGTTTAATATCCTTAATTAAAGTGGGTCACCAAAAATATCTTTTCAGAAGTTCAAGCGTTTTTTTGGGGTCCAGGATGACCTGCTACTGGATGAGTACGTAACCATTGAAAAGCTGTGCGTTGTAACTCCTTTGTGGGTAAAAAGATTGTTGACTTATAAAAGGGTAGACCTTGTCGTATTGAATAGTCAGTGCCTTTTTCTAACCAGATTGACCATTCTGTACTGTTGAAATGTGCACGAATGGAGTCCAGAAATTCATCAGCAGCTATTAAACATATAACTTTAGAGGGATTGATGATTGACATTGGTTGAGGTTTTTCATGTACTAAAGCTGAGTCTTGTCTGGTTAAAGCATCAGCCTTTCTGTTATCACTACCTGGTCTGAAGGTAACAACAAAGTCAAATTCAGCGAAAAATAACATCCATCGCAATTGTCTAGGGGTCAATACTCGAGCTGAACTCATGAATTGTAGATTCCTATGATCGGTATAGACTGTGATTCGATGGATTGTTCCAGATAAATAATGTCTCCATTCCTTGAATGGTGCACGTATTGCCAATAATTCTTTTTCTGCAATAGTATAATTTTGTTCTGCTGTGTTAAGTTTTTTAGACATGTAAGCTACAGGATGTAATTGTCCTGTAGTAGGGTGTCTTTGTGAAAGAATGGCCCCAATTGCCACATCAGAAGCATCTGCTTCCACTATAAACGGATCTGAATTCCGTGGATGGGCTAGAATAGGGGCAGTGGTAAAAGCTTGCTTTAACATCTGGAAGGCTTCTTCCGTTTGTGATGTCCAAAGAAAAGGGGTATTTTTTCGAAGTAATTTTGTAATGGGGGCTACCTTCTGGGAAAAATGGTCAATAAAACGCCGATAAAAATTGGTGAACCCCAAAAAACACTGAACATCTCGGACAGATTTAGGTGTGGACCAATCCATGACAGCTTGAATCTTTCGGTCGGTCATTTGCATTCCTTTAGGTGTTAAAGTAACACCCAAAAATTCTACTTCTTCCGTATGAAACTCACATTTACTAAGTTTACAGTAGAGATGATGTTTTCGCAAAGTTTCTAGTACCTTCCGTACGTGTTCTTCATGGTCTTCTTTTGCACTGGAATAGATTAAAATGTCATCAATGTAAACAATGACAAATAGATCTAAATATTCTCTTAAGACGTCATTGAGAAAATATTGAAATGCAGCAGGAGCATTGCAAAGACCAAAGGGCATAACTTGATATTCAAATAAGCCATAGCGAGTTTTGAATGCTGTTTTCCATTAATCCCCTTCTCGTATGCGGACCAAATGATAAGCCCCTCGGAGGTCAAGTTTAGTATATACTATAGCATCCTTGACTTGGTCCAATAGTACGGGAATTAAGGGCAAAGGATATTTATTTTTTATAGTAATCTTGTTCAAAGCCCTATAATCAATACACGGTCCTAAATCTCCATTAGCTTTGGGAACGAAGAACAGAGGAGAAGCTGCTGGAGAACGTGAGGGTCTAATTAAATTGTTTGTTAAACATTGATCAAGGTATTCCCGTAAATATTGATTTTCTTTTTCAGAAAGAGCATAAATCCTACAATTAGGGATCGCAGATCCTGGCACCAAGTCTATTTGGCAATCATACGATCGATGGGGTGGTAATGTACCAGCTGCTTGTTCACTAAAAACATCTGCAAATGTGGCATATCCAGGTGGTAAAGCTATTATTTTTTCTGCTGCAGTAGCAATCTGTTGAATACAAGGTTTAGTAGAAAAACAAACTCTTGAACAATGAGGTGATGACAATGTTACAGTGTTTTTTTTCCAATCTATAAGAGGGTTATGTATTCTTAGCCAAAGCATACCCAAAATAAAGCCATATTGTGGGGCTTTGATTACATCGAACTGAATTTGTTCAAAATGATGCTTACCATTGGAATTGCAACACCTCATTTGAATTGGAGAAGTATGAGTAGTGATTGGACCTCCTGCGAGTTCACTGCCATCCACAGCTTGTACACATTCAGGTATTATCTTCTTTTGACATGCAAGAAGTAAACGATTTGCAGTTTGAAAGTCCACAGAATTTCCAGTGGCTCCTGAATCTATTAATGCAAAAGTTTCTTGCCATTTATCCATAATCAAAAACTGTATTGAAATACGGAAATGTCTATTCTGTTGATTTGAAAGAGAATGTACGGAAGGGATTGTAAGAATACCCAAGGGATTCCCTTCTCTTTCTCTTGGGTTCCTTAGTTTTCCTTAAGCCCTTGATAAAAAATTGCAGCTCTCTTTTCTTCAGGCCATGCTGTTTCAACCACTAAATGATTAAATTGAGAGAGATAAGAAATAAGGTCCTTGTTTCCTTGTCTTAGCTCCAATAATTCCTTATCAGCAGACATAGTAACTGCTCGTCGATCAAACACTTTTTCAAATTCGTCCACAAATCGACACCAATTGTAAAGTAACGGACTATCTTGTTGCACTAGGGGAACTGCCCAATTAGCTGCATCTCCGGACAAGTATGAAATCAAAAAGGCAATCCTAGACGGTGGATCTGGGAATGTGGCTGGACGACAAGTGAAATGTAGCTCCACTTGAGTAAGGAATATTTGAACTTTGTTAACATCTCCAGAAAACCTTTCAGGAGCAGCCAATGGTATCTGTGTAGGGACATTCACCGATACATTAGTGGGAGACGGAGGTAAACGTGGTAGAGATGTTCCTCCAGGACCATCCACCTTAGCTTGTAATTGAGTGACTTTATTAACTAAGGCTGCAGTGTCATTCCTAGAATCCTGTAGATCTTTTTGTAATTGTGTTAATGCCTGCATTACTGTATCTAAAGTAGTCATCTCGTCAGCTATCGTGCAGATCAAGAGAAGAGAAAACTCGTGGGCTTCCTATTCTGTCAGGAGGTCCAAGTTCTCGGGATCTGCACGATGCTGAAAATGGGTCCCACTTCCAGGCAACACCAAAGTCAGATGCTGTAATAGCGTTGAACTTTCGAGTGGCCCAGCCGGGGGAAGGTTAATCGGGAGGGAACAGCAAGGAGGGAGATCTGAAAAGGAATGGGTTAATGTGAAATAGACAAAAATACATTAACTAGAAAGTTTCACTAACTATCAATGATCTCGCTAATTCCTATGAATGACATTCAACAAAGAACTATCTTATCTAAGAATGTATTTTTGAAATTAAAGTCTGCACCACACTGTATGTCAAAATCTAGAAAAAACGTTTAAATAAATTGTTCCACCAAATATCTTGCTCCATAGACCTGAAGCACAACACTAAAGATTCCTCAATAATTCTCATTCAGGAGAAACACAAATATTTGTCTTTTTCTTTCTGCAGACAAGGTTTATCCAAACACAATGTCACTTTCTAAAAAATGTAAACATTCTTTCAAAGTGAAACAGTTACTAGCGTGTATCTTCCCGTCAAAGAAAATGCTCCCAAAGAATATTGTTGAATTAGAATCCACAGAGAAATCAATATCCAAAGGACACACTGTTACGAGGCTACATTCGCGTAGCGTTTCATTAAAGCAACTAAACTTTGAGTTCACAAAAAGGGCAAGTATGCTTAAAGGGAAATCCCTCACCGCCGCGAGCCGGCCGCTCGCTAAGTAAACAAATATATTTCCAGTAAATGTACTCAGCTATTTTCATCGAATCCTTAAAAGGAAATTCCTTACCGCTGCGAGCCGGCCGCTTGCTAAGTAAACAAATGTATTTCCGGTAAATGTTCTCAGCTATTTGCATCGAATCCTAAAAGGAAATTCCTCACCGCCGCGAGCCGGCCGCTCGCAAAAATGAAAGGCAGAGTCAAAGAAATCCTGTCAGCTGCTCACGGGCAACCGCTCTTCGAGAGACGCTCAGAATAGGAAGCGTCGGTTGAACGAGTGTGGCAGGTATTTATAGCCTGACCACACCCAAACATAATTAGGAACAAAGGGGGCTGGGATTTGAAGTTCCCCCTGATTTCCTGATGCTTCCATGACGGCAATGCTTAATGCTTATCACTGTTCTATAACAATGATACCACCAATGGCCTAATTTGTTTAATGAATGACTTTTACCACATACAATGTATTGTTTTATGGCAATGGTGGCTATATCTTTAGAACAGTTGCGCCCACGCGCTATCATGGTCCTAACAGTACACCCCCTCCCCGGACGTGGGCGCGGACTTGGTTTATTGGGGTAACGGAGATGAAATTGACGTATTAATCGTGGAGCATGAATTTGTGAAGCAGGTTCCCAAGAGTCCTCCTCTGAACCATAACCTTTCCAAGATATTAAGTAGCACAAAGAGTTACCACGAAATCGAGAATCTCGAATGGCTTTTACTTCATATTCCCATTGATCTTGGACAAGGATTGGTGGTGGACGTGTTCTATTCTTGGTAATGGCAGGTTTAAGTTAAGAGGTGTGAAAAACAGGATGAATTCGCAAAGATGGGGGTAATTTCAGTTTGTATGTCACTGGGTTGAGGCGTTTGAGAATTTCGTATGGCCCAATGAATTTTGGATGAAATGCATTTTTGTCTTTAAAATTTAGATTTTTTGTAGATAACCAGACCATGGGGGTCATTCTGACCCTGGCGGTCATGGACCGCCAGGGCCAACGACCGCGGGAGCACCGCCAACAGGCTGCCGGTGCTCCCATGGCATTCTGACCGCGGCGGTACAGCCGCGGTCAGATACGGGAAACCGGCGGTGTACCGCCCGTTTCCCGCTGCCCAAGGGAATCCTCCGACCCCCTTACCGCCAGCCTTGTTCCTGCGGTTTTGACCGCCAGAACCTGGCTGGGGGTAACGGGTGTCGTGGGGCCCCTGGGGGCCCCTGCAGTGCCCATGCCAATGGCATGGGCACTGCAGGGGCCCCCTAACAGGGCCCCACCAAGATTTTCAGTGTCTGCCACGCAGACACTGAAAATCGCGACGGGTGCAACTGCACCCGTCGCACCCCTTCCACTCCGCCGGCTCCATTCGGAGCCGGCATCCTCATGGAAGGGGGTTTCCCGCTGGGCTGGCGGGCGGCCTTCTGGCGGTCGCCCGCCAGCCCAGCGGGAAACTCAGAATTACCACGGCGGTCTTTTAACCGCGCAGCGGTATTCTGCCGGCGGGACTTTGGCGGGCGGCCTCCGCCGCCCGCCAAAGTCAGAATGACCCCCCATATCTTTTACCTTATATTCGGGACCAGGTTGATGTTTCTTATCATACTGTTGTTTGTATTTTATTTTGGCTTGTTGAAGATTTTGTTGAAGTTGTCAGTGAATCTTTTTTAAATGGGATAACATTCCTTTTTACTGCAGGCATCACTTCTGTAGAACTTGGGAAATCAACTGGTAAAATACGAGGATGTTGACCATAAAGACCATAGAATGGAGTGTTTTTTGTTGAAGAATGGCAAGAATTATTGTAGGCTAATTCTGCAAGCCACAGAAGCGAAGGCCAAGAAGAAGGATCTTCTTCTGCGTAACAGCGCAGATATTGTTTTAATGTTTGATTTAATCTTTCAGTCTGACCGTCAGTTTGTGGATGATAACTTGTAGATAGATTAGAATCAATATGTAACGCCTGACACCATTTCTGCCAGAAATGTGCTGAAAACTGCGAGCCTCTGTCAGATAGTATAATCTTTGGGAGACCATGGAGCCGCACAATATTTTGTAGAATAAGATTGACTAGGACACTTGATGTTGGGAGTCCTTTGCACGCGATAAAATGTGCATATTTAGTCAAACTGTCTATGACTACTAATACTGTGTTTACATGTTTGACTTCGGGGAGACCTGTGATGAAGTCCATTGAAATATGTTCCCATGGGGAATTAGGAGTTGGTAAAGGTATTAATAATCCCTTAGGTTTCACATGAGAACTTTTACCACGAGCACAAATTTCACATGATTCTATCATTTGTTTAATATCCTTAATTAAAGTGGGTCACCAAAAATATCTTTTCAGAAGTTCAAGCGTTTTTTTGGGGTCCAGGATGACCTGCTACTGGATGAGTATGTAACCATTGAAAAGCTGTGCGTTGTAACTCCTTTGTGGGTAAAAAGATTGTTGACTTATAAAAGGGTAGACCTTGTCGTATTGAATAGTCAGTGCCTTTTTCTAACCAGATTGACCATTCTGTACTGTTGAAATGTGCACGAATGGAGTCCAGAAATTCATCAGCAGCTATTAAACATATAACTTTAGAGAGATTGATGATTGACATTGGTTGAGGTTTTTCATGTACTAAAGCTGAGTCTTGTCTGGTTAAAGCATCAGCCTTTCTGTTATCACTACCTTGTCTGAAGGTAACAACAAAGTCAAATTCAGCGAAAAATAACATCCATCGCAATTGTCTAGGGGTCAATACTCGAGCTGAACTCATGAATTGTAGATTCCTATGATCGGTATAGACTGTGATTCGATGGATTGTTCCAGATAAATAATGTCTCCATTCCTTGAATGGTGCACGTATTGCCAATAATTCTTTTTCTGCAATAGTATAATTTTGTTCTGCTGTGTTAAGTTTTTTAGACATGTAAGCTACAGGATGTAATTGTCCTGTAGTAGGGTGTCTTTGTGAAAGAATGGCCCCAATTGCCACATCAGAAGCATCTGCTTCCACTATAAACGGATCTGAATTCCGTGGATGGGCTAGAATAGGGGCCGTGGTAAAAGCTTGCTTTAACATCTGGAAGGCTTCTTCCGTTTGTGATGTCCAAAGAAAAGGGGTATTTTTTCGAAGTAATTTTGTAATGGGGGCTACCTTCTGGGAAAAATGGTCAATAAAACGCCGATAAAAATTGGTGAACCCCAAAAAACACTGAACATCTCGGACAGATTTAGGTGTGGACCAATCCATGACAGCTTGAATCTTTCGGTCGGTCATTTGCATTCCTTTAGGTGTTAAAGTAACACCCAAAAATTCTACTTCTTCCGTATGAAACTCACATTTACTAAGTTTACAATAGAGATGATGTTTTCGCAAAGTTTCTAGTACCTTCCGTACGTGTTCTTCATGGTCTTCTTTTGCACTGGAATAGATTAAAATGTCATCAATGTAAACAATGACAAATAGATCTAAATATTCTCTTAAGACGTCATTGAGAAAATATTGAAATGCAGCAGGAGCATTGCAAAGACCAAAGGGCATAACTTGATATTCAAATAAGCCATAGCGAGTTTGAATGCTGTTTTCCATTAATCCCCTTCTCGTATGTGGACCAAATGATAAGCCCCTCGGAGGTCAAGTTTAGTATATACTACAGCATCCTTGACTTGGTCCAATAGTACGGGAATTAAGGGCAAAGGATATTTATTTTTTATAGTAATCTTGTTCAAAGCCCTATAATCAATACACGGTCCTAAATCTCCATTAGCTTTGGGAACGAAGAACAGAGGAGAAGCTGCTGGAGAACGTGAGGGTCTAATTAAATTGTTTGTTAAACATTGATCAAGGTATTCCCGTAAATATTGATTTTCTTTTTCAGAAAGAGCATAAATCCTACAATTAGGGATCGCAGATCCTGGCACCAAGTCTATTTGGCAATCATACGATCGATGGGGTGGTAATGTACCAGCTGCTTGTTCACTAAAAACATCTGCAAATGTGGCATATCCAGGTGGTAAAGCTATTATTTTTTCTGCTGCAGTAGCAATCTGTTGAATACAAGGTTTAGTAGAAAAACAAACTCTTGAACAATGAGGTGATGACAATGTTACAGTGTTTTTTTTCCAATCTATAAGAGGGTTATGTATTCTTAGCCAAAGCATACCCAAAATAAAGCCATATTGTGGGGCTTTGATTACATCAAACTGAATTTGTTCAAAATGATGCTTACCATTGGAATTGCAACACCTCATTTGAATTGGAGAAGTATGAGTAGTGATTGGACCTCCTGCGAGTTCACTGCCATCCACAGCTTGTACACATTCAGGTATTATCTTCTTTTGACATGCAAGAAGTAAACGATTTGCAGTTTGAAAGTCCACAGAATTTCCAGTGGCTCCTGAATCTATTAATGCAAAAGTTTCTTGCCATTTATCCATAATCAAAAACTGTATTGAAATACGGAAATGTCTATTCTGTTGATTTGAAAGAGAATGTACGGAAGGGATTGTAAGAATACCCAAGGGATTCCCTTCTCTATCTCTTGGGTTCCTTAGTTTTCCTTAAGCCCTTGATAAAAAATTGCAGCTCTCTTTTCTTCGGGCCATGCTGTTTCAACCACTAAATGATTAAATTGAGAGAGATAAGAAATAAGGTCCTTGTTTCCTTGTCTTAGCTCCAATAATTCCTTATCAGCAGACATAGTAACTGCTCGTCGATCAAACACTTTTTCAAATTCGTCCACAAATCGACACCAATTGTAAAGTAACGGACTATCTTGTTGCACTAGGGGAACTGCCCAATTAGCTGCATCTCCGGACAAGTATGAAATCAAAAAGGCAATCCTAGACTGTGGATCTGGGAATGCGGCTGGACGACAAGTGAAATGTAGCTCCACTTGAGTAAGGAATATTTGAACTTTGTTAACATCTCCAGAAAACCTTTCAGGAGCAGCCAATGGTATCTGTGTAGGGACATTCACAGATACATTAGTGGGAGACGGAGGTAAACGTGGTAGAGATGTTCCTCCAGGACCATCCACCTTAGATTGTAATTGAGTGACTTTATTAACTAAGGCTGCAGTGTCATTCCTAGAATCCTGTAGATCTTTTTGTAATTGTGTTAATGCCTGCATTACTGTATCTAAAGTAGTCATCTCGTCAGCTATCGTGCAGATCAAGAGAAGAGAAAACTCGTGGGCTTCCTATTCTGTCAGGAGGTCCAAGTTCTCGGGATCTGCACAATGCTGAAAATGGGTCCCACTTCCAGGCAACACCAAAGTCAGATGCTGTAATAGCGCTGAACTTTCGAGTGGCCCAGCCGGGGGAAGGTTAATCGGGAGGGAACAGCAAGGAGGGAGATCTGAAAAGGAATGGGTTAATGTGAAATAGACAAAAATACATTAACTAGAAAGTTTCACTAACTATCAATGATCTCGCTAATTCCTATGAATGACATTCAACAAAGAACTATCTTATCTAAGAATGTATTTTTGAAATTAAAGTCTGCACCACACTGTATGTCAAAATCTAGAAAAAACATTTAAATAAATTGTTCCACCAAATATCTTGCTCCATAGACCTGAAGCACAACACTAAAGATTCCTCAATAATTCTCATTCAGGAGAAACACAAATATTTGTCTTTTTCTTTCTGCAGACAAGGTTTATCCAAACACAATGTCACTTTCTAAAAAATGTAAACATTCTTTCAAAGTGAAACAGTTACTAGCGTGTATCTTCCCGTCAAAGAAAATGCTCCCAAAGAATATTGTTGAATTAGAATCCACAGAGAAATCAATATCCAAAGGACACACTGTTACGAGGCTACATTCGCGTAGCGTTTCATTAAAGCAACTAAACTTTGAGTTCACAAAAAGGGCAAGTATGCTTAAAGGGAAATCCCTCACCGCCGCGAGCCGGCCGCTCGCTAAGTAAACAAATATATTTCCAGTAAATGTACTCAGCTATTTTCATCGAATCCTTAAAAGGAAATTCCTTACTGCTGCGAGCCGGCCGCTTGCTAAGTAAACAAATGTATTTCCGGTAAATGTTCTCAGCTATTTGCATCGAATCCTAAAAGGAAATTCCTCACCGCCGCGAGCCGGCCGCTCGCAAAAATGAAAGGCAGAGTCAAAGAAATCCTGTCAGCTGCTCACGGGCAACCGCTCTTCGAGAGACGCTCAGAATAGGAAGCGTCGGTTGAACGAGTGTGGCAGGTATTTATAGCCTGACCACACCCAAACATAATTAGGAACAAAGGGGGCTGGGATTTGAAGTTCCCCCTGATTTCCTGATGCTTCCATGACGGCAATGCTTAATGCTTTTCACTGTTCTATAACAATGATACCACCAATGGCCTAATTTGTTTAATGAATGACTTTTACCACATACAATGTATTGTTTTATGGCAATGGTGGCTATATCTTTAGAACAGTTGCGCCCACGCGCTATCACGGTCCTGACAGTCAGTCCATATTGGGGTAGTGGTGGTTTACTACTGATTTAAAAGGAGTTAGACAAGATGAGGTCTAATGTGTGACCTGCTGGATGTGTAGGTTCTGTCACTACTTGTAGGAGCCCAATCATCTCCTTATCTGTTAGGATTAGGGCTACACTAGTATCCTCAGAGTTTTCCCCATGAAAATTAAATGAAAATTAAAATTGCCCAGGAGCAGGAAATTGTTAGACAATGGGACTTGTGGTGAAATTTAGTCCATGATTGCATGGCAACAATCTTTTTTTGCACCCAGAGGGCAGTGCACAAGCACCCCTTTCCAAAAGTTAGCGGGAGAAATTGTGCCACCCATTCTGCAAGTAGGGAATCAATAGTTTCAAACTTCAATTAATCTTGAAAGATGATGGTGACACCACCCCTGATTTTTCTAGCATGCGAGGCTTCCCTGTGCTGCAGAGAAACATGAACATACTTTCTAAAATCAGTTTACTAAATATCCCGTTACAAAGAGGTGTTTAACATAAGATGTTTTAAAATCTGAGCATAGAACAATTGTCGTCAGGTTAGAATTACCTTTCCCACTCCAAATTCTACTACTTTGTTGATAACGTTCGATTCTGGAGGAGTTATATTGAACAACTACATTCCAAAATTGCCCACAAAAGTCAAACTACTTTACAGTTCAACAAAAAATATTAAAATTAAGTGAAAATCATACATTTAAATAGATACATGCATATACATTTTTAAAACAAAGCCACAACAGTCACCATTAAAAGATAACTATAAAAAAATAAAACTTATAAATTATAACTATATATTGAAAAACTAAAAAGATATGAAATATAATTACAATAAAAAATTTAGAATGCTCTAAACAACATTTCAGAAATTGTTTTTATTTTTTCAAAAAAATATTTTAAAAGTTTTGAAAATAATATAAAAGCATGAAGCTAAAAAACACTTCCCATCCTATTCCTATACCAACCTTAAAATTCAATACTAAATTATTCTCTACAAAAAAAGTCACAATACATATTAAATTTATAAAAATAAAATGTATTTTTATATTAAACTAGACACCTAAACAACACAAATCTACTGAGGGAAACCCGAGATTTGATTTTTGAAAGGTAATAAAACTCTTTTAAAAATTGAATAAATGCTTGTAATCGGTTGAGCAGTTCTTAACCAATTGGCTAGAATGGCTACTCCTCTCCACTTGCACAGGCCACAATGGGATGGGAGCCAGCCACAGGCACCACTCAGGTCCAGAGGAACAGTTACCGTCACTTCCAGCAGTGTAAGGGCCCCAGCGTCTTTTCTTTAATTTAACAAGGTTGATTATGTTATTGGTTGAGGGGAATGGAAGCCCCTCCCAGGTAATAACTACACTCCTTGTCAGGGTAAACCACAAAAGCTAATAAATGAACCTGTGCTTAACCCTACAGCAGCAATGTGTAAAGTATTTTTGCAGCACACAAACAGCAACAAAGTGAAAACACAAGACAAATCCCAAACCAATTTAGAAAACTGAAGTTCATTTTAATTAATGAAATAAAAACCAAAACTAATTAAATCCAATCAGCAGAATTGGAGGTATGAATTTATTTTATTGCAAAATAGTGCCTAAGAGTTTAAAGTGCCAACTGCAGATATCTGGGCGAGCAAGACGGGACACAACCAAAAGTTGAGGCCGACTGCAATGGAGTGCAGGTGAGATACACAAGGTGGATTGGGCCTCGTCTTGAATTTCCTTCAGACTTAACTGTTTTGAAGAAAAGTTCCTGAGAGGGTAGAGTTCAGTGGGGCAAGGCATCAGGCGATGTCCGTAGAGGAGGTTTTGTCACTGGGGGGCCACTGGACGGAGACATGGTGAAGATTTTTACTTTCGGACGTAGTCTCTTTTTTGGAAGTTGAAAATCTCCATTGGGACGAGGCGGAAGGCTGTAGTTGTTGACTCCACAAGTCCTGATACCTTTGCTGAGAGGTCCCGCTGAACAGGATTTGCTGCTGGGGAGAAGAACGTAGTGGGAGCTACAGTGAATTCTTATCAACTGGTGATGCGTCTTGGGTGTATCAGCTGGCAGGTAGGTTTACTTTGCCAGGTTGAATTGGCAGTTTTAATAAACTGCAGGCCCTGCTAGCAACATTTAATTTACAGGCCCTGGGTATACACAGTGCCAAATACTAGGGACTTATAAACGAATCATATGTGCCAATCAGGTGTAGGCCAATTTTATAATGTTTTAGAGCGGTGGCACATGCACGTTAGCACTGGTTAGCAGTGGCAAAGAACACAACAGAGTCCTAATCCCAACAAAAACAAATTCAGAAAAATAGGAGGTGTGAAGGCAAATATTTGGGGAAGACCATGCAGAGAAGGCAAATACCAACAGCAGTCCAGCCAAGAAGCTGTCTGGATGCTGAAGTTGCAGGATGTTCAGGATGCTGAGATTCTGAAAATGCTGACACCACAGAAGAGATGTGGAAAGTTTTCTTGGGGTACCCTGGGGTTCACGGACTTCAGGATTATCTCTGGCCTCAGAACACAGTCCCTCACAATACACCAAGGAGCCCAGCACAGGTCCAGGTTCTATTAATCAGCTGATCTCCCAGTTACAGTTGTCTCTATGGTTCTTGAGAGGTAAGTAAATCTTTTTCTTTGTGGTCCAGAGTACTTTGACATTGGTCACAGGCCCAACGAAACTGGGGGCACATTGTGAAGGTCTGGACTCAATATCCCATCAGACACTTCAGAGTCTAGCGGTGGGCAGCTGTTTCTGGTGGCTGAGCTCCACAAGAGTGCATGGTTCTTTAGGTTGATCCTCAAGATTAACGGGAGCTAGCTTCCTTGCCCTTGGACTTTCTTCTTCAATTCTGGCACAGGTGGAGCTCTTTCCAATGAGTGGGAAAAGCAGGCACAGTCCTCTTTGTGAGTCCCTCACGTTCAGCAGGTGCAGTACAGTCTTTGGTGTTGCCTCTCTTTGCTGGGTCCAGGGAGCAGCAGGGCAGTACTTATTCTGTCTTTTTTCTAGTCCAGTAGAGATCTGAGGATTGGGGGTCTAGGGTGCCACGTTTATGACATCTACTCATTTGTTGGAGAGGAGGACTCACTAGTCAATGGGGCAGTAGTTCCTACAAGGCAATCCTTCCCACTTTGCAACACTTCCTGAGTGTTTGGCTACCAAATAATCCCAGGATATCCTACTCTATTCAAACTGATGATACTGCAAGCACTCTCTGTGAGAAGCCCTACGCAAATCCCTGGGGTTAAAAAAGTATAATGAGCCACTCCTCCTAGAAAACCGGGTATACAGTGAGTTTTCACCCTCTGGAGAAGATGCCAGCCTGCCTGCTTACAGAAAGGAGTGAGCAGACTAAAGTGTGATCGCTATTTGCTTCACCGAGGCAGTAGCCTCTTTAAAGCTGGGCCATCTGTGGCACCGCCCAGTAGTCATTTCGCTACAACAGGTCACAGCTCATCCCAAAACAATTAATTTTGTTCCCTGATCCTATGAGCGCTTCACACTTCCTAGCAGTGGGGCAGAATTTTGTCTTGGATGACAACTGCTGCAGGCAGGCAGGAAAGGCTACTATAGATTTTGGCAACAATGTGGTGACCTTCTAATAACCTTTATATTAAACATTATCTTAAATCAAACCTCAGCAAAGAGTCATGTTTAATGTAACAATTAATTTGCCGCAGGCAATATCTTTGGTGGTCCCAAATGAAAGTTACCACTTGGCATGGTGGCAAGTGAATCTCCATTTTAGCCAATAGGACCACTGATCTGCTACAGTGAAGATAGCAATTTTGTGTTTTCACTTGAAGGGCATGTTAACCACAAAAGGAACATGCCCTTCTTTTTAATATCAGACACCCTGCCTGGTGGGCTACCTAGCCCTTCCCAGGTGTAGCTTACTAATAATATAAAGGAAGGATTTGTCCCTCCAAAAGGGTTTATTTTGCCATGCTGAGTTGGCAGGTTTAAAGCTGGCAGTCCTAGAGTTATGTTTTCATCATGGCACTGCAGTGGTGGCACAATTCAGTGCTGCAGGTCACTAGTTTAGACATTTCTAGTACTGTCTCTGGTTGCCCTTGGTACAATATACTAAGCACGTCTTGGTAAGCTAAATAAGCCAGTCTGGTATAAGCTAATTGTGAACATACTTTGGGGCCACACCAATGCAATAGGGCCTGGACAACAGTTAAACAACCGGCAACATCAGTCCAAAAACTCAAGGGGCGGGGAGGGTGAGGTGATCACATCAAAAGAGGTTCTTCCTACACAATGCAATGGTAGAACACTGTCTGCTGATAGGAGTAATGATATGACATATTGGAGAATGGACAGTTGTTTTAAAATGTTGATGAGATATGTTTTCATCTGATAGTCAAGTACATTTTACTAGTCTTGAGGGTACTATGAATATATGTGATGTCAGTGAAGTAATAAATGGTTTCAAATGGTGTTCCTCCTTTCAGAGGCTTTATTTCTATGGATAATGCAGAAATTATAGCTCACATTTTTTAAAATGTGTATGTTTTTTCGTGGGTTCGATTTGGGTAGACAAGGATCCTGATAAATAAGATCGATGAGTCTGACTAAACAACTGTCATGTGAGAAGTAGAAAATCAACATAAAGTGGAAATTCCACAGCCAGTTCCACACTGAATAAAATACAAAAAGTAATAATGAACTTGAACAAAATGACTGGACCCATACTAGTTGTAATTAGGGGTGGGCGGTGGACTCTGCTCCGCTCGTAGAGTTTGCAGAGTTTTTCCCACTTCGTGCGGTGTTTATAGCGTGGAGTTGGGAAAAACTCTGGTTAGCGGAGTGGAGTTTTTTTCCTTGTTCGTGTTCGCCAATGTAAAGTTGGCATACGTGAGCAAGAAATTTTTTACTCTAAATCACCTCCTGGCAAGATTTCTCAATGCGGGCAGTTGCGGATGGTCGCTACTGTTTGTGTTGAGAAACCTTCTGTTCATGTTGAGGAAGCTGACTCTCGAGTAGAAAATCTACTCGAGCAGCAGAAAAGAACAAGCGCCCTTTTACGCTGCTCGTGGTGCAGTTCACACTGATTTTACAGCACGGGACAAACACCCGGCACTAAAAATCCGCGCAAACGGCACGATCCAACATACACTGCCGCTTGAGGTACTCCGCATTACGCAGTGGAGTTTTTTGGTCACTTCGCAGAGTTTCACTAACTCCACCCTGGCCTGTTTTAATTTGGAGAAACATTGTCATGAGGTTACCTTATCTATTACACAGGCACGTTGTTTTAGCTTAGGCCTGTAACTTGGGTCTTTTCACTCCCAGGCATGCATTTTTTTATTTTTCTATTATTTTAGCAGAATCCTTATGTTAATAGAGATGTTTTTATTATTTTTATCAGCTGTCCTTTTACACAGACTTCTGTTATTATTTTCCCTGCACGGCATTCTCTCTCTGTACTCTATCCAAGGTTGTATGTGATAAGTTTAAAATTATTGCCGGTACAAAGCGTTCATCATGTCACCCACTATTATACAAATATTCGTGTTGTCACATCAGCGCAGTTTTCTCAGGACACCAAATATTTTATTACAAAACACCTCACTGTCTCTCACAAGGCAGAGGGGAATTCCAACTTTCCTACCAGTTGCCATTGTATACTCCATGTCACCTTATCAAGTTTCTTTTGAGACCTGACGCAATCTTTCCCTCCATGTGGTGGAATTGGCAGCAGACCAACAAACCTCTTCTTTACCTACAATCACAGGTATGGGATCCTTCCAGGGGGCCTGATTGGCAGATTAGGGCTTACACTGCTATGCTCTTGTAAAGAACCTTAGTGGTGCAGGTAGTGATTTTAGAACCATTGTTGTGACAGTATGGTGGGACTTTTCCTATGTTTCACTTTCCTTGTCACTACCTTGCTTTTATTATGTTTTATCATCCACATAATCCTAATACATGCCTTTTTACATAGAAAGCAGTTGATTCAATAAAATATGTTGAACCTGGTCCTGCTTCTGTTTTGTCTTTGTATGTGTGAGACATATGTGACTGAGAGAAAAGGGTAAGATCTGTTTCACCACGATTTCCCTGACAAATCCAGATAACATGCTAGGGACTGCCACTAATCACCTTTTACTCTTGGGTACTAGTGAGGTGCTGCTAGCTGGCAGGAAGGGCTACTGACAGCTGTCACATGGCACAGGATCATACTCAGTCCCCCCCGTTCAGTGGTGCTGCTATCCAAATCCAGCAGCATTGTTACTTATTGCAAGAGTCTTTATGACATGGCGCCTTCAGCGTTGGTTAGGCACTGAATTACAAATCTCTCAAGTATCTCTCTCTCACTGCATGCTAAAGACATCCTAATTTCCTTATATGGAGACATCCGTGGTATTAAGGGTATCCTCCTCAGCTAAGAAAGGTAGTACCTATTTTGACTGTAGGTTGTTTAAGCTTGAACATTCAAAAGGATCCGTTGGTACCCCTATTTCTGAATTATACACATTTTGAAACATGACAGAACCCTAACGGGTTGTAATTGCAGAAAACAAGAGGCTCCCCCTCACAAATCATTTTATAAATAATGGCCTCACAGAGGTGGGAGGAGCAGTCACAATAGTAGTTTTTCAGCATCATACTATTGCTAGCATACCTGCACAATACAGATCTTATGCATACTTAGAAACACCTCTATCTTATTAAGAACACCAAAACTGGTTTGATAGCACCCTGCCACACGTTACACATGACGCTAGACTAGATCCTTTAAGTAATGAAGGCCCTACACGGCCACAGCTTGCCATGTACACACCTCATCTAAATGCTTACATCATGGTGGTAGTGGAAGTACTCCACCTATATAATGATTTAGTGCATACATTAAATACTGCCCCAGCAAGGGCTACTCCACCACAACCACATATAATTACGGCAGGCATTAATATGAGTAAAGTAACCACCAAACATGAAGAAGTTCCATTTTGACTAGCACAAAAAAATAAGTGCTTTGGAAGCAGAGTTTCCCCATACGGGACCCCAAGATAAACATAGGATTCTCACAATATGCTTGCCATTCGGGATGGTTCCCCCAGTGGACAACTGTGCCACATAGGGTGAATATTTGCTGCACTCTACCCTATCACAAATGGTACTCCAACACTTGTGAATCTTCCAGAAGTGTTGAAACAAATTCAAGATGAATAGGGGGATGTCAGGGTCCTAGACATGGGGATGGAAGTCGGAACTGCAGACATGCTTGTCTACCCCCCGACATAGTTTACAAATTGAAATTGCAACTCGAAGGAGACATTGAGTGTACAATTTAAGTAATATTCTGGAAGAAATTGACAGAGTGCTATGATTTCTTATTGGAGGAAAGGGTTTGGCCACCATAATTTGCCTGCAATCTTGCATTTTGGGAAGAAGTTATTATGCCTTTTTTCTCACCTCTTATTCCTAGGGAATTAGGGGAAACGTACGCAGTAGATTGGGCATTGGCATAAGCCCCTGCATTGAATGGCAATCATGTGGGGTGGGACAGAGACTCTCCATACCACATAATACCTATTAGATCATAACCATAGCCTCAATCTCAATATCCCATTAAACATGAGGCTAAAAATCTAGTGAGAGAAATACTTACACAGCTTGAGTACGAGGGTGTAATTGAGACCTGTGTTGCACCAATGAACAACCCCTTGTTTCCTGTACCTAATCCAGACCATTCTTATAGAATATTCTTAGATGACAGACACTTAAATAGTCATACAAACACATTTTCTATCTAAAATGCACATAGCACAGCATTAATCAACAATTTAGTGCAGAAAAAATGTGGCACCTGAAATCAGGGATTTACCAGCATTTAGGCCCTCATTCCGACCTTGGCGGGCGACTACCGCCGCCCGCTAGGCAGGAACCGCCAAGTGGCCGCCATGTGGCCACTTTACCGTGGCCCACATTCCGACATTCCCGCCGGCCCAGCAGGAATGAGGCCGCAACACAGGAGCCGCCTCCTAATGGATCCGGCGGTGTTGCGGCTGTGCGACGGGTGCAGTTGCACCCGTCGCGCTTTTCACTGTCTGCAATGCAGACAGTGAAAAGCAGGCCGGGGCCCCGTTAGGGGGCCCCTGGACACCCGTTACCGCCAGCTTCTTTCTGGCGGTGTACACCGCCAGAAACAGGCTGGCGGTAAGGGGGTCATAATTCCCAGGGCAGCGCTGCTTGCAGTGCTGCCCTGGCGGATTATCACCGCCGGGGGAAAATCGTCGGGACACCGCCGTCCCCGGCGGTGCGACCTTGAAGCACCGCCAGCCTGTTGGTGGTGCTTCCGTCATTCTTGCAGGGTCAGAATGACCCCCTTAGTGCTTTAGGCTCGTAAAGAAAAATTTGTTGGCTCCCTCAGGGGTTTAAGAACAGTCCTGGACTGTCCTCAACACATGTAACATCCATTCTACATGAGACTGGCACCGAGATATTGTCCTATGTAGATGATATCTACCTTATGAATGATGATCTCTTGGAACATTTAAGACGGGTATCCTGCGTTGTTCTGGGATTTGCCAAAATAGGCTATAAATTCAACTGTAAGAAAACTAAAATTGCCTTCCTCAGTATCCTGTTTTTGAGGTACTAGTTATCTGACTAAGGGAAGCGCCTGACACCCCACTTTCTAGAAAAATGTGCACAATTACTACCACCAAATACCATTAAAAATCTATAGTCATTATTGGGCTTTTTCAACTTTGGCAGAACATTTCAAACTATGCACAACGCATAAAACCATATTATGATTTAATATGCCCGACTTTCAAAGTAAATATTGGACAGTTGATCACACATGCATTCTGAGAGCATTGCAGCAGAAAATGCTTGAAACAAAACACTTACACACATGTAACAATAAAAAAATGTGGTCATCAGATTAATTGCTGGTGCTATTGGATTCACCTATGTAACATTCAATGAAGGTGACACTGTACCTATAGCATAAAAATCACTTATTTTACTCCACAGCTGAACAACGTTTTGCTCCCACAGAAAAGATTCTGACTTCTGTTTCAGATGGCTGTCATAAAAGAAAGATCTCTGGCGCAGGGGAAACGCATAATTGTTGTAACCCCAATACCAGCCCTCAAGGCTGTTACAAGCGCCAACATACCAAACGCTAAAGCACTACATTCACATTGGATCAAATAGGCATCGTCTCTGATTGCCACTGATGTAGATTATATTTTTGACCCAAAACTTCAGACTCAAGAATTCCTTCAATATGAGCTTGAATACCCAATACAAACAAATATATTGCCTCTTGATCAATATAAAATGTTAATTTATACTGAAGGTTAAGCACAAATGGTGGTAGGCACAACAAACAACAGTACTCCACAACATGTGCATTTGTGAGTGATGTCATGAAGGATGGTAAATTCATTCCTCAAAACACTTCCATGCAGACCCTAGGAGACTGCAGTGCACTACTGGCAGGGCTTAAGGCTCTGGTATTGTCACTGAAACATATGGATCAGGAACAGCTAACACTGATAGTGTGATTCCTACTATTGTGTACAGTCCTTTAATGAATAGCTGCATTACTGGCACCAAAATGGGTTCAGAGTTTGAAAACGCAATACCATCAAACACAGATTACTGTGGGGGACAGTAGCAGATCTTAAAGAGATTCTACCCAGTGCACATGTAGTCCATACAATGGGTCATCAATGTGTAGGGATACAGGTTGTAGGCAAAACCTTGGCTGATGGAAGTAGCCAGATCAGCAGTAGCCACAACTTCTGTTGCTGCGATTACTGGTTCAAGAATGAGGATGGATGATGAAACAATGTCTGTTGTAAAAGCTGCACCAGAAAGCAAGCCCATACCACCAAATATTCCTATCACATAAGTGCACAGAACATTGCTATTGTAACAATACCATGGATGGGTGATTGTGTGATCCCTAACCAAGAGCAGAGACCAGAGTTGATAAAAGCAGCACATGAGAGGGTTGCTTCTGCCCATGCATGTGTGGGGGCCACTATTTCCTTTTTGCAGAAACGTTATTGGTGGCCAGACCAAACAGTATGTCCTTTGTTGTGACATCTGTCAGCAAATAAAATATTTCTCTGTCAAGCGCCCACCCCAGACATGCCTCCTAATTTCCAACAAACTGCTTCAATGTGTACTTGGGGCATTGTGGTCCTTTGACACCTGATGGTGCATACAAATGCATCTTAGTCACTGTTGACTCTTGTTTCAGGTTCCTATGTATATGGCCACAATGATAAGCTGACACTCAAACTGTTATTAAGAATTTGCAAGACTTTATCGGGACATATTGAGTTGCGGCATTTCATTCAGATCAGGGCCCTGCTTTTACCTTAAGGGCATTCAGGGACATCATGGTGACATTAGAGGTCCAATTGAATCATTTGTCTCCCTATCATCCTGAGAGTAACAGTATTGTGAAGAAAAAAAAAAAGACTTAAAGCAATCCTTATTAGCGAGAGTCGTAGTTGGCTTAGTCACCTATATGGAGTCGAGAGAGCACTTACTAATCTGCCTAGAAAGTCCCTGAGAGGGCGCATCCCATACAAGGTTATGTTTGGCATACCTATGTATGTCCCAGATGTTGATGGCTCTGGTGCAGTGGCGGCAGACACACCTTTTGAAATAAATGTTTACAAGTTCCAAGGAACACTTACCTGAAGAAGAGTTGTTTGTTATGTTGCAGAGACAATAGGGGCCCACCTACTAACGCCCTACCTACCGCCTGGTAAGCAGATATGTCTGGGGTAATAGGTAAGATTCCAGGAGGGAGCTTCCATGAATATGTTCTTTCTGTCTTTATTCAATTGTTGACCTGGCTACGGTGGAAGGTCTTATTATGAGAAGTTGTGAAGAAAGGTCATCAGAAAATGGTGTGCCGTGGAGAATTACACTGGGGCTGTGTAGGTTGAGCGGTTCACACAAGAGTTACTTCACTACTTAGCTACAAAGTGTCTTTAAATCTTTACATGAAGAAACAACCAGAATTTGAAGATATGTCTCTGTCTTTGAATATCTTTGTGCCTTGCATTTACCCTGTTAATCTTGCCTCTTTCTTCCTTTACAGGTACTGTATTCTTTGAGGATTGACGCAGAGTATCTGATTCTAAATACGCTGTGAGTAAATGTTCTGAAGTCCTATTGCTTGGGGTCCGGGGATCCAAAGAAGCTTGACCGGGCTCAGAAATCGTGATGCGAAGCAAAGGCTTGTGGCTGGGGCGGGTTTAAATAGACTCTGCCTACTGCATTGTGATGAGTCATCCTGAATACACATGGCAAGGAGGCTGTGTTTACTGCATTGCGATGAGTCATCCTGAAAACACTTGGCAGGTTATGTGCAATGAATCACTCTGAATACACATGGCAGAGGCTTGTTTACTGCATTGTGATGAGTCATGCTGAAAACAGTGGCAGATTAGTCATGCCGGCCTGATTAACTCTACACCTGTTTTAACAATGGTTTTTCCCAGCATGAGTCATTTGTTTACCTTGAAACTGTGATTTAACCATTTGGTGATTTATTTGTGTGACCAGTTCAACTAATAGGGTTATTTTAGAAAATGTGTGACGTAGAAGCTAAAACAAATAAGATCAGGTACAGTAGTGTTATGCGAAACAGTGTTCAAATGTAAAACCAAGTTCAGGTTCTGATTATTATTGCACATTCCCACTATTAGCCCTTTAGTAATGTGTTTAAGCATGATTCATTCCTGACAGAATGAAGGTGGCACTGCCTTGCGGTAATTACAGCAGTTTCATGATGAAAACTCATCTGCATATGCTGCCACCCTGAAAATAAAGGATACACCAAAAACATCGACTGGCTGGATTCTAAACGTTGGGGATCTGGTGCGAGTAAAAAGAATTTGGCCCGTCATATCGAGCACCAGGTCCAGTCTTGGGAATACACAGTACTAAGTGTCATCTTACCACCGCTGCCTGGTTCAAAAGGAAACCATTTTGTCTCCATCGACAACGTCAAGTTACACCATGTGGACGATCCTACACATCAGACCTAGAGGACTCCTGGATAGTTCCTGAGCCCCTCTCACTACCAACCAGGATGTATCTCTGCAAGTTTTAACTAACAATGCTGACACTACCCTGAATGTTGGGAGGGTGGCAAGTGATCTTTCATTTGCACCAGTAACTTTGTCTGCAACAAGCAACGTCCACACTTTTGACCAGTATTATTCAAATTCAACACAAATGGATGGAGTCATTTACTACGAACCATCCAGGGACACATCTGTCAGTTCTTCCTTTCCGACATCAGCTCCAGTATTTGCATGAACTGCTTCTGGATATTTTGCCAACATCAATGATTCTTTCACTGATTCTACTACGTCTTCTGCAGTATCTGTATCAAGAGCAAGTAAACTGTTCACTTACCTTAAAACTAACTATCTGATTCATCCATGGAACTATCTATGAGTTTTATTAACTGGGCTTGGCTTTCTTCTCTGGATTAGTTGCGTCATTATTTTCTTTTTGCTGATACATGGTCATTATCTTCCTAAACGCTCTGCTGTTGAACTGGTGAATAAGGTCCTAAAAACTACATTTTTCTTCTTATAGGGTCTGGAGAGACTTGTCCCTAGTGAACATTTCAGCTATACCAATTCCTGATGGGATTGTTTGGGATCAAGTATTCTTTGATCACTTTGGGACAACTGAGATCCTTCAAATACCATATGTGTTTAAAGTTTCAAGGAATTATATTATTGTATTGTATTGTATTGTATATAGTATTTCTAGAGCGCATTCCGGCAAATGCATCGAAGCGCAAGTCTGAGCAAAAAGAACTGAGTTCCCGGTGCTCCCAGCCTAAAGAAACCCCCCTATTGGGCAAAAAGCCAAGTTTTAAATTTCCTCCTAAAAATGGCATATGTATCTATTTGTCTGAGCGAATGGGGAAGGGCATTCCATAGTCTAGCCGCTTCCACTGTGAAAGCTCGGTCCCCCCATCTGGCCTTATGGCAGCGAGGGACTGCAATCAAGTGTTTAGAAACAGATCTAAGCGATCTTGAGGGCTTGTAAAATTGAAGTACTGACTTCAAATAACCACAACCCTCATCCTGGAGAGCTTTATGTGTTGGGCACAAAGATTTGAATTTGATCCTCCTATCAACCGGGCGCCAGTGTAGCTGTTTCAAGCTACTACTGGCTGAGGAATCGCGAGGGAGATTCAAAATAAGGCGGGCTGCAGTATTCTGAATCACCTGGAGTTTATGTATCGCAGTTTTACTCGCATTTAGCAAAAGTGCATTACAGTAGTCAAGTTTTGACATAACTAAAGCCAATACAACTAGAATTCTCAGGTCAGCCTCCAAAAGATGGAGGATTTTCCTGAGAGTTTTCAAAGACCAGAAACATGTTTTGATCGTATTATTAATTTGTGGGTCAAAGGAGAGGGCACCATCAAAAAAAGTGCTGAGATTTTTAGCCGAGGGTCTGGGAAGAGGGCAGCCTCCACATTGTTCAGGCCACCAACTGACGTCCCAGAAGATATTGTTACGACAGAAACAAAGAATTTCCAACTGGGATTAGTTTCTGATGATTGGAAAGTAAAAACAGTTGATTCTATGCTTTCTGAGTCTGAATACTACACTGCATTTGAAAGTGAAGATGCTTATCAAACAACTGCGTATTCTGTTACAGCCATTATGGACATCATTTTATACATAAATCTAGCACCCTCAGAGATTTTTATATTTACACACAATGGGAACATGGTACATGGTCCTACCCTGCCAGTGGGTAGTTCTAAAATATATATGGAAAAATGTGCATATTTTACGCGGCACGATGTAACAAATGCTGACTCTTACTATTTCAAATTACCTCCTGTGAAACTGTAAAGAATTTTGTTAACAGATACTAGACTGATTTATTATAATTCCTTTGTTTGGCAGTTGGGGATAGTAGGTTGTCAATATTGGTTTAACTCAATTGACTTAAAAAGTGTTTGGGGAACTAAATTTTGGCATTTACAGGGAAGGGAAGCATTGTTCAGAGCATGCCTTATTCCATTACAAATTACTTTTCTAAATGACAATATACAGCAAACTAGTTGTCTAGGCTTGGCAAAAATTGAGGAAATGAATGTGCCCAGTATTGCCTCACCAGCTTATTTTACAAGTTGGCAGAAAAAAATAAATGTCACTGAAGAACAACTTAACGGTGGGTCCAGAAAGGAACATTTAACACAAGAATTTCAAACTCTGATGGGTGGTATTGTGGTCAGTGGACACAAATGGCTGTCATGCATGTTTTGTAAACTCTGCAGGGGGTTTTAGTGGAAGCTGAACTGACCCTTTTTGCATATCATCACAACACTCTGATATTGTCACCACATATAGGGCCTGATTATGACCCTGACGGTCTTCAGGCCGCCAGGGTCGTGGTGGCGGTCTGACGGCCACATTATGACCGTTGCTGTCGTATTGCGGTCAGACAGCCAGTTCTCCTCCACAGGAGGGACTGGCGGTCCTAATCCACCAAGGCAGCTCTGCAAGCAGCGCTGCCCAGGGATTATGACCCACCTCTCCACCAGCATTTATATGGCAGTAGCACTGCCTTGTAAAAGCTGGCGGAGATGGGGTGCAGGGTGCCCCTGGGGGCCCTGCACTGCCCATGCACTTGGCCCCCTGGCCAGCTCTGTTGCGATGTTCACTGTCTGCTTTGCAGACAGTGAATATCATGACGGGTGCTGGTGCACCCTATGCACTACAGCATTGCCAGCAGCTCTATTATGAGCCGGCGTTAATGTTGTAGGCTGTTTCCTGCTGGGACAGCGGGGAACTCTTAATGGGGCCCGTGGGGAAGGCAGCCACACTGGCAGCAACCTGACTTTCGGCACTTCAGCAGATGGTGTAAGCCATCCTCCAAAGCGATAATGACAGTGTAGGGAAATTATGCCAACAGTGCTTGAAATCGTCCTCACTAGGAGCCGTAAAAGAACACCTCAGTCTCCTGAAGACACAAATCTACGCAATTTCCCGTAGAAGACAGCAAAAAAAGTGCTTCTTATATGCAATTTACAAAGAAATTTGGAAACGTTCCCAAATAGAAGCCGCAGCCCAGTTAAGGCAAATAGATCAGGAACAGATAGCATTAGCCTTTGTAGATAATGGAATGAACACCTTGTCCAACTGCACATACACTCAACAACATAATTTCTTCTGAAATAGACATTATACAAAATGGCATGTTGTCTTTACAACATGGACAAAGTCAACTTAGGTCCATTATGCAGTTAGATTGGTGGTTACAAGTCCTGATAAGTGGTCCTGTAATATGTTAGCTCGAAAGACCTGTTTGCCGAATTTAATTTAATGCAACAGCAAAAAATAATGGTTAACAAAGAAGCAACTTATATCATGCTTAACATCGAAAAGTTAGAAAAGTTTCCTTTTACTGGCACATAAATACCATCTGCTGTCTAGTTAATTAATGGGTTTATTAATCTGCCTACTTCCACACTTCAATACACCTTGTGCTTGAAGCATGTTCCTGTAGGCAGATTTGAAAGGCTAGGAGATAGTTACATCCATGAGGTGTAGGAACTGCCCTTCCGCATCCACCAGCCCAACTGTGAACGCATGATGCAGTACTTTGGAGCACAACTCCGGGAAGAACTGGAGTGAACTGGTCTCTGTCATTCAGACCACTCTTGATTTCTCTGCAGCCTATCCTTCACTGCTTGTGGTGCCCTTTGAAGCATGCACCGGAAGTGTGTCTTGGTACGCAGCACATACCTTCTTTGAATACTGATCTGTTGATGTTCTTGCTGAGGGCTCTTTATCGGTCATGCACACTGAGATTGTGTTTGCTGTGGGAAGCTTTCTAGGAGTCTCCTTTTGAAGGCTATAACACCTGGCAGTGCATAGGATGCTGGGGCTGAGGCAAAGGAAGATGAGTGCTTTCTCACCTTCCTCTTTCTTATAACACCAGACGTTTTATTATAAAACACTTCACTGCCAACCACACGACAGAGGGGAATTCCAACCAGTTGCCATTGTATACTTCATGTCACCTTTACAAGTTTCTGCTGAGACCTGACACAATCTCTCCCTCCATGTGGGGGAATTGGCAGTAGACCAACACACCTCACAGGTACAATTATAGGTATGGGGTCCTCCCAGGGGCCGGAAGAGCAGATTAAGTCTTACACTGCCATGCTCTTGCAGAGAACCTTAGTAGTGCAGGTAGGGGTTTTAGAACTATTGTTGTGGGAGGAGGGTGGAACTTTTCCTAAGTTTCACTTTCCTTGTCGCTACCTTGCTTTTATTATGTTTGATAATTCTTGTAATCACAATACATGCCTTTTTACATAGAATTCAGATGATTCAATAAAACTTATTGAGCCTAGCCCTGCTTATGATTTGCCTTTGTATGTGTGAGACATATGTGACTGAAAGAATGGTAAGATCTGTTCCACCATGATTTCCCTCAGAAACCCAGATGACATGCTAAGGACTGCCATAAATCACCTTTTACTCTTGGGTACTGGTTAGGTGTTCCTAACTCTCTGAAAGGGTTAGGCCGACAGTTGTCATATGGCGCAGGATCAGACTCAGTCTCCCAAGCCCAGTGGTGCTGCCACCCAAATCCAGCAGTCTTGTTACTTATTGCGAGAGTCTTTAATACAATGTATGTTGTTGGGTTAGATAGCAAGGTAATGGGTTACTTACGGAAGGGGTAGGAATCTGGCTCTCTATAAGGTGCACTAAAAAGAAGTACACTGTGCAGAGAGAGTCCAGTGGATCCCCAGTTGGTTGACTGAGGCAAAAGTGGCTAATACTAACACTCTTTTGTGGTAGTGTGGGCATGCAGTTAGGCTTATCAGAGGGCAGTACTAAGCGTTTGTGTTAAGATCCTTGATGAACGAGTCCACACGGAAGAAGTGCTCAGTTCTGGGCTTTATTGTTCCGCGCAGTTGTCACAAAGACAAACGAAAGCTCCCTCACCAACCTCCAGCTCTCTCATCCATTCCTAATGTTTTTCCTCACTCGCCCTCGAGCCCCACTAAGCATTCTAGATTGTGGAATTCTCTGTATGTGTTACATGCTGAGAATTCCACAAGCACTACATATCCACCTCCTTTACAAAACAAAACAAAAGAAAAAAATATATAACAAGAAATATATGTTACATTGCAAATATACAACATTTTAGAGAACAGACTTTACATAATATAATCAGGCAAATACTCCGGGGGTTTACGAATTCTTGGGCTGACTTCTCTTGTCTGGGTATCCTTTGCATTGGCTTTATGAGCATCAATTCCCAGACCAACCCTTGGTGCCTGAGTCTCATGAACACCCGACTGTGTCTGAATGTACCCCTCTTTACCAACCTCTCCATTAGAGAATAGATCTTCATCATTCATAAGTACAAAACTACTGTACTCTTCAGAATTTCTTCTCCTTTCTCTCTCTTTGTCGCCTCTGCTATATAAGGCTTTTCTCCTTTGTTCCACCGTTCTCCATTTTCCAAAACCACATGGAGCTCATGTATGTCTTTAACTATGTATGGTCCACAGAATTTCGAAATACCTCTTTCTATACATCCTGATTTTATTTTGACCAAATCTCACTCCCTTATGTTCCTCTCCCAATTCAAAGCAGGTGTTCCAACCATCCCTTGAACTCCACTGCCTCCTTCTAATACTGATGACATCCAAGGTGGGTTAATTTTTGTGCGTGCCCTCCTGCCTCTCATTTCTTCAAACAGTATTTTGCCCGTCACACTGTTCATAGTAGTACAATAAGCCCATACTAAATCACTTACCATAGTACGTACATTTTTGCCACTTCTCAACGCCACTTGAATAACTCCTTTCATCATACGGTTACACCTCTTGACAATACAATTAGCCTGTGGATTATACAATGCGGTATGGGTATAGCAAATCCCACATTGTTTAAGAAATTCTTCCATTTCATTAGACACCAATTGTGTTCCATTGTCCATAATAAGTTTCACCGGACATCCCGCCTCATGAAATATTTCTTACATTACCCTAATGGTGCTTCTAGTGGTGACCTCCTTCATGAACTTCACTGCCAACCACTTCGAATGAACATCAACCATTACTAACGCATACCTCATGTCTCATGCAACTCCATTCAAAGGCCCAATGAAATCCATGCATAAAGTATGCCATGCCATACCAGGATCTGGTATCATTCCCATTATGTTCTGTTTTCCTACTTTCCACCTCTCACCACAATGTCTTTTGTAATAAGAGACAATTCCTCCAGAACTTTTAGGTATGGTCGAATCTGAACATTCAATGTACTTCCTCTCCTCTCTCCTTCCCTGATTATCTTAACCACTCCCTTCATTGTGTTATCATTCTGTATTTCTTCACACCACTCCTCATGTGATACTATGCCTTGGGCACATTCAATTACATCCTCAACACTCGCCACTGCTCCTTCATTTTCACATTTTCGTACACAGTGTTCATCTACCTCCTGCCAATTCAGAAGCAAACAAGATAAACAATCTGCCTGGATATTACGTCATCCCGGAATGTATTCAATCATAAATTGGTGTTCTTGTAACCTCGCTGCTAACCTGGCTAGTCGTGGTGACACTTTGCTAGCTCCCCCTGGTGACAACACCCTCAACAATGGCTTATGATCAGTACGGAGTATTATTTTTCGTCCCCAAGTATAAGTTCTGAAATATTCAAGGCCCCATGATCCAGCCAGTGTCTCTCTCTCTCAATTACCGAGTAGTTTCATTCTGATTTAGTTAGCGATTGTGAGGCAAATGCTACTGTCTCCTCTTTTTTGTTATGAACTTGTGACAAAACAGCTCCCAACCCAATTGCACTCGCATCCACAGTAACAATGGTTCTTGCATTGACATTGAACAGCACTAAAAGTTTTGCCTCACACATTTCTTATTTTATGTTCTGAAACACAGTCTCCTGTTTTTCTTCCCATTGACATTTTTGACCTCTGCGTAAAAGCTTCCTTATGTTTTCAGTTTTATCAACAAAGTTCTTTATGATCTTAGTGTCAACACCAAGGCAGTGCGCGCTCTATTGGCGACTAGAATGCAAAAACCCAGCACTCTCAAAACAACGTAATTTATACATTGTGCTGATATGTTGTTGTTTAACCTTTTGCATTGCAGAGTTGAATCCTGAAGACTTATTTTTAATGTGTTTACAAATACTGTTCATTTGCAATGTATTACTGTAGGCTTCCAGAGTGTGTTAGGGTGTGGTCCCTTTCCAGGGCCTTCCAGAGACTTTCCCTGCAGCATGCCTGGGTGTGGTTGTGGGCTGGGCCAAGACTCTATAAAAGGAAGCCAGCCCAGCTCCAAGTGCCCACAATTCAGAGGTCCCTGTGCAGAGCAGCAGCTACTTCCTGAGCTCCTGTCCCGGTGGCCTATTTGATCTTTCAGGCCTCTGCCCTTCATTCTTCATTGGTGATCCTTGTTCTGGGCGGTAAGACGGTGGTTGGGCTGGCCTCCCGACGCCGTTATCGAGAACTTTCATATTCTTGGCCTAATTCTTTAATGATTAACAGATTACTTTGCGCGCTACCATTTCTTGACATTTGCATGGTGGCTTGCGAATCGGCAAGACGCGCGATTGGTTTCATGCTGATTTGATCTTGTTATTCATTGCGCGCTACCATTTTTGACATTTGTATGGTGGCTTGCGAATCGGCAAGACGCGCAATTCGTTTCATGATGATTTGACTTTGTTATTCATTGGGCTCTACCATTTCTTGACATTTGCATGGTGGCTTAAGAATCGGCAAAATGCGCGATTCGTTTCATGGTGCTTTAACTTTGTTATTCATTGCGCTCTACCATTTCTTGACATTTGCATGGTGGCTTAAGAATCGGCAAGACGCGCGATTCGTTTCATGGTGCTTTAACCTTGTTGTTTATTGCGCGCTACCATTTCTTGACATTTACATGGTGGCTTAAGAATCGGCAAAAGACACGTGATTCGTTTCATGGTGCTTTAATATTGTTATTTATTGCGCGTTGTTATTTCTTGGCATTTACATCGTGGCTTACGAAACGGCAAGACGTGCGATTCGTTTAATTGTGATTTAACCTTGATATTCATTGCGTGCTGCCATTTCTTGACATTTTACATGGTGACACTCGAATGGGCAAGACGCATGATTCTCTCCTCGAGCTTAATTCATGTTGTTCATTGTATTCCACTATTCTAAGACATTTATTAGGTAATATTCAAGTTGACAAGTTGTGTGATTTGTTTCCTGAATCCATATTGTGTTATTCATGGTGCACAATCCTTTTATGGTTTTTACTGTATATATATGAAAATCTGCAATGTGCGCAATTCGTGTTGAAATATTTCAAGATAACACAGAAGGCCAGAGTTTCTAGATGCAATATTGCATGGGCCTAGTATGCATTTAAAAAAAAAGGATTCATATGACTAGTTTAGAACTTATTCAGAATGTTTTCCTGATTCTCATGTAAAGGAAAGTACTTGAATTTGAAAGTTTCATTTAATCCATCTTGGTTCCCTTACAGGTATCCGGCCATCTTGAAATTTAGTAATTTTAAGCCTAATTCTTAGGTTGTTCATGTTTTCAGAATGACTAGGCTTAGAGTCATAGTCTAGTATTGATTTCAAGAGATGTAATTTTCATATTGTGTGTTTTAACCTTTTTCTTACTACAGGTCTCCTTCCCAGCTGTTCCCTTCCTAATCCCCTCTTCCCCTCTTGAACTCTCTCAGCCTCTGTGATTTATCTATCAGAGTCTTGGAGCTGTTCAGTGGTAGACGTGTTGGGAACGTGCGCAGACCCAGAGGATCTGGTGACTCTGACACTTAGAATAATACTCAATAAGTCCCAAAAATGATCTGAGTTGCTCTTTGTCTCCTTGGGGAGATGGAACTTTCTCAATTGCTTCAAGTAGACTCCTTTTTGGTTTAACTCCTTGTTCTGACAAAGTATACCCCAAGTACTCAATTTCTTTAACTAAATATTTGCACTTTTCTCTCTTTAACGTAAGTCCTGCACTTCTCCAACGTACACTTCAATACTTTGTTGTGTTTCTCCACAGTGTCTCCAAAAATGAGGATGTCATCCTGAAAATAAATTACGTTATCCACTCCTTCAAATACATCACTCATCATCCTCTGAAACACACCCACAGCAGAGGCCAAACCAAATGGCATCCTAGTGAACTGAAATACCCCATCCATTGTGATGAATGCCATAAGTTCTTTCAAATCTTAATGCAACTTGACTTGGTGATAAGCACTTCTAAGGTCTAACTTGGAAAAGTACTTTCCCCCTCCTAGTAGTAAAATGAGTTCATTAATGTTCAGCAACGGATAATTATCCACCACAATATTTTGGTTGAGTGATCTAAGGTCAACACAAAATCTCAAAGAGCCGTCTGATTTGCTCATAATAACTACTCGAGAAATTCAACCTGAGGTTTCAATCTGTTCAATAATACCTTCTTGTACCATATCAGAAATAATTTTTTACCTCTTTCCTTGCCTTAATGGGAACCCTCCTCAACTTATGCTGTACCGGGACCGCATCCTTCTTTACTACAATTCTATGTACATACCCTTTGAGTTCTCCTAACTTGTTAGCAAAGGCCTCTTTATTCTCTTCTAAGATTTCATCTAGAGTCATGTCTTGTGACATCATAACCCTATCATCTGCTCTCGGATCTATTTTAATGTGTAAATCATATTGATGGTGCCATCCCAAGATTGATGGACCATTGGTGGCCACATAAACCTTCCCCTCAATTTGTCTTTCCCCAAATTTTATTTTCACCAGCATGAACCCTATTATATCTATTTTTTCACCCTGATATCTACCTGGATTACTATCTTTTGGTAAGAGGCGTACTGTAGGCCATTCTTTCACAAACATGTTTTGGCGTACAATTGTATATAAAGAACCGGAGTCGATCATCAATTGAACACTCCTCCCACGCACTACAAGTTTGCCGTTGGTCCGGGTGGCTTGGATACATTACTTTTTCCATCACAATTATTTACTATCGACAGAACCCTGTCCACTTCTTCTTCCAATGCCAAACAATCTTCATGGATGACACCTACCCTAGATTTGTTGCTAGTCTTACAAAAATGCCTCTTTTTACCACACTTCATACATTCTTTACCCAAAGCAAAACATGTCTTTGATTCTGTATTGTGAAACTTGCTTTCACACCTAGTACATATTTTACTAGATGTTTTGTTCGTATTACTGCACACATTTTTGTTACCATTTTTAGATGTACGTACACCTTTTGTGCTTGCTAATACATCATTACTCTCCTTAGCAATACAATTTGTTTCAGAATCGTCAGTGTACGTTTTGTCTTTATTTTCTACTTCCTTCATGCAGTACTCAGATTGTTCTACTATTTTTGCTATAGCAATGGCATCTTTTAAAGTAGGGTTTTCGCTGCCCATAACCTCTCCTGCATTGTTTTGCTACGACATTGTACCATTAATTGGTCACGTATCAACTTTTCTGTCATCACACCAAACTGGCATTTAGTAGATAGTAACAAACTCTTCAATGCTTTCTTCTGATATTTGTGGTTTGGTATAAAATTTGTGTCTCGCCATTACAATATTAATTTCCATCGAGAACCTTTTTTCTAATCTTTTCTTTGCTTCCTTGTACACATCCGCTGCCTGTTGACCATTCCGCTCCACAATTGGAGATAAGTATTTAAATATGCGCTGACCCTCCTGGCCCAATGTGCTGAGAAGGATGGCTTTTTTTCCTGGTGCCCTTAAATCCTGCCCATCGAGTGCCTGCCACCAAATAATTTTCAAAATTATCAATCCATTCTTCCCAAGGAATAGGTGGGTTACCAGGTTAGGCGAGGAACGGAGGAGGTGGCACTATTCCTTGTGTATTAGTAGCCATGTAAAGTTTCTTACCAAGAAGATACTTCCTAAAATAATGTATATAATGCTTTCAAGAATGAACTTACATAATGTAACACGGACGTCTTGCAATAATTTCTACATTAAAGATGTCCGCCAGGTCTCCAGATGTATGTTTTTATAGGCAGTGGGGGTTGTGTAACACTGAACAGCAGTTTTCTGTAGGAAATAGGCCATAATCTTGTATGTTGGCGGCTACGTTGTGTGCCTGCACGCGAATTAGAACTAGACACACACTCAAAGAATACATTTGGGAACAATTTAGAAATAATAACACTTCTTCTAATATATGTTTTGAAACCAAGATCTTTGTTAAATAGAAAGTGCTGTTTTTGCTATCAATTTTTACAGGTAAGTAAAATGTTCAGACCTGTGTGCCTTTACGCATAATACAATTCTATGGAAGGAAAATTCAACAATGCATGAAAGTAAGTACAGTCGGTTTCAGGGGTTCACCTTCAGGGTTTCGAGCTGTAGAGGTCCAAGGCCCAAAGAACTACTAGCAGTTAATCGGGAAGTGCCTGGGTTTCACCGGCAGCAGGATGCTGGTGAGACTGTAGCTGGGCTCACTACAGTGAAGGGGGGCCATCTAGAAACAGGTTGCACATGGGGTCTTAGGGACAAGGCCCAGAGCTCCCAAACAGTGGCTTGGGTCGCAAGGGGTCTTGGAGTATGGGGGCACAGCCGGTTAGTCAGGATCTGGGCCAGGTGGCTCGGATACAGAGTGGCTAGGTTGGCTGTGTCTTGTGCACAAAGATGCTTCTCGTGGTTAGGGACAAACAGCTGGCAGGGGCAAAAATCAGAGCAGCTGAACCACTCATGAAGTGGGTGTCAGAGATGCTGACATCCCTCTATGGATGCTTGGACAGTGCAGTGAGACTCCTGACTGGGCTCGCACTGTTGGTGCTTGGTGCAGGGTGTCGGGTACCCCGGGGATTGGTGCTGCAAGGCTCTGGTTGGTCCTGGTGTTCACACTCGGAGGGTAGACAGGGCAAGTCCTCTACAGCACAAATAACTTCTCCTGGTTGTCTGCGGCATCGTTTGGGGCTAGGGAGCTGCAAGGCAGTGGACCAGACTCGGCTTTTCTGTGCCTGTAGACTGCAGAGAAGTAGCTCCTCTACTCCAAGTGATACTGGAGGCAATTTTCAAGGTGCTGGCTGGCTACCCAAGGATTTCATAGTTCTCCAGCTTTGCAGGACAAGTCACTCTGTTGTGATTGTTGAGAGAGTTGCGGGAAGGCAGGGCTTTGCACCAAAAAGTCCACCGCTCTTCTGCTGTTCTTGCAAGGCAGTGACTTTTTTTCATCCTTCTTATCTTGATCTATTGAATCTGAGTTCTTGGATTCAGGGGCGCCAACTAAATACTCAATTTAGGGGCATTACAGGGAGTTCCAGGTAGTAGGCAATGGGCTGCTTACCTTTAGGGTGACTACACCCTCTATGTAATTACTTCTGCTGGTAAGTGAGCATTACCATGGCCCTAGAATACTATTTCTGTCCAAAACAAGATGGAGGAATTTGAAAAGTGGTGTCCACATCAGTTGATTCACCTTAGGGGTGGGACGGGCATGATGTGGGCACACCTCCTAATCTTACTAATTTTCCCACCATTCTTGCCACCAAGAAGAAGGGTCAGGACAGGGAGTGGCCTTCTCCGCCATCTGGAGAGGTCTAGGTCGCATAACCAAGGCGGCTGTCTGGTCCTTTGAAGCTTTCAGCCCTGAAATGTCCATCCTTCCTGGAAGATGTGATAACACCATGCAGGCTTCTGTTCCTGGCCTCTGGGAGCACTGGCTCTCACCCCAGGAGGTCAGAAATCTGTCTAGGGTGGCTGTGCTCATTCAGACCAGTCAGTCAACACACTAGCAGTCGGTTAGATTTTCAGGGGTACCTCTAAGTGCCCTCTGTGTACATGTATTAATCCATCACTGGAGTCAGTGAGGGTTTATTAATATGAAATGTTTGATAACCTAACATCCCTAGTTTCAGTGAAACCATCATGTAGCTGGGGAACTCCTATTGACCCGTGACTAGCACATGCATCTAAAATGGTTTCCCAGTTTACTTACAATTTCTAAGAATCAACAAGGACATTGCAAAGGCATATCTGCTCATGCAGATATGCCCACCCATGTGATACAGTGCACCCTGCCTTAGGACTGCAAGGCCTTCTGTAGGGGTGACTTACAAATACCATATGCAGTAGAAGGGACCTGGCACATAGGGATGTGTGACAGTTCATGTTTTCACTTTTGTCTGCACCAAGACATGCATCCTACAATGGCAGCACTGTGTGAGTTGGGTGAGGGGTCCCTGAGGGTGGCACAATTTGTGCTACAGCTCTTAGGGACCTTCTTTAGTACCCCAGGCCCTAGGTACCAGGGGTGCCATTTACTAGGGGCTTACAGAGGGTGCTAAAGGTTTTGTCAATTGGGGAAAACAGCTGCACAATTTTGGAAAAGAGATCTGGAAGTGGGGACCTAGTTAGCAGGAGCCCAGTGCACTTTCAGTCGAAATCACATACAATACGAGGTAAAAAGTGGGGGCTAACCATGCCAAAAAGGGTGCTTTCCTACCTGACCCCTGACCCCAAAATGAAAGGAGATTAAACTAACCTTTCCCAAGAGAGACTTCATCTTCTAAGCAGAAGAACCTGGAAAGGCCATCTGCATTGGCCTGGGCAGCCCCAGGCCAGTATTCCACTGTGAAATCCATTCCCTGTAGGGAAATGAACTACCTAAACAGTTTAGGGTTTTCATCTTTCATTTGCATCAGCCACCTGAAAGGCCTGATTTGAACAATGAAGTAAGAGCCAAACAAGTATGGCCTCAACTTCTTCATAGACTAGATTTCAGCAAAGGCGTCCCTTTCAGTGGCACTCCAACGCTGCTTTCTGGGGAGTAACCTCCTGCTAATCAAAGCAGCAGGTTGGTCATGGCCATCATCATTGATTTGGGATAGGACCACTCCTATAACATGTTCTGAGGCATCTCTCTGCAATAGGAACTACTTTGTATAATGTGGAGATTTCAGAACATTTGGTGAGCACAATGTTTCTTTCAGAGTATCAAATGTTTTTGACAGCTCACTGTCCAGTTCACTTTCTTTGGCATCTTCTTGGAGGTATGTTCTGTGAGGGGCACCACTATGGGGTCATTCCCCTTCGCAAACCTCCTGTAGTACCCAGTCAAGCCAAGGAATGCCCTGACTTGGGTGTGGGTGGTTCTAGCTTCCTAGTTCAGAATTGTCTAGATCTTGGGTTTTAGTGGGTTTTAGTGGTTGAACAAAGTAGCCCAAATATATAACCTGCCCCTGCCCTATCTGGCACATGTTTGCTTTGATAGTGGAGCCTGCACTCTTCAGAACCTCAAGGATTATGTCAGCGTGGTTCAGGTGATCCTGCCAGGTGGAGCCAAAGACAGCAATATCATCACCAGTAGTTAAATTAAGGGGGGATTGGGTGGTCACCCCTCTTGCCACTGGCCTGACAAGTGACATAGGAGTTACAAAACTCCTTCACCTTCTTGGACATACCTGGCCAGTAGAAATTGTTCATCAGCCTACTCAAAGTTTTAGCCTGGCCAAGATTTCCAGGTAGGGGGATGCAATGGGCCAATATGAGGAAAAAATTATTTAACGCTGAGGCACTACAACTCTCCTAGTGGCACCAGGTTTAGGGACCTCAGTGTAACACAGCCCCTCCTCCCAATAGGTCCTTTGAGTGACCTCCCTTGGGGCCTGACATCTTCTTTTTCCTGATCAGCAGCTTGCTGTCTCAGGCTTTCAATAGTGGGATAGGTCCTCTGCCCCTGGCACAGATCTTCCCTGGAGGGTCCCCTTGGGCCCAGGAGCTCTGCTGTGTAAGGCCCAAGTTTCTAGTCTCAGTTCCCTCTGAGGCTGACAGGTCTTATCCCCGAGGAGAGGGGACCTGATCTGGTATCTGTTTAGAAGCTGGATTCCCAGTCATTTTTCCCTTTCTCGTGGTAGGGTGGGCCATTTCTCCAAGCTCCAACTCCACTTTTTCACCCTAGACTCACTCTGTGCTCTTGTTTTTACACTTACCCTTTCAGATATACCCAGCATAGCTGCAGGGGTCTTTCTTTTGACCTCAGCCCATGTTGAAGACTCCAGATCATTGCCTAATAGATGTTGTACAGGAATTTTAGAAGATACCGCCACCTTCTTTTGGCCTGTAACACCTCCCCTTTCTAAGGCTACCTTCTCCATGAAATGTACCTTAGCCTGATTATCAGCACTGAGGGCTGTATATTTCGCCCCGGTCAAGTAGTAGTCTGAGGACACCAATTGCTCAGTCACCATGGTGACACTGGCACCAGTGTCTCTCAGTGCTTCAACTCTAACCCCATTGATACGTGGCTGTTGTCTGTATTTCTCCAGATTACTGGGCCAGACAGCCAGGGCAGCTACATCTACCCCCCTCTGAAAGTAGATTTGTCTCAGTGGGTTCACTGACATGGTCAGTGCCCACCTTGAATCTCATCTGGAGACTTACTACTGCATTTACTGTAGGTGAACTGGAAGCATTCTTTTTGTTGGGAGAGCTAGTGTCTAGCAGTCAAGTCACCAAGCTTTTTTGGGATTCCAATTCTTCCCTTTGTACCCATCTTTGGACTGAGAAGAGTCTTGGGCCCATCCTCCTGATCAGGCGTTTGATCTTATTTTTTGTCTTTGTTTAGTTTCCATTTTTCCCTGGGAGGTTTTTGGCCTGGTCTTTTTCCCTGGGGGGTTTTTTTCCCTCTTGATCTCCCCCACCAGCGGTAGTTTTGGTTACCCGTTTCTTTACCCAGTGGTCTGTCTTCTTCCCAAACTCTTGAGGAGAAAGTGGATCTAGGTCTACCATGTACTAATGTAACTTCTCTTGCACACAATTACTTCTCAGATGGATGCCCTTTTTATGATTAAATTGCAAAGCCCATCATAATTATGCACATTGTTACCTTTTGACCAGTCACCTGGTGTCTTTACTGAAAAGTCTACAAAATCGACCCAGGACTGACTCTGTGTTTTCCGAGTCTCCCTGAAATTGATTATATGCTCTTTAGTAGTGAGTCCAATGCCCTCAATCAGGGTATCCTTCATTAGGGCTTTGGACCCATCATCTGCCTCATTCAGTGTCAGGAGCCTATCCTAACACTTTCCTGAGAACAGTTCCCAAACAAGAGAGCCCCAATACTTTTCATTAACTTTCAGAACGCAACCCACTTGGTATTATCATCCCCCTCCTCATATTTGGGGACAGTCCCTCTTTGGCGATTTTAGAGTCAGAAGTTCCAACTCTGCCAAGAGATATTATACTGCTGTCACCATTCATGGGTTCTAACCCCATGTCTGATCCTCCCCTTTCTATGGCCAGTATCTTGTCTTGCAGGGCTATTCTATGGAAAAATCTTCCCAGATGAGCCTCCTCCTTGGAGACTTCATTACTGCACCTTGAGGGACCTGAGCCATCCTCGTTAGAGGCAGGTGCCCTTGGTACTTTGCGTGGTCTGTTGGGTGCAGGATCCACAACCTCTTCTTCGAGTTGGGGGAGATTGGGATCTTCTTCCTCACTCTCTCTGCCCTGGTCTTCAGGCTCGCTGGCCTCATCCATAGGGTGGGCCTGCTCATGCTCTGCAAACAGCTTGCTAAGTGTTGCTGTGATAGGGTTTGAGACAGTTTTTCTTTTGTACCTTATACAGAAGATCCTCAGCTGCCGGTGTGGAAGCTGCAGGTAAGAGGTAAGGTCGAGCTCCTTAGCCACATTCTCTGAGGTGCTCATTATTTTACTGAAGTTGGGACCTTTTTAGAGCTAGAAAAAATCCTAACACAAGTTTTGTAGTCCTAACTATAAGAAGTTTCCAAATTCTAAAACTTCAGGGACTTAACCAAGGCCTTATTAGTGAATTTTAAGAATTTAGAAAAAATGTCCATTCAACAAAAATGCAATTTTGGATTTTCTCGTGTAGTTAGGTATTGATCAAGTGGTCTCAGCAAGCACAAAGTCGCAGACCCCACCACAGATCCACCAATGTAGGAAGCTGGCTCTCTATAAGGTGCATTAAAAAGAAGTACACCATGCAGAGAGTCAAGTGGATACGCAAGTAATTGATAGAGGCAAAAGTAGATAATTTTAATGCTCTCGTTTGTGGTAATGTGGGCAAGCAGTTAGGCTTATCAGAGAGCAGTGCTAAGCATTTGTTGTACTCCAGAGGCAATAAATGAGACACACATTCAAAGAATAATCCTAAGCCCAATTTAGAAAAATAACGCTTCTTTTTCTATATATGAGTTGCTTGGCGCGCCCGTTCACACTATCTTTTTCACATTCTGGAGCTCGATTTGTATGCTTGCATTTCAAATATTGCACAAACGGCTCCGCGCGGTGCACATGAGCACGGCCATTTTGTTTCTTTGTCTCTCTGTGCATGGTGCTAGGCCTCATTTTTAATCCATCCTTAATTTTTCAATCCCACCCTTTTCTAAATTAGCCATCATTCCTTTTCCTTGATTTCATCAATGTGTGTCTTTGTAGTTGTGTATTTTAAATTTCTCTCATTTTTCGGTGTGTTTTGAGACTTTTTGAATACTTTTTTTTTTTTTTTGCTTTTCCCTCTACTTTTTTACATTTTTTCTTTCTTCCTTCCTTCTGTTTCTTCCCTTTCCCCCCCCCCCAGCTCCATGGCATAGGGTGGCAGAGGGAGTGGCATCACCGATTAGGCTACTAGCTGCTTATCTTGTGTGCGTCTGTGCCGCCAAGGGGTGCAGCCTCTTCATTTTCACAGAGGCGGAGGTGGCAGCACTTGTCATTTTTATGCAGCGCCACCTCCTCTCCATGCTGGCAGCAGGCGTCAGGCCTGGGAGTGTCAACTGCTGTGGGGTACGGTGCACTGGGATCCAATGCACCCAGCAGAAGTTAATGCACCATTGGGTGGACATAATCGACTGTGAACAGGACCTGCTCAACCTGCTGGGCGGTGAGGTGTCGGGGTCTTCTGAGTAATAGTTATTTAGTTGTGTGTGTTCCACAATGCTAAATATTTTTCTAATACCAGTATTGACTCTCCAAGGTAAGTTAAGTTTACGTTAAAATTAATATTTGTTATGTGATCCAGTTTGAGCTAGCCAGGTGAGTCAGTGTTTCCTAATTGTACTTGTGGGTGTGCGTTTGGGCAGATTATTTAAGAAGCCATGCAGACTCCTCCTGTCACCAAGAATAAGATAGTGGTGGTAGTAGTAATAGGTAATATCAGTGAGTCGGCATTCCCTTCTCTGTGCCTTTCTTTATGTAGCTTATGCAGTCCCTTCCAATCACAGTCTCCCAGGGATGTGTGGTATGATATCATCATAGTATGTAACGCCTCCCCATGGGAGGCCTAAGGGTGATGCAACAGGGCAAAACATCTTTATTTCTCCTCGTTTTTTCCTTTTTCTATGTGTGCTGCATTCTGCAGCTCACAAAGAAAACACATTCTGCAGCACACAAAGAAAAAGAAAAACTCCTCTTGTGATTGTTTTTTTTTGCAGGAAGGTGTCCCTTTCTTCACAAAAACAATCATCCCAGCAATGCAGGCACCCTTGCAAAAGGGTGCAGGGGTGCTTGCATTGGCACATGGCACCCTGTTGTGCGGCAGCGCAGGGGAAAAGGACAGAAATGTGCCATATCTTGTAGTTATGGTGTATTCCTGTCCTTTTCTTTTGATGCACAGCAGCACTGCAAGAAGGGTTGCAATGCTGCCCTGCGTCAAAGTTTTGGAAATATGGCCCATAGCTCAGGAAATTTGGAGTAGGACTTAAGCATTGGAATTAGAAAAGTAAAAGTAGTAGGTCAACTCGAGTTGAATTGATTGTTACTGTGTTTGCCTCTGCTTGTCAAAATATTTTTTGGGAGATTAACTGTGTCCACTAATCTTTTTTTTTCTTCTTTATTTCTTATCTTAGCACCTAAGAGGAAGAAGACGGCAACAGCTGAGCTGGGTCCAGGAGGAGACGAGGGTACCAGTGCCACTACCAGTGAGGATGATGGCGGCTCGCAGGCCCCAGTAAGTCTTCCTTCTATATTATTATTATTATTTTCCTAATTTTCACCTCTTTTCATTTCAAATAATTTGTTTTTAGTTTTACTGTGCCTATCTACCTTTTTTTGTACTTATTTTCCTTCGATCTAGGCTTTGTTAAATTGGTTATCCCTGCATTTATCTATTTTTCATGTTTATGTACCTGACTTCCTCCTGTTTGTACTAGCTTTATTCTCCTTTGTTACTAAGCTTAGCGTTCCCTTCTCCCCTTATATATCTTGTGGACAGGTATTTTAATAGTAAGGACAGACGTTTAGGGCAGGTACTCTACTGCCAAGATTGCATGCCCAAGTCCGCTTTTCTACACTTGTTTGTGAAGGTGTTCTAGCTCAGGCCCATTGCATTTTCCAACCAAGACCTCACCATAGGTTCTCCTGGATTGACCAACGTAGTTCACTCCTTTATTGTGCTTCAGTGACTTAGTTCTGCCCCTCCATTGTGAAACATTTGCAGTTGATTTTTTACCTGGCTTTTCTAACAACCAACAATTTCCTTAAGTGAATTAAGGAAGAAAATAGAACTATATTGATCTATTGCAGTTGTATTTTGGTGGAATCTAAAATGTGTAATGTTTTTTCCAGCTGCACCTACCACTAGTGCATGGGCCGGTGGCAGCACCAGTGCACGGAACGTGGCAGCGGTCAGAGGTGGAGAACCCGCGGCAGCAGGGATGGGCATTGTTAAGTCATATTGCTCTTTCTCATTGACAATTACTAATAAATTCACTGCAAGTGCGTGCTTGTGCAGCCCCTGGTTTGGCAGCTAGAGTGGGCATTGAGTTCTTAACGGCCTCTTCACTCTGCAAAGCAGCAGACAAAAGCTCATAATGAACAGATCCTACAAATGATGGCTTGATGAAAAAGCAAACAAAGAATGGATGGCTAAAAGAAAGAATGGGTGAAATGGTATATTAGTGAAAGGATGTGTGGGTGAAAGGAAAGGATTCGTAGGTGAGTGATAGGAGGTGCATGGGTAGGTGAAAAGGTGGATGAAAAGGGTGAAAGGGGTAAAAGGATGCCTTAATGATTGAAAGATGGATTGGTAAAAGGATGCTCGAGTGTGAAATGAGAGGATGGTAACGAACTGTGGTAATGAACGATGAGTGGGTAATTGGGTGGACAGGTGAAAGCAGGGTATTTGAAAGCGTGAATACTGGATAGGTGAGTGTATGGATGGACGGGTAGATATATGGATGGCTGGACTGGAATGATGAAAGACTGGACAAGAGAGTATACAGCTTAAATGGTAGGTATCAAAGGCTGAATAGAATAGATGAATGAAAAGATGAATGATACAGAACCACACTGTGACCTGCTTCAAATCCTAATCGATTGCCCAACGGTTCAACCTTTATGGACAGCTTTAGGTCTCACTCTGTCTGAATCCATACCACTTCAGGTACCACTATCTCCCTCCCTAGTCATATTGCATGACCTGACCTCCCTCCCGGCTCTACCCAGGCCGCATAGACGTTTGTTGCACACAGCGTTAGCCTCCGCTAAAATATGCATCCTCCGCCATTGTAGACCTGAAACCTCCCCAACCCCAGAGGAATGGATTGTGGCAATGACCTGCATAGTCACACATGAAAGAGTCATCTACAACCTACAGGATCAGGCCGCTGTTTTCAATCAGGTGTGGACTCCCTTTCTTGCAATAGGGTCGTCGTGAGATGCCCACCAACGCCTACACCTGTCCCATGCAGTTTCTCGTCTCTGCTTCCATTGGTCCCCACCCAGAACCATAGTCCTGGCTGACAACGCCCCCTCCGCCTCCCCTGTCCATGCCCCCTGCTCACATACGTAAGCCCCCTCCCTGTCATTTCTACGCCCTCTTTCTCTTTCTTTCTTTTCTTCCTTCCTTTCTTTTCTTTTCTTTCCTTCTTTTCTTTCCCCTTCCCTAGTATTTCAGTCTCCCAGCCTCACCCTCCCCTTCCCTTCCCTTCCCTCCTTCTCCCTCACCCTCCCCACCTTTCCCCTCCTCTCTCTTCTCTTATCTTCTTTTTCTTTTCCCTCTTCTTCTTTTTCTTCTTCTTCCTCTCTTCTTTCATCCTCCCCACGCTCCCTGTTGCCCTCCTCCATTGATATCAGCCTTTCTATCTCGTCCTCTCCTCTCCCTACCCATTCCCCCCCTTAACCTTCTCCTTTATCCCTATCCTCTCTCTCTCTTATATTTTGCTTCTACCTTCACAAGCTGGGCCGCCTCACGTTGTGTCCTCTGAAGACCCTAGTGGGCCTCGCACACATCCTCTGCTTGGGAACTCAGACACAGACCCGGGCTACTCCCTCCCTCACCAGGCCGCTTCATTACTATATTTCAATGAACCCCAGCTGTCGAACAAGGCAGTACTCTGTCCTGTCAATGTCACAGGGTACTAATAACGTGGCCCTGGATAGCCTATCCTTTAGGACCAGCAAGGGAGGGCGACTTGGTAGGGCGTTCTGGACTAGTTAGGCGGTACAAAGCTCCCTCCCGAGCTGAACCTCCTTTCAGCGAGACATGCCATTACAGACGTCGCGCCGCAAGATCATATATGTTGCACTTTGACTACTGCCCTCCCTCCCATCTCCCCATTTCCTCTCTTTTCTTGTCATTAGTTTCTTCTTTTCCCCATCTCTACTTAAGTTTTGTTTTATTATTAGTGTCCTTCACAACTGTATAGACGGGTTGTTGGCTGTACTTCGCTTAAGTTACACTCTAGGTGATATTATTCAAGTCGTTTTCTGTATCTGTGGGGACTTAGGTCCCTCTTTGCTCTGTACCACTTTGCAATGTTAATAAATAATTTCAACACAAAAACAAAAAAGAAAAGATGAATGATAATTGCTTGGATCAAAAAAGAAGGGTACTCCTCTGGAGAGGGCTGTGTCTTTTTACCTTCTTTGTTTGGTTTATATGGCTATGAAGGTTTTGGTTCCCAGTGGGGGTATTTTAATTTTCTGTCTTCTCCCTTAACTCACTGTAGTTGAAGCAAGGCAAATATGTATCCTCCCACCCATCATCATACCTCCCTCCTCATTAGTCACCCATGCTGCTACGACGTACCTGCAGCATGTTTCAATTTAGCAGTACAATAGTGTTGTCTGTGCAATGTGCATCTGCTTTAGTTAATGAAGCATTTACAAAGTTGTCAATGCATTGCTAACTTAAAAGGTGTGTTTCCCTCCCCTCCCAGAGCCATCTCTGTCACCCCCTAATACTTCAGTCCTTTATTCTTTTCAAAGTTCTGTCCCAGTCTGTCCCAAAAAGATTGAAAAGTCCCTTTTGGCATGTGCCATACTTATGTACAAGTGATTAATATTTTATGGCTTCCATAACAGATTCATGCCAGTTCAAATTTTACCCATTTGACATTCGTCAACTACAGTGAGTCATGTGTGGGTAACAAAATGGCCCTGTGACTCCTCGTAATCAGCCACATCAAATTCTGATGACCCTAGGGAACCAACAATTTACTGCTACTGTGGCACTCTACTTTTAAAATATTTTTTGCACAGAGCACTGTTTATAGTTTTTCATTTTCCTTTCCTATTGCTACTCCTGGTAGTTATCCAACTTGCCAGGAGCTAGCAGCCTGGCTGCAGTGGCAGAGGCTGGAGGGCATCCACAATGAGTATTGGTGACTGGTGGCCCTCCAGGAGGAGGAGGATGAAGACGAGGACCAGGAAGCAGCCAACATGCCCGCTGGTACTAGCTCCTCTAACTGGTTGTCAGTGCCTCTAGCCTCCTAGTGGCACTGTCATCGCAGCTGCCAGCTGGCATCAGCCTTTCCACCACTGCTGCCCCCTCATGCTCAGACTGCAACTTCCAATGCCTCGTCCTGTAACACTTTGCATGCCTGGACCTCCGGGTGGCAAATATCGAGGCAGCTCTGGACGATTTCCTGGCCCATGTGGAGAACGCCCTCTTCTGACTCTTTTTTTAAAATGTTTGCTTTGGTGGGAGAGACACTTGTGGGAGGAGAGGGTGGGAAAGGGAGTTGGTAGCGGGTTTTGCACTTTGGACTTTCATTGTGAACTTTTGTTTCTTATGTTCTGGACTCTCTTTGGACTTTTGGGGATGGGGTCATTTGTTTGGGTTATGGGGTGGGCCTGTTGTGAGTGGAAAGGGCGGGTTTTCTATTTCTAAAAAATAAAGGGGGATGATTTATTATACTTCGTTTATGCCTCAAATCTTTATTTTGGTGTTTTCGTTTGCACTGCTGTCTTTTAGTGTAGCCTGTTTTTTAAATCTGCTAAAAAGCCTATACCATTTACTTATACCCTTGCTCTACTGCCCTCTGTAACTATATTGACCACTAGGAGATGATTACATTGCCTATTTTGCCTACAAAAACCTAGATACACACAAATAACATCTTCTTCAGTAGAAGTTAATTACTAACTAAACAAGTTCACTTCAATCCATAGTTCTTCTCTTACCTGAATAGACGAAACGAGGGCTGATACCTTATTCTTCTTACTACAGGGTTTTCCCAATGTGGCATCTTAGCTTAACTTGAGGGGGTAGTAGTAGTAGTAGCAAGCTAATGCACTAACAAGGAAGACACAAGGTGGCGCTCCCATCTATGTGAACTCCAACTGCAGGATTATTCAAGGATTATGCACCACTGTCACCTAGACTGAAAGTAGTGTGTTATATATTATACCATAACTTTAGAAAGACTGGGACCAGACTGACAGACAACAAAGACCTGAAATGATAATAAAAACTAGCAATATCAACTTCTTCTGAGGAATGGAGGGCTAGTATTTCATGAAAACTAAGCTTAGGAAATGAAATCCTCATGTCAGGAGAAGTGGGATCAGAGTCCGGATTGGTTAAAAAAGGTTAAGCCTTTACGCAACACTGAACCGAAGGCCTGAATGATAATGTTGGTGGGGCTGGTGTGGAATATTGCTCAGGTAATAGAAGGTCATGCAGTGAGTTTGGTGTCACTTTTATCACATCTTCCCCAGCAAGTATGTGATCCATTTATGGTATAAAATTAAGTCACACCTCAATAAATCACACAGCCTGGGGGAAGAGGGTTAGGGGCTCAATGAGTAGATGGGAAGGGGACTTGGGGAAAGGTGTGACAAAGACAAACACTATACAAAAAGAGCAACAACAATCATCATCAATCTGTTGTGGACGGAAATGATGAAAGGATAAGTATGTCAAAGTTCAGTTAAATGCATTGCAAATAGTCCTTCAGCCCCTGGGAGACATAAGATAGTATATCTCTAAATGTTCTGTCTTCTAGGTTTGAAAAATACAAATTATGGAGGATTGAAGTTAACCTGCCCAGTTCTAAAAATTATGATTGTTAAAAGGAAAATGATACTGTATTGCCAGATTGGGCGATGCATCTCCATTCTTCTTGCAATGTCTGTCACTCTTGGCTGCATGGCTGAACCTGTCCGGTAGGTAAGCTGGAGTGTTGAGCTTTCACCAAGTTTTGTTTGTGCAGAAGAGGACTAGGAGAAGGCCTGTGTATTGAAAAAACTGTACTATAGAGTAAAGGAGAAGGACAAAAGGAAGCAAGGTACGCTTCATGAGGAGCCGGAGTGTACCAAGAGGTCTCTGAGGCAGAGCAAGAACATAAGAGGAGTTTCACGTTTAAGCCAGCAATGCAGCAAAGACATACTCAACAGCATTTCCCAAATCAATGTATCTCTCTCCAGCCCAAAGAGCTGAGTGAGTACTAGGCTTCAGAGTCTTCGCCATTATCATGGCGTTAAGTTGGAATCAATAACTTTCTCCTTCTTTCTGTTGAGTTAGTTTCACCTGGAGTCCTTTCATCCTCCTCCTCCTGATTATGAGTTACTCTTTCCTAGTCCCAAACTGAGTGATGTAGACTCATGTAGTGCACTGCTGTTGAAGAACAAGTAGAGAAACAGCACTAAAGTATTTTGTGTAGATTTGTGTTTGGTAACTAAAGTGACTGGTCTGGTCTGAGGAACCAGAAAAAAGGAGTGGACCCTGCAGGTTAATTTCACTGAGTGTGAAAGGCCAATCACTTTCATGAAATAAATCATCACCCAGCAACCCTCAAACAGTGCAAATCATCGGAAACAAGTTTAAAAGTTTGTAGAACCCCCGTCCTCACTGTCAGGCACCACATACATCACCAATCATCACTCACAAACATTCAATATATCACCCACTCATTGGAAAAATAGTTAGTAGTTACCTCTTCCAATCCAAGCACGATGGTTGAACAAAATATTATCTCTTCTTTGATGCTAGCAAGACATTGGAAGTTGGCATAGGCACTGGCAATCTTCTGGGCAGCCCTGGTAGGTGATGTAAAAAAAGGATAGGCAAAGGTATATGAGGAAGGCAGGCATTGTCTCCAACGCCCTAAAGAGAATGTGGGGGCTTCTTCAATGCAAACGGGTCCAACTCCAATCCAGCCAAATATGTGACTAAAATATAATGGGACAGCATAAATTTGACACAAACATAATGTTCCACCAGCATTTTCTTTTTTTGCAAAGAAAGAAAGTAGTTCAATGAGAAATAATTAACAAGTTCTATAGTGGCACTGGCATTCTCAGTCCATGAAGTAGAGTTTGTCCTTAAACTTAGGTGGCTTTCCAAGATGTAGGTCAGCAATCACACTTGATTCTGCCCAATCATCCTCTTCCTCCTACTGTGATGGTTTGCAAAGGGTGTAATTGAGTGGTATAAAATGCTTGTTAGTTTTGATCACGGATAATCTCTCCACATTTGAGGTGAGAGACTGGTCCTTCTCACTGTTACAACTGAAACAGCTGCACTGAACACATATTCAGCAGACACACTGGCTACAGGACAAGCCAGATACTTTATTGCCAGCCTGCTGGGCTTTGCTCGTTAGCTCATCTTCCCATACCAATACACCAATGGGGTTTGAGCCATTTACACCTCTTTTGAGTCATCCAGATACTCCTGGAACATCCTTTGAAGTGCCATTGGTGCTGCCACTTGCTTGTCCTCTTTTGTCTTTGCTTCTGGACTGGACTTAAGACCTGTCACTTGAAACCAAGGCAAAGCATAGACTGGGCCTGGATTTGGCTGCTGAGAGACAAGATTGCCCTTTCTGAAAGTTGAAGGCAGTACCCCAGAACTGCTGTGTGAGACTTTAAGTTCCAGACACTCTTCTTCCAGTTCTCTGGCTTGCTCAACAATCCACCCCTTGTATTTTGAAACATCCCTATCAGAAAAAGGAATGAAAGTGGGAAGAATTATTTTGTAGGGTGGCGCAGATGTACTCTTTAGACGAGATCATGTAATTTTGCAGCCTTGCATTACAAGCCAAGCGAAGGATTAAGCTCTCAACTAAGGCATGCCCTTCTGGGTTTTTCGTTCACAATTCCAAGTGCAAACCTTCCAGACACCTTCTTTAGCTGCTCCTTTAGTAGATGCAACAATGGGCTAGCTTGGCCCATTATACTTCCTTGCTAACTTCCCATGTGAAAACCTCAAAAGGGAGCAGCATCTGTGACTAGGCCCCTTTTGTCCCCATCCATGATCATAGCTTTCCCAGTTGCATCCCCTCTTCTTTGAGTGACATATTAATTGGTCTGTCTGTACTGCTTAAACAGATGCTGTAGCATATAATAGGTTGACCTCCAATGTGTTGGTACCTCCTGTATCAGGGCTTGAACTGGTACAAGTTTAACATGCTGAAATATTCACAACTGCTTCTGTACTTCAAACGATTGGCTGAAATGAGTGCAGATTCATCTGCAGGTTGTCACTATATTGCTGACTATGTCTTCTTTTTGAGAAAATCTTGCACAACCAGGTTGATGCAGTGCACCAAACACAGGACCCTAAAATAGCCATTGTCTGCCATGGCCTTGACTATGTTACTGCCATTGTCCATGGCAACAAATCCAGTTCGGAAACCTCTGGGTTGCAGCCATTCATACACCTGGATATTAATTTTTTCCAAGATGTTTGCAGATGTATGTGATTTCTTCAAGGTGAACATGGCTTCTGTCCCCATGCCTCCAACTGCTCTTGAAAATGTCTTCAGGGACAAGACATGTAGATATCTTTTGATTTATCCCCGCAAAAGAGAGCCAGTGTGCAGTGATGCACATGTAATCAGTAGCCTGACAACTGGTCCACATGTCAGGCGTCAGGTGGATAGTGTGGATAACACTTTGCTGCAAAGCTTGTCCAACCAATTGCAGCACATCATGATGCAGTGCTGGAACAGCAACTTGGGCAAAATAGGTTCGACTTGGGACCTTCCATTTCAGGCAGGTGGCTGCCACAAACTCTAAGAATCCCATTCTTTCTGCAAAAGAAAAAGGTAGGCAGTCCAGAGCTAAAAAAAAATTGTACAAACATGCCATTGGGTGGTTGCGGTTGCAGGTGCCCTCTTGCCTAAATATGCCTATAATCGTAGACTGGATTTTCTTCTTTTCTGGCGCCACTGAGGCAGTTGACTTTTGAGATGTATGTAGTGGAGACTCAATGTGTGTTGTGGTCCAGTCATCGTATGCCATGGTTTCTCTATCTGATTCTGAGTCTTCCTGTGTCATTGTAAGGTCACTGAGGCAGGTGATTCTGGCACACTGCTGGTGACAGGGCTGCTTTGTGTGAGGATGCCACCCTCTTCTTCCTCACATTCCACCGTGATTTGACCAGTTGTAGTTGATGTTTCTCAGATCCCCTTACGTTCACTACTGCAAGCATGTTATGCAATTTATTTTAGGTGCCCTTCCCACTGGATTGCTTGATGTTTTTTCATGTGGGTCATCTGGCCTCCCATACCATAATGTGAACCAGGCTTACTCCAATGAACACTTGTGTGGCAAATGGAGCATATCACAATGTTTTCCTCCTGTTTGCTAGTCGTAAAAAAGTCCCAAATGGGGGAGAAGTATTTTCTTGCTGGGCCACTGCCAATGCCTGAAGAAAAACTGGAAATAGGTGGGTGTTTTGATTGCCTCTGTACAGTGCATACTTCTACTGAGGTACGGGTTGGTGCAGGTCTCTGCTGGGGCCTTACAAATATGGGAGCTGGTGGTGCTGCATGTGCCTTATCCCTTGGAGCAGGTTTGATAGGAATGTGAGAATCCTCTGTGCCGGCTTCCACAATGACTGGCTCATCATCATCATCCTCCTCAACATCATCCCCTTCATGATTCTAAGGCTTTCTGGAACTTTTCTTTTCCTTGCCTCACCTGGTGTTTGCTGGACTCTGTCGGGGTCCAATCTATGTCCCTATCATTGTCATCGGAAGTGATGCTTGGAGATGATGGTGGAGTAGTACCCTTACTTTTTCTTGCTAGAGGTCTGGGAGCCACTGATTCTAAAAGAGGAGGTTCTTGATCGGCAGGAAGCTCGATCTCCTGTTCTAATTTAGGGAAGATCTACTATTGCTGGCTGCAGCTGTCCACTTTGCTATGTTTCAGGGAACAAATGGGTACTACTTTGTGAAAGTGACAAATCCAATTCAATGTCACTGCTTGTCAATGTCACCATGATTGCAGTGGCTGCCTCACTGACAGAAATGGTCTTGGACTTAGGTTGGGGTGGTGCTGTAGATGTGGGAGTGCTGCTCCCAGGTTCCTCCCCGAGGGCCGATGTGGCAGGCACACGTGTCCCGAAAAAGGTTGCGGTCAGCACACCACTGGTGGAAAGCTGGTTCTTCTCACTGACCATTTTCGTGGGCGCAACTTTCTTTGGGCCCATCTTAAGGCTCTCAGTTGGCATTCAAAATTAGCTGCACAAGCAGAGGAGATTTGAGGACTTAACTGTACAGGCCCTCTCTTTGGCAGTACTGCCGGTGATGTGACGTGTCTTCTCTTGTGCACTTAAAAGCAACCAAGCAAGAAAGACATGTAGTAATTGAAACCTGTCACTGTTGCAGGTTAAAATAGGACAGATAAATGCAATCTTGGTGTGGTAGGTAAATAAGGAAATAAATACCAATTTAATCAAACATTGTAAAGTCAAAACACACCACCACACCATAAAATTTCATTTCAAATCAGGCAGCAAAATAGACAGATAAAGCTCTTTGCTTTATCCCCATCTGTTTTAAAGGCAACACCTTTGGTATTGAGAGAGAGGTGCATAGGTAAATGGAATAATTCTTTAAAAACCTATGGCAGCAAAGTGGTCAAGGGGAAATGGAATAATCATTAAATAAATTAATTATGCTGCTGATTTGTCTGCAGTATACCGCAGTCAGGGTGTCCAGCAGGCAATGGAATCATTATAGACCTAAAGAAACCGAATGCTGTAGTGCGGCTGTGCGTCTTTGGTGGAGAGATGGATGGATGTGGATGGATGGATCAAGGTAGCATGCAGAATTAAATAAAATGAAATAAAACATTTAAAAAACGTTTACAAATATTTTTTTTTAAACTAAAATTAAAATGAAAAAATATGAAATTAAAAAAATAAAATGAAAAATTCAAATCAAAATATGAAAAATTAAAATGAAAAATAAAATTTGAAAAATAAAAAATAAAATGTAAATTTAAAATTAAAAATGAAATAAAAATACAATTAAAAACTACTAGAATAAAAAATTAAAATAAAACATTAAATTAGAAAATAAAAAAATAAAAATAATATTTAAACTTAAAATAAACAAATGATCAATAATTAACAATGTTTGTATGTAAGCCAATAGCAAAGACACACTGGCTGGATGCACAAAATGGCCGCCAGCCGCATGGTCAAACAACAACAAAAAGGAGGCAGGAGGCATGGGGAACAAAGAAGAACCCATGGAAGCCTATGACAAAGACACTCTGGCTGGATGCACAAATCGGCTGCCAGCCACATAGTAAAACAAAAACAAGCAGCAAGGAGGTATGGCAAATAAAGAACACATGCAAGTCTATGGCAAAGGAACAGTGGCTGAATGAACAAAATGGCTGCTAGCCACATGGTCAAACAACAAGGAGCAAGAAGGCAACGGAAACAAAAAAAGAACACATGCAAACCTATGGCAAAGGAACACTGGCTGCTTGTACAAAATGGCTGCCAGCCATATGGTCAAACAACAAGGAGCAAGGAGAACAAAGACTAACACATACAAGTCTATGGCGAAGGCACACTGGCTGGTTGCCAACAATGGCCCCAGGCCACATAGCATGGAGAACAAAGACAAACGGTGAACGATGACAACCACACCCATAAACACACATACACACACACATTTGTTATAAGGAGGCATGGTTGTAACACTGAAGAAAACACTAACATTAATTCAGCAATGCGTAATATGAAAATTATGAACACAAATACCCCATCAAATATTACCACACAACATATACACTTTTTGCTTAAAAAAATGAAATGCAAACAATAGCCAAAATTTGTAATTTAATCCAATGCCATCCCGGACCTAAATTAAGTTTTAAGAGCGTATACCACTGCAAAATTTGTTTCATGCACTGATTACTACTAGTACTGGGTCTACTCATTAGATGGCCCTGTGGAAATCTAGGCCACATAGTAAAATAATATTGCAGATGTTACAAATGTGTAGAAAAGGGCAGGTACTGAGCTGTGCAAAAAGATGAAAAATAATTGAAATACAAAATAAATAGCTAGGCCCATACTTAAACACTCAGCAATATAAAATGTTAAAATCAAATTAAAGTACAAAGAAATGTTGGTACATGAGCAAGCAAACAATTAACACCCTTATTCAATAGTTTTTGGAACTTACTTGTGCGATTTCACAAAAATAAAGTCCTTAAATCCAGAGGTGTATCCAGGAGACAAAGAGAGTGATCCTTCCACCTCAAAATCCTAGCGGCCCAGGAGAATCGTGACGTTCACAAGAGAGACACAAAACCCAACTGCATGGGAGCAAATGAACTCTGCTCCATGCTGGACTGCGGAATTCGGGAACTCTGTGCTACTCTGCATAGTGCAAAGTGCCCGATTCCACAAACTTCACTAGAGGATCGGAGTTCTACACCCAGGCCTAGTGCTGGTGAGGTTGTAGCTGGGCGCGCTACGGTGAAGGGGAACCACCAGGAAACAGGCTGCACAGGAGGACTTGGGGACAAGTCCGAGAGCTCTCAAACAGGGGCTTGGGTCACAAGGGGTTATGGAGCAAGGGGGCACAGTCAGTTCTTCAGGATCCGAGCCAGGTGGCCCAGATGCAGAGTGGATAGGGCGGCTGGACCTGTTGCGCAAAGATGTTCCTCGTGTTCAGGGACAAACAGCTGGCAGGGGCAAAATCAGGGCATCTGGCCCACTCACGAAGTGTTTCTCAAACATGCTGATGGCCCTCGACAGCTGCTTGGCCTGGTGCAGCAATAATCCCGAATGGACTCCCACTGTTGGTTCTTGATGCACAGTGTCTGTTACCCCGAAGATTGGTGCTACACGACTCCAGATGGTCCTGGTGTCTTCACACTTGGTGGGGAGACAAGCCTGGTCCTCCAGAGCACGAGTACCTACTCCTGGTCATCTGCACTGTCGGTCGAACAGGGGAGCTTTAAGGCAGTGGACCGGACTCTGATTTTCAATGCGTGTGGACTGCAGGGAAGTAGCTCCTCTACTCCAAGGGAGACTGGTGGCAATTTTTGAGGTGCTGAGAGGCTACCCAAGTCTCTGGTAGTTCTCCAGCTTTGAAGGATGAGTCTCTCTGTCACGATTGTTAAGTGAGTTGTGTGCAGGCAGGGTTTTGCACCAAAAAGTCCAGGCAGTGACTCTTCTTCGTCCTTCTTCTCTTGATACGTCAAATCTGCGTTCTTGGGTTCAGGGACGTCACCTAAATTCTCAATTTAGGAGCATTACAGGGAGTGCCAGGTAGGACCCAATGGGTTGCTTATCTTTAGGGTAAATACACCCTCGATATGGCCAGTTCTGCTGGGAAGTGGACAAAACCCTGTTGCTAGCATACTAGTTCCATTCAAAAAAAGACAAAGGAATTTGAAAAATAATGACCACATCAGCTGGTCCACTGTATGGGTGGGACTGGCATGATGTGGGCACATTTCCAAATCCCACTAATTTTACCGCCTGTCTTCCCCCCAAGCAGTGGGGCCAGGACATGGGGGGGTGGACTTCTCCACCATCTGGCGAGACCTTGGTAACATAACAAAGGCGGCTGGTCCTTTGAATCTTCCCATCCTGGAATATCCATCCTGCCTTGAAGAGTTGATAACACCCCTGCCTGGAGCACACGTTTGTTCCTGCCTCAGAGAGTGCTGGTTCTCACCTCAGGAGGTCAGAAATGTTTCTAGGGTGGCTGTGCTTGTTCAGATCACTCAGTTAGCACACTAGCAGTTGGTTAGGCTTTTAGGGGGTACCTTTAAGGTGCCATCTGTCTGAGTGTATTATTAAATCCATCATTGGAATCAGTGAGGGTTTAATAATATAAGATGCTTGATACCAAACATCCCTAGTTTCAATGAAGCCATCATGTAGCTGTGGAACTCGTATTGCCTACTGTCCAGCACATGTATAAACAAGCATTTGCAGTGCAATAAGTCTCGCATATTTCACTCAAGTTAATTATCATCTTTTAACGACAGCACCCACGAGCAAAAACGTGAGTGGAAAATGAGAAAAGACGACTTGACAAAATAATAGATTGTTCATTTTAAAAATAAAACTTTGCAATTTTGTTTGTCCTGCTGGGCACGTTTTTGCCAGTCACACGCCTTCTGTTTGCGAGGCACTAGAAGCTAAAAAGAACAAAATAGTACCCTGATCATGTCGGGAGCAGCAGACGGGCACTAATTAAATAGAAATCAATAAGTGCTTGAGCCCTGTCGGAAACAATGCCAGACATGCCTTGCCGAATTACGAGGCTGCAAAAAAGAGTGCCATGCAAACCAACAAATGGTGAGCAACAGGCGGGCTCCAAGCCCTTTACTGAACACAACAGTGTCTCGCATGTGCTAGCGTATGCACTCACAGGCTCAATCCCTACAAAAAGGTTGCTGCAGTATTTCAGTTTCTCAGCGATGAATAAGTGTTTACTTTTCTAATACAGTACACAAAGACATTACTCTAAAAATCCTAATATCGCAGTTTGTGTGGCCTGATTAAACATCTGCATCAGAATTCAAGAAATCATGGAGTATTAGTTTGGAGAGACCGACAGGGCACAAGAGGGAATTATTAGGTGCCATGAAGTGATGAGTAACCGAGTCTCTGTGTCTCGTGGTAATCAAATCAGATTGCAAATGTTTAAAAGAAACAAAAGCATTGGCCTGTACCAGGCTCAAACCCGTGACCTTGGTATTACTAGCATCATGATCTAACCAACTGAGCTAACTGGCTGACAAACAAGGCTCCTCATGAGAGTTTTCAAACAACACACTGAGTGATGCTTCTGTGATTAAACGTAGGTGCTTAGAAGAACCTTTATACCCTGCTTCTATTCCAACCACATAAAAGACCATTTGTTATATCCTAATGAGCACGAGAGTTAGAACCTGGAGAGGTTCTTGGAATAGAGAGGGAGAGCTGTGAGCGCGAGCTGGGAGCGCGAGCGGTGGATGTTGTGGTAGAGAAAACAAGAGGCTGGGACGTTGCTTTAGGATAAGCTTTATAACGTAATAAAGCTAGTAAAATATCTTCCTGGTCTGTGGATTCACTTTAATTCAACACTGGCTACGAAGGTGGGATGACTCCGCGTGCTTAAGATTCCACTAACATCTCAACTCTGGCTTTTGGCAACAGCGGATCGTGTTTCTCTCATCACCGGTATTTTTGGCATTCTGCCAAGACAAGAATACACTGCGTTGGATTTCGGCACTCCGGGCGGATTGTGTTTTTTATTTTTCTTCAAAACTGCTATTTTTGACATTCTTCCATTGATTTCAGCACTACGGAGCGGTTTTGGGCTAAATTGGATCGCGTTTCTCATGACGCTGTTGCCACTGTCATTGGCATTCTTCTAAATAACGTGATTTCTATTTTTATTTGTTTTATGAAACATTATTTCTTTTCCTGTGGAAAATGTTGAAAATTATGTCACAGAGTTAAGGCGTTTGTCCTCATCTTGTAAGTTTGGGTCAATGTTGGAAGAGAGGATCCGTGATCAATTCATGCTAGGGTGCAATATCGATAAAGTAAGAGATGAATTATGGCTTTTAGATGATCCTCATATTGATCAAGTTTTATCCTTAGCCAAGAGAATTGAGCACTCTCTTAAGTGTGTGGAGGTGGTGAAACGCTGTGACCCAAAGGAACTGAATGTGGTTGGAAGTAGTAATAAGTCCAAAGTGACCCAGTCTTCTAGCAAAGGAATGTTCTCCAATAATAATGGAAAGAAATGCTTTTTGATTCTGGCGCAAAGATTTCCATAGTTTCTAATATGTTTTATCAAGATGAGTTAAAGGGTAAGGTTAACTTTTTAAAACCTGATATTAAGCCTTGTGGATATGGTGGTGAGCCCATTGATTTACATGGTTATTTTGTTGGGTTGATTGAATATGACAATCGTTTCACTTCAGGGAAAGTCTATGTTTCAAAGAGAGGTGATAGCATCATAAGTTGGTGGCATCAGAAAGATCTTGGGGTGATGCTTGACCCTAATAATTCACCTCCCATTATAGTAAAACCAATACAGGATTTAGATGGAGTGAGCGTATTAACCACCAGTGATCTCACTGAGAATTTACGTAAAGAAGTTCCTAATGTTTTCTGTGGGAATATAGGATGCATGAAGGGATACTCTCATAAAATTTAATTGCTTCCAGGTGCTGTACCGTTCTGTAGCAAAGTGCGGAATGTTCCCTTTGCAGTGAGGGATGAGTTACGATCTGAAGTTAAAAAATTAGAAGATCAAGGTATAATTGAAGAAGTGGAGGGAACAGAATGGTTGTCTCCCATAGTCATAGCTAAGAAGGCTAATGGCAATATCAGACTTTGTGTTGATCTGCGCAAACTTAATAAATGTGTGATGGTAGACAGATATCCACTTCCCAACATATCTGAATTATTAACTATGGTGTCAGGTGCTAAAGTTTTCTCTACCATAGATTTAACCTCGGCATATCATCAGATAATTTTGGATGAATCTTCCAGGAATTTAACAGCTTTTGTTACGCCTTTTGGCACCTTCAGGTTTATTCATCTACTTTTGGGTCTAATCTCTGCTGCATCTGTGTTTCAGAGGGCTATGGAACGAATTATGAGAGGGATTAGTGGTGTGTGTGTCTATCAAGATGACATTCTGATCTATGGCAAAGACAATGTTGATCATAATGAAACTCTTAGAAAAGTTTTATCGAAGATTTCAGAGAATGGTTTAACTATTAAAGCAGAGAAATGCAAGTTTGCAGTTGAGCATATTGACTACCTAGGGCACACTATTACTGGAGGTGGTTTAATTCCTAAGAAAGATCTTGTTGACACAATTAGGAGCTTAGCTTCTCCAACATCCAAAGAGAGTTAGAACCTGGAGAGGTTCTTGGAATAGAGAGGGAGAGCTGTGAGCGCGAGCTGGGAGCGCGAGCTGTGGACGTTGTGGGAGAGAAAACAAGAGGCTGGGACGTTGCTTTAGGATAAGCTTTCTAACGTAATAAAGCCAGTAAAATATCTTCCTGGTCTGTGGATTCACTTTAATTCAACACCATTCAACAGCTCAATGTCTTGATGTTTGCATATATGTTTCCAGTTTGTTACCAGTTTGTTGCTTTTAACACTTTACATTCTGGTATTTCTACTCTGTGCCTCATTCCCCTCAGGAGCTTACACAAACTGTGCCCTCAGTCCTTCACCTCTCTCAATTTCCGTGGATGCTCTTCACAACGTTACATACTTGTGAACACAAATCCACATTCGCCAATGTTACTAATCTCAAGTAAAAATACTCTATTGTCATCTATACCTCCCCCGCTACCCTTCAATAGTGCAAGGTTTACTGTACGTTTTATGTTGGCGCCGGGAAGACTGAGAGCACCATTTCATCGCTTTAAGGCTATCACAGAGCGATAGTGACGAGGCGGTGGGTGTATGCACCAGGAACCCCTCTGCTCTGCCCCGCTACGTGACTTCTGTAATGCCTATTTTTTAAGATTCTCCACTGTGTAAATGTACTACCTATTAAAGCTAGTAGTTAGGTGTGCATATTTGAAATTGGTGAAAAGAAAGAAGTTTAAGATAAATTGAGAAGTGCCCTATGTGGGCTCATACTCATGACCCTATGATTAAGAGTCTCATGCTCTACCGTCTGAGCTAGCTGGGCCTCTGGTTCCTCTCTGGAATGTATCCTATCTGTCCTCTCCAGGGTGTCTATGCTCCCTGCTAGGAGGGGAGTTTAGAAAATGTGCATTTCATCTATCCTGCGGATTCTAAGTGGCTCATTCTCTTGTTTTACAGATTAATGTTTTCTCCACATCTGGATGAGAGAGCGCTAAGTGAGGAACAGTTGGATCTGAGATTTAGGGGGTCATTCTGACCCCGGCGGTCATGGACCGCCGGGGCCAGGGTTGGAGGGAGCACCGCCAACAGGCTGGCGGTGCTCCACAGGGTATTCTGACCGCAGCGGTTCAGCCGCGGCCAGAAAGGGAAAACCGGCGGTCTCCCGCCGGTTTTCCGCTGCCCTGGGAATCCCCCATGGCGGCGCAGCTTGCTGCGCCACCATGGGGGATTCTGACACCCCATACCGCCATCCTGTTCCTGGCGGTTCGCCCTCCAGGAACAGGATGGCGGTATGGGGTGTCGTGGGGCCCCTGGGGGCCCCTGCAGTGCCCATGCCAATGGCATGGGCACTGTAGGGGCCCCTGTAAGAGGGCCCCACTTTGTATTTCAGTGTCTGCATTGCAGACACTGAAATACGCAACGGGTGCCACTGCACCCGTCGCACCATCCCACTCCGCCGGCTCAATTCTGAGCCGGCGTCCACGTGGGAAGGATGATTTGCACTGGGCTGGCGGGCGGCCTTTTGGCGGTCGCCCGCCAGCCCAGTGCAAATCCCAAAATACCCTCAGCGGTCTTTCGACCGCGGAGCGGTATTTTGGAGGGGGGAACCCCCTTAGTTCCTTGGACCTTCCAACTCCTCTCGCCTGTTTTTCTATCTTTTTCTGTGAGTTTGCTTACTCCATTTCTAGACAAACTTTATTCTCGTTGTGTGAAAGGTATCCTGCATTAAATAAAGTATTAAAATCGCATATGTGTTTTGAACAGATCTAAAGTCGAGCTAAGTACACAGGGTTAGTGTGTTATTTTTCAGACCAATTTTTCAAAATAAAAGGAAGGGTTTTGAGAATGCACAGGTGTGTGAAGGAGTATTATTGGCTGATTTAGCTCATGGGGGCGTGGTCGGCCACCTCGGTTGCTGTGATGGGGATTAAGCTATGCACACACCCTCGAACAATGAGCCAGCCATGTCCGGGGTGCAGTGCACTTACTGGATTTCGTATGTTTATTGTTCCTTGCTGTCCTTTTGATCCAATTCTGTTGTTGCCCCCTAACCCAACATGTCCTAATGTGTACATAGCCCTCAATTCCCTACTTTTGCTCTTGGACAGGGTGGAACACTGTCAACTATGACCCTTTAATCCCATCACTCTTAGGGCCTGATATATACTTGTTTAGCGCTGCATTTCCTTCATTTTTTGACACAAAAGAGGCGCAAACTTACAAAATATAATTGAATTTTGTAAGTTTGCGCCGCTTTTGCATAAAAAAATGATGCAAATGCTGCACTAAAAAAGTATAAATCAGGCCCTTAGTATCCATCAAAGGTTTTATTTCATAATTTGAGAATTCTCATGGTTGATGCTACAATACATTGGTGTTTCATACCAAAATAAATGTGTGTGTGCGCTCTTGTTTTTCCTCCGGACTCTTTACAGATCAAGGGCTGTATATCTCTGCATTACAGTTCTATGAGCAAAGATGTTTGCTCGACTTCATACTTCATAACTTCACAAACGTTAGCTTGATCATTAAGAACTAAGCCAAAACATGCAACACTGATGAAATTTGAGCTCAGAATCAACCTATTTATTAAGCAGGCGCTTTAGCCAGCTAAGCCACAGAGCCACCCCAGTTACTATTGTGGTGCCCTGTCCTAACCCAAAGGTTGTGCACCATATCTCAATTTGAGGATATGGAGTGGAAGATAATTAAATAATTTTTTAAGTTGAACTCCCAGAATAATGCCAATAAGAGAATTTTTTTGCATGGGAACAGTTCCAATATGTTCAGCCGAATACGCACAATGCAAAGAAAAATATCCTATTCCATAACCAACAACTGCATGTTTCTTTCACTTCAAATCATAAGTTTTGGGATTTAACCCCTGTGCTGCCAAGCCTTTTCCCCTTCAGGTACCAGGCCTTTTTTGGGCTATTTGGGGCAGGTTGCGCTTAGGCCCTCATAACTTTTTGTCCACATAAGCTACTCACGCCAAATTTGCGTCCTTTTTTCCAACATTCTAGGGACTTTAGAGGTTTCCAGAGTTTGTGGGTTCCCCTGGAGGAGACCAAGAAATTAGCCAAAATACAGTGAAAATGTAGGTTTTTTAAAAAGAAATGTGAAAAAAGGGCTGCAGAAGAAGGCTTGTGATTTTTTTCCCTGATAATGGCATCAACAAAGCGTTTGTGGTGCTAAAATCACCATCTTCCCAGTTTTCAGGAACAGGCAAACTTGAATCAGAAAACTACTTTTTTTAACACAATTTTGGCATTGTACTGGGACATACTCCATTTTTACTATTTTTGGTGCTTTTAGCCTCCTTCCAGTTAGTGAAGGATCCCGGAAATTTGAACATTTCTGAAAGGTAGACAAAATTCTGAGTTCAGCAAGGGGTCATTTCTATAGATCTTACAAGCTTTTCCTACAGAAAATAACAGCTGAAATAAAATAAATATTGAAATTGAGGTAAAAAAGACAGCCCTTTTTCTCCACGTGTTACTCTGTAACTTTTTCCTGTAATGTCAGATTTTTAAAACCAATATACCGTTATGTCTACTGGACTCTTTCGGTTTCAGGGATATACAGGGCTTGCAGGTCCACCAAGAACCCAAGGTACCCAGAGCCAATAAATGAGCTGCACCTTGCAAAGGGTTTTAATTCTGTACCGGGTATACAGCAATTTGTTTGCTGAAATATAAAGAGTGAAAAATAGGTATCAAGGAAACCTTTCTATTTCCAAAATGGGCACAAGATAAGGTGTTGAGAAGCAGTGGTTATTTGTGCATCTCTGAATTCCGGTGTCCCCGTATTAGCATGTGAATCACAGTGTATTTCTCAAATAGACGTCTTTTTAACACACGGTCTTACATTGGGAAGGAAAAAATGTTGAGAAAGAAAAGGGGCAATAACACTTGTTCTTCTATTCTCTGTTTCCCCAAGTCTCCCGATACAAATGGTACCTCACTTGTGTGGGTAGGCCTAGTGCCTGCGACAGGAAATACAACACGGACACATCACTTTTTTAGATTGATATCTGAAGTGTTTTTTGCAAAGTGCAGAGCTGTGGATTTTTGCATCTAGCTCAGCTGGCCGCTAGGAAAACCCACCAAACCTGTGCATTATTGAAAACTAGTCACCTAGGGAAATCTAGGATGGGGTGACTTGTGGGTCTTTCACCAGCTTCTGTTACCCAGAATCCTTAGCAAACCTCAAAATGTGGCCAAAAAAACACTTTTCCCTCACATTTCAGTGTCATGAAGTTCTGGAATCTGAGAGGACCCACCCAGCGTTCCCCCAAGTCTCCTGATAAAAATGGTACCTCACTTGTGTGGGTAGGCCTAGTGCCCGTGACAGGAAATGCCTCAAAACACAAAGTGGACACATCACATTTTCCTAAAGAAAACAGAGCTGTTTTTTTCAAAGTGCCTAGCTGTGGATTTTGGCCTCTAGCTCAGCCAGCACCAAGGGAAACCTACCAAACCTGTGAATTTTTTAAAACTAGAAGAATCTAAGAAGAGCCACACATTTCCTTCCACCCAGCAGTCTCACGATAAAAATGGTACCTCACTTGTGTGGGTAGGCCTAGTGCCCACGAAAGGAAATGCCCCAAAACACTATGTGGATACATAAACATTTTCAAATACAAAACTACCAGTTTTTTTCTGGGGGAGAGGGGCTGCACTTGCATTTTTGGTCCTGGGCTCAGCAGCCATATATGGAAACCTACCAAACCCAAACATTTCTGAAAACTGGTCACCCGAGGAAGTCCAGGGAGGTGTGACTTGCGAGGATCCCCCAGTGTTTTCTAACCCAGAATCCTCAGCAAACCTGAAATTTAGCTAAAAAAACTAATTTTTCCCACATTTCTGTGTGGGAACACCACACCGGGACAAAGTTCCTACCACCCAATGTTCCCCTTAGTCTCCCGGTAAACATGATACCTCACTTGTGTAGGTGGGCCAAGTGCCTGTGACAGGGAAGGGCCAAAAACATGTCGAAATTGAGGGGAACCAAAGAGGGTCCAAAAGGGCAGTTTGAAGAAAAACATTTTTAGGCTGACAAGTGGGGCAGAATTTTTGTTGGTATAGATGCGACAATGCTGGGTGACCAAAAAATAATCACCCCCCCCCCCTGTGGAGCGGCCCTTGCCCAAGGGGCCGCTCCCCATATGAATAAAATAAAAATAAAACATCCCTGGTGCCTAGTGGGCATTTCTGCTGCCCGATTGCTTAATGATCGGGCAGCAGAAATGCTGAGAGAGACATCAAAGGAATGGAAAGGCCTTTCTTTTCCTTTAATGCCTCTCTTGCCCACTCCACGTGATCGGAAGAGAAATGCTTTTGCATTCCTCTTCTGATCCGCACTGGAAGCTGAGCTGAACTTCTAGCACATTGGGGGCAGCCTCTGATGAGGTCAGAGCGCAATTGCACGCTGATGTCATCAGATGCCACTGCAGGATTCGGGGGGCGGGGGTGGAAGGGGAAGCGATTCCCCTCATGGCCCATACCAGGACGAGGTGGTTATGTCCGTGGCACCTCAGCATCACGGATGAGGTGCCCAGGACAAGACCATCTCGCCCTGGGCAACCAACAGGTCAAAAAATGACTGCATAAAATTATGTCTCACGGGACATACCACCAAGAAACTCAGTTTCAAAGTATTTTTTTACAAGATAGTTTCTTTGGTGCAAGCATTGCTTCCACTTTCGAATAATAAATAAAAAGGATTGCTGCAGTTGTTCTGTATCTCAGCAGTGAACAAACAAGATCGTTTTAACCCACAGTATAAGTATACTTAAGTATACACCAGGTCAAAGGCTAATGCTAGACCTTAAAATGGCTTCTCTGTTCACTTACTATGTCTACGAATCAACAAAGACATAGCAGGGGCATATCTGCTCAGGCAGCTATACCCTCACATGTGATATAATGCACCCTGCCTAAGGACTGGAAGCCTTCTGTAGGGGTGACTTACAAATATCATATGCAGTGGTAGGGGACCTGGCACAAAGGGATGTGTGACAGGTCGTGTTTTCACTTTTGTCTCCACCAAGACACTCAGCCTGTGATTGCAGCACTGTGTGCATTTGGTGAGGGGTCCCTGACGGTTGCACAATTCATGCTGCAGCCCCTAGGGACCTTCTTTAGGACCCCAAACCCTAGGTACCAGGGGTACCATTTGTTAGGGTGATAGAGAGAGTGCTAAAAGTTTTGCCAATTGGGGAACACATCTGTACAATTTTGGGAAAGAGATCTCGCACTGAAGACCTCGTTAGCAAGAACCCAGTGCACTTTCAGTAAAAATCACATCAAATACCAGGCGCAGCGTGGGGGCTAAGCATGCTAAAAAGGGTTCTTTCCTACATGATCCATGAGCACCGACGAAGTACAAGAAGGGCCTGATTTAGATTTCGGCTGACTGGTTACTCTCTCATAACGGTGACGAATATCCCATCCCCCAAAATATAAGTTCCATTATTTCCTATGGGATTTATATTTTGGCGGGTGGGATATTCATCATTGTTGTGACGGAGTATCCCATCCACCGAAATCTAAATCATGCTGTAAGCTAGCTATCCAGCTGATTAGATAATGATCACCAGGATTGCACAACATTTGGTGCCAGGACATTCAGAGTTTACCCCACATCTCGACCCCACAGTCCAGAAAAATTTACTTACATGTTGGACTTGTTCATGAGCAGTTACTGAGTCAACAAGTTGTCAAGCAATCTAGTTAAATATCTGCATAGCATTAATATCCCACAGCCAGACTTACACTGAATATTGTAAGTACATGCACACAAATAATATTGAACACAAGCCTGTGTAATAGTGAACACATGCAAAACAGCTAAGACCACCTCACTTTCAGATGAAGGTTTATTTGGCTGGGAAATGGGTTTACTCCTGGGTGATCGAAGAGCAGCCTGCAATTATAAGACATAAACTGACTCTCCGCCTGATTAGCATCTGCGTACACAGCATCTTGTGCCCGAACCTCTGTGGTTCACCCCACATCTGGATCCCACAGACCAGGAAAAAACTTGGTAACAGGTTTCATAAGTAGTTACTGGATCAAGAAGTTGTCAAGTGGGTATTGAGATTAAGCGGATCTGAGGGAAGATATGCCTGGTGGGTCCGATTACAGAACTGTTGTGTCAGAATCACAACATCCACAATAAAGGTGAACAGAAAGAGAACATCAGATTGAGCAAAGAGGGCAAATGCTGATGAGTACACAGGCTACATCAACCTTGAACGAAGCCTCAAATCCTTTGCACAGTACCACATTTCGTTAGTGGCACTTCATGAAAGGTTGCAACAAAGCAACCAAAAGAATGCCAAAAAACAACAAATACACACTTGTAACTAGACTCACACTTGAAAAGTCTAAATGAAATTAAACACCCATTTTAATACTATTATTAACATAACTCTATGATGCTTAATAACTGTACAGTCATGAAGCAGCGGAGAGCTGCTTTAGCCTGGGGGATGCATCAGTGACACATAAACAGGTAAGCAATACACATACACCTAAGATGTATCACGGAAGTTAAAGGGTCATTCGCGAAACTTCAGGTCTCATTAATACTTTCACCAGATGAACAACAATGGCAACACCTCTTGCCATGGACCATAGACTTCGCAGGCACCTTGACTGAACTACCCACACGCACCGTTCCCTTCACAGGGATGGACAGGGACTGTCAGACCAATAGGACCATCCACTGTCAGGAATTTGGGGAGGGTTCATGTGCTAGTAGTTGGTACAACTTGCATACATGACTATAGGCGACGACTCAAATAGTCTCATAGGGGTGCAGGAAATGAGTGCCCACTAAACTCAAAAGTGAATGTGCCCTCACTATGCTAACATCCATAAACCAAGCTCGCACAGCCCAGCGAGGGTGCATTATAATACGAACTGGCTTTCAGACCGGTATGCGCTCCCTGTAGATCAAGTCTTTTCATTGGATCGAAATGTTTTCTTCAGCAATACGATTATATCACATTTAATATTTCTGCAGGGTCCTAAATAAATTATCTTAAAAGAAACAGCATCATGTAGGCTGCCTTCACCGTTAAGATGATATACAAATGGGAAATGATGCTGTTAAAAGAGCTCTTGAATTCACTAATAAGGAGGAAACCCAATCAGATAGAAGTGAAAACATGATCTGTGGCACATTAACTGCATACATTTATTTTTGTCACCCCCTTTTTATGAAGCAAAATACCCACAGCAAATAATATAACATACACGGTTACTCAGATCGTAAGCATCATCCTTGTGAAGTGCATGCATTCTTTACATTTCAGATTTCTATGGATTGAGTGGGTGTATATCCTCCACGTTGGCATACAGTATTCACAGTTAGGTGTATTCAAGTACATTAATAAAAGTAAAAGAGTAGAACTGGAATTACATAGATCTCCAATAAGCCTGTCATTCTTATCTTGCTGATGTAAAGGAGTTTGAAATGTTGAAAAGACACTTCAATTTATATGCAGGGAAATGTATTGTTTTTTATCCCCTGTCCTACAAATAATTATAAATCCTCGTTCCCTCCGGAACAGTTAGGTATACAAGTTGTCTGCCCTTATTTTTACTAACTAGGCTATATACCCCCAATGAATGTCACGCATACTCACTTCTATCCTCTGTGGCCAAACACTCATGTTGACCTGTCAACACTCTATCCATTAATTACACGTTGTCCTTGCTCATTGTCCTTGCTTCAGATTTTCTATTATTAATTTCCATGTACCTCGTGTTGTTTTCCTTCTTTATTAAATGCTGAAATGTATGCAGTGGTTTTCACTGTGTTAATTTCTCAGTGTGTACATGTACATGTCATGTTGGATACCTTAAGAGTATGAAGCAGCATTCCAGACATTCCCTAGCTGCGACATCACAGATAACCTTTGTCTAGACCCACTCACTATTCTCATCTGGCATACAATCTCTCGCTCTGGCCCATGCAGTGATGGTGAATGTAGCGCCCAGTCCCTGGGAGGTGAGGGTCAAGCATGAGAAAATGGAGCGAAATGTATCAAATGCCATGGTGTCTGAAGGGAGAGTGTTTACATAGCTAATGATACAAGGGTGTGGTCAAGGAGAATCACTGTATTATCGAGGCACAAACTGGTGGTGTGTGTGGTTGGTGTTGTGTGTGGCTGGCCTCCATCTGGCAGTGTTTGTGAACTGGCATTTGGCTAGGGGTGTGTGCATGTAGTGACCTGAGCTGGTTACTACACACACATTGCAAGCCAAAAGCCAGTCCACACTGTCTGTCAGCTGCCCGGTGGTGTGATTACTGTGTCAGTCTTGTGGGCGTATGAGAAAGATTGGCCTTTGAATAGTGCTGTTTGTTGACGTGAGTGTTGTAATGTGCTAGGGCCGCAGCTGGCAGTGTGAATGGTTTCCTGTGTGGTATATGAAAGGTGTGTGAATGGCATCTATAGTGGCTGATGCCTTGTCTTGGCTTTACAGCTCAAGAGCTGTGAGTCACTGGTTCAGTCTTATATATTTATATTTTAACAGTAATTTCTACATTTCCTTTTCATGAAATATTTTGTTATACATTTTGAACTTTTCACCTGGCCTTGTGCCAAATCCAACCATTATGTGTGAGTACTTGAGTAGTAGATGGTTGTTTATCAGCCAGCCTGTAGATTTTACTCTTCACGGGCATGTTGTCCCCTGTGTCAATATCATGGGTGCACCATGTATTGAGTTCCAGGGTAAGGGAGAAGAGTGAGACAAACTGCCCCAGCAACTGGCAGCAGTCTTCCTGTTGCTCTAGCGTTAGTGTAGGGGAGAGGTAACACTTACCACTGATTCTTCCTGCTTCTTGGAAAAAAGGAGATTGGGGAGAGGTTCACACTCCTCTTCCACCCCAACATCCATCACTAGGATCATGGTTAATTAAGACCTCTCAAAGTGGGGCTTGAGGCGATTGACAGGTAGGACTCTTAAAGGGTTCCTAGGAGTGATGAGGTCCCCCTATTAGGTGACATCCCTCTTGTGCTCCTTTGCCTCATAAGGCCCAAGAAAGAGGTATTGTAGGTTCCTGGCTCCAAAGGCTCCATAACCCACAATTTTTGGCCAAGCTGAAACCCAACTAGTGTGTTGGGGTGGTTGTACCTCAGTTTCACATCATTCTGGCTGTCTTCTAGATTTTCCGCCGCTTGTTTCCAGAAGCCCTTCCACTGGTTACTCAGGATACCTCATTCTGTTCTCCTTTCCCAGGTCCAATAGGATGCCCTTCCCCTCGCTAGGGATATGCCTCCGCAGACTAGACCCCAAACCTGCTCAGGGATCTTGTGTTTCTGTGAGGCAATCTCATAAGCCTTAAATCACATGCCAAAATATTGTCTCCCACAACAAGGTCAGGCACCAGGTCTGTGGACCCTCTTTTTTCTTTGAAACTGTGGAAATGCTGCCATCATCACTACTGGACTCTGCCTGCCTGGCATTGATTCCAGCCCCTCAAGGCTCTTCTCATAAGTCAAATGCTTTAAGGTAATTTTCTCCTCCATGGCCAGTTTCCTTTCCTTCATTGTCAGCCTTTTTTCCTCCATTTTGAGCTTGGCCATCGCCAGTCTGTACTCCTGTTCCAACTTCATCTCCGGACGCTCCTCTGGGGACCAGATGTTGGAGATCACACTGCTCCCTACACATGAACTGTCCTCAAATCCTGGGAGCATGTTTCCCCCCTCCCCAACAGGTCGCAGTCCAAGACCATCCTGTGAATCCTGCTCTGATCCTCCCTCACTCTTCTCATCCTCTTGGTCATCTGTTGTGCTTGACACTTGATAGGCCTCTGCCCATGCTCCCAAGGCTTTCGGTAGTTCTACTTTCTTGGTGCTCCTCTTGGCAGGCAGCCCATCTCTTGGCAAAACTCCTTGAGCTGAGAAACTGTACAGCTCCCTTGGTTGGCAAGCTCAAATTCCATCTTCACAGTTGTGGTATAAGACACATACAGTCAGGTAGAGAAAAAATGTAAACAGAAAAGGTAAATCAGGGAGAATTTAAACTTGGATTTGTATTAGATATGGGATGGTAGTGTACACCGAGTCACTGTATGCCACTGCCCAAATGTGAGAAATGGGGTTGTTGGTTAACTGGGTTGTGAGCCTAGGTCAAACAGCAACTACAACTATTGTCAGGGTAAAGCACAAACATACTCAAAATTAACCTGTAGTGACCCTTTGGTAGCTTGGCACAGAGCAGTCAGGCTTAGCTTGAAGGCAATGTGTGAAGTACTTGTGCAACACTTCAAACAGTAAAACAGTGAAAACACTGCACAAAAAGGATCCCACATCAGGTTAGAAAAATATAATGTAATTTAATAACCAAAACAAAACCAGAAAGTTAAAATCCAATCAGTAGAACATGAGTTACGAATTTTCAAAGAGTAAACTGCTATAGAGCACTAAATACCAACAGCGTCAACTGCGCATATTTGGTCGCACTGGACTAGGACAAAGTCAAAGGTTCAGGCCGACCACAATGGAGCATGGGCTGACTACAGGGACCCAGTTAGGCCCGCTGAACAGAGTATCCTAAATGCTGGTTGCGAGCAATGCATGGTTTGAGGTGAAGATGCATTGCACATCTGATGCAATTCATTGGTTCCGAGATGCAGCGAGGCTGCAGTGCGAGGTCCTGTTGCTGTCGATGGCCGGGCATATATGGTATACTTCAAATCCTGAAGACCTTGATGTTGATGAAAGGGCGCTCTGTTTTCAAAGCCACCCTGCCAACAGGGAGAGCCGCACGCTAGCAGATAACCACGAAAAAGAACCACTCCTTAAGGAGAATTAGTCAAAGGCGCAAAAACTTCTGGAGATGTTCAGGAGGGTTGGAAATGCTGAAAAGACCATCATGGAGCAAGGCACAAGAAAAACTAGTCAGAAACACAAGGAACTAACTAGGAGTGTGGACACAAAATGGAAACATTTGCAACGCACTCTAGACAAGGTATCACTGCCTTATGTATTGCAAGTGTCCAGGAACAGGAAGTCTCCCATAGGAAGTCATTTACCACCATCTTGGATTGGGAAACACTCAAAGGCACTTATGGAAGGAACCATCTTAGGTAGGAAATGTATGGATACATAGATATGTATAATGTAACCTAAACATACAAACATAAAAAAACACAAGAATGGTGCTACTTGCACTTTTTATCCTGAGACCCCATGCTGCCTCTAGCTACTCGACCATAAATTACACAGGTTAGGGGCAATGCAGAAGAACTGAGCATCAGACACCGCCACAGAAGAACGACTGTCAAGGTGTAACGCGCTCGGCCCCGGAGCCGAAATGTGGCACACCCAACAGTTCAGTTGACATCAGAGATCCCGTTGATGGGGTTTTCGATGCACAAGCCGGTGTCAGAGATAAGTTGTGCAGCTGAGGCGATGCACTGGTTCTGACGAGTGATGAATCTGCGATGCTGAGCTTTGGTGTTGCCAATGCTGCTGTCAGTGAGGGATGCAAGGACCTGCTCCTGGAGTAGCTTCATGCAGTGGCAGTTACGAAGGCGATACGTCGAACTCAAGATGCAGGCTGCGGTGGTGATGTGAGTCTTCTGGACTTGGTCGAATGCACACAGCAGCAGTAATGCATCTGTTCTGTTTGAGGATGCCCTGTTCAGCCAAAGAGATGTATCAGTTCTGTTTGGGGTACCCCACTCAGCAGAGAAGATGTGTCAGTTCCACTGGGAGGTAAATTAGGCCCACTCCCAAGGGACCAGGACAGGGGTGGCACCACTTGGCAGGGTAGACTCACAGATGGCAGAGTTTAGGTGCAGAAGCAGGCAGGTTGGAAGTCTTTTGTGCCACTGAGACTCAGATCAGGAGGCCAGCCAACTAGCTCTTGGAGCCACTTTGGGTTGGGGAGATGCAGACCCTTTCCTTCTCAATCCCAGACAAGAGAGCAGCAGGCACAGGTCAGCTCAGCAAAGCAGGAGTACAGCAGAGTGCAGCCCAGCAGAGTGGTAGTCCTTTAGCAGCACAGCAGTCCCTCTTCCTGGCAGGGTATCCACAGATTACACCCAGAGTATCCACGCCAGAAGTGTACGGAAGTGGTGGTGTCTCAGCTCCAAGATTTATACCTTGGTGCCCTGACTCTGGAATGTGGGAGAAAGTTCTAGACAGTGGCTTTAACTTGCAAGGGGATCCCTTCCTCCCCAGCCCAGGCTCCAAACTGGCTGGAGTGACAATACAGGGTCATTATGCCCTTTTATCTGTGGCCAGGACAAAGTTTATTAAGATATAAGTTAGGTGGTGTTCAGCTCCTCCCTCCAATCCTGTCCAGGATGACCCACTAAGTCACACCTAAGCTCCCATTGTGTGTTGCTATCTCGGAAGAATACACAAAGCCCAACTGCAGACTACACCCACCCATGTGACCAGAGACAGGCTTCAGTCACCAAATAGCTATGGCAAGAAAATGCCACCTTTTTAAAAGTGCCATTTTTAGAACTGCAGTTTAAAATTTGACTTCAACGCAAGGTAGGTTTTTAAGTTGTGAAAACTGAGACACAAAACATGAAAGGATCATGTATGTATGTATGTATTGAGTATTTATAAAGCGCATTCCGGCCCGAGGGCATCGAAGCGCTAACTGGGTGAGGCAGGATCTACTACCAAGGAGACTCCAAAACTTATTGCGGGAAGAGCCAAGTCTTGACCCGTCTCCTAAATGTTAGATAATTGTGTTCTTGCCTTAGATCCAGTGGGAGTGAGTTCCAAGTTTTAGCAGCCGCAATGGTGAATGCTCTATCTCCCCACTTTGCCTTCTTGGTGCGGGAAGTTTGGATTCGATAGGCAGAGGCAGATCGCAACAGCCTATTAGGTCTATACCATTGCAGCTTGGTGGTTAATGCCTTAGGCCCAATCCCATGGACAGCCTTGTGACTAATGCAGAGAGCCTTAAAAGAGATCCGCTGGGCTACTGGAAGCCAATGTAGATTTCTGAGGCACCTCTTAACAGAGGCCCCGCGGGGCAGTTTCAGTAAAAGCCTAGCAGCAGTGTTCTGCATCAACTGTAGCTTATTCAGTGATTCTTTATCCAAGTTGAGAAGAAGTGCATTCCCGTAATCCAATCTGGAAATGACTAGAGCCAGAGTAGCAGTAATTCTGCAGGATTGTGGAATAAAAGGAAACACTTTCTTTAATTTCTTCAGAGTCCACATGCAGGTCTTGATTATCTGATTGACCTGAGGTTTGAACGACAATTGATCGTCAAACAGTAATCCTAAATTCCTCGAGGTAGACCCTGGCACAGGGAGAGTGCCACACTCTTTAGGCCACCAGATGGAAGACCAGTGTTCCCTCTTAATCCCAAAGCACAGAATCTCAGTTTTTTCGCAATTAAGTTTTAGCCAATTGGCCTTCATCCAGTTATTCACTGCTGTCATGCAGGCGTTGAAGCGGGTGGCCACTTCCTCCATGTCTTTGTTAATAGGGATGATAATCTGAGTGTCGTCTGCATAAGAAGTTGGGATAAAGCCGAAAGAGCGAATTAGCTCTGCCAGCGGTGCCACGTACACATTAAATAGCGTAGGGCTGAGGGAAGAGCCCTGAGGGACCCCACACGGCAAGAGGTAGGCCGGGGATCTAAAATCACCGCTGCTAACTGTGGCCCACCTATCTGATAGAAAGGATTCAATCAGCTTGAGAGCCTGATCTCTAATGCCTACCTGATGTAGACGGTCTAGCAGAATGTGTCAAATGCTGCCGACAGGTCCAGTAGAACCAGAAAGACCCCCTGCCCCTCATCAACCAATCTGCGTATGGTATCGGATGATGCAATGAGAGCTGATTCAGTGCTATGGGATTTCCGAAAACCATGTTGCGAGCTGTCTAAGCCCTTTGAGGCTGACAGAAAATCAACCAATTCTTTATTAAGGTGTTTTTCCAGAATTTTAGCCGCATAGGGAAGAAGGGCTTTTGGGCGTAGGTTAGTCAGATCATCGGGTTTGCCTGTTTCCTTCTTTTTTAAGGGAATAATAGTGGTTTCTTTCCATCATCTCTTCCCATTTGGACGTTACACTTATAAAAGTTAATAAGGCAATTCAAATTGTAACCTACAGCAGAGATAGGCCTTGCAGTGGTGAAAAACGCATTCACCCGCACTCACTCCCACACATCCACTCTGCACCGCCATGCTGTGCAACGGGTATCAGTCAGTTCGAGCACACACACACACACTCGTATGCACTCACCTTCAGCATTCTAATGTGGTGCCCTGATATCCAGCTAGCGGATTCCACTGTGTCTGCATGCACCCTGGGTCTCACTCTTCCTCCCCCACACCCACCAATCTGCTTCAGCTATACTTCCCCACCATGAAACAAAGATTGAGTAAAACTTCCCCTGGATACTAGGCGCATTGCAAGGTGGTGGGGGAGACAACAACCAATCCAGCAAGAATTAGCAAAGACATTTGGGCTGTCAGTAGGAGGTTCACTCAGAGGTCAGCAACTCACAGGGGGGGGTCACTGGGTCTGCCCGTTAGCCACCACTGCGCCCAGCCAGCCAGACAATCCAATGTTACCAAATGGTTACCACTTTCAGCACGTCCGTAATAGAGGTGCATCATCAGGGCATGTTGAATTGAGTCATCTCGACTATTCTGGTTGCACACGGAGAGTTACTACGTCCGCACAACCTGTACAAGGAGGCACTGCATCTAGTGCATGTAAACTTGAGTCGCACCAGATGGTTACAATCCCATGAGAAAAGTGCTCAGTGCTATACTGCCACAAAAATGAGACAACGTCACGGGCCCTATGACAACAAGCGCCAACCATACGATCATTCCAAAGACAATTACCAATTTAATACCTCCTCGGAGAGAGGCACTAGTCTGGTGCGTGATGACTGCACCAGACAATCCTAGATGCTCCTACAAAGAACGTAAATCCTGCACCCCACTGGAATGAGGCACAATGTCTAGCACTCAATGACTGGAGCCAGCCTAGATAATACAGTCACACAAGAAACTTTGTTTCCGTATCTCCCTGTACGGAGGCACAACATCTGGTATGTGATGACGTTAATCATATCAGACTTCTTGGTCATACATTTTGACGCAAGTTCATCTGTGCCATTTGAGGCAAAGTTCAGCACAACTCTGGTGGCACCCCGATCTCCAAGGGTTACCCCCTCTGAATGGGACACAGCACACAATGAGCCTGCGTGCAAGGGTCACATGAGAGAAATGTGATGCACTCGGCAACAGCGGGCCACAAGGGGTCCCGCAAAGGGTGATCTCTTTCACACCACAAGATCAGTGCTAAATCCCACCCAGGTTCAATCTGAAATGGGTAGAGTGGCGGCGCTGCAGGTTGCAGTGTTGCTGACTGCAACTGGGCCCTCGAATAGAGAGAACAACAGCAGCTCAGACCCCCAGGAGGATGCCACTGACTCCGACTCACTTCACACTGAAGGAGATTGACTCCTGGAGGTGACTCTCCAAACTGCAGAAGATAAGATTTGGGCAGTGCCGTTTCTGTTAGTTGACAAAGAGGGCCCAGTGTGTGGGAAGTGCCTTTACTACCTAGGCCGATATAGCTGCAGGTGTCTGAAGAGATCAATTGCCTCTGATTTTCTCCCCTTTCTCGATGCTTTGGAGGAACAGTGCTGAGAATGCTATGTGGTATTATTTTTTTAACTTACATGATTTGGGTGGCCAGCCGTTGCTGGACTGTTGTACCTTTTCTGTCTCTAGAATTCAGCTACAATATGGGGAGATTGCTGGGTGGGGGGAATTTATATAGGGCATGACTTTTGCTGGTTTATCGAGTAACAGCTTTTATGGCTAACACAATACACAACTACAAATTATTTACGTGGAACATACGTGGCCTCAGCACAGTGACCAAACAGCACAAGGTCTTGACTTACCTTAAAAGAAGGGGTTGCATGTAGCCTTGCTTCAATAAATGCACCTACCTCTAGCGGAAGATGACTGCCTTCGACAGAGGTGGCGAGGACATCTCCATGCTACCACATATTTGGCATTTGTGAGGGGGGCCTTGGTATGGGCGTGGGCCGGGGTTCCCTTTAAAGGTACCACAACTGGTATTGATAAGGAGGGCTGCTGCGTCCTCATAGAGGGATGACTCTATGACCAACCCATGGTCCTGGGTAGTGTCTATGTCCCAAATCAAGATCAGGTCTTGTTCTTTGACACTCTGTCAGCGTGGTTAGCTGTCTTGACAGGGGGACATAACTCATCGGCAGTGACTTTAACTGTGTTCTTGACACAACCATAGACCACTTCACTCCCCCGCTCCTGCGAGCAGTGGCTCACAGAGCAACAGCTGACCTGCCTGCCTGGACCAACCACTGGGGCAGGGAGGACCCTTGGCACACACAACATCCAACATATTCCTTCTATTCGGGCCTGCATCAAATTCTTACTAGGATTGATTGTTTTGTATGCACCATGTTACTTAGTAGCTACAAAACACACAGTGAATATCTGGGCCACACCCTATCAGACCATAGCCCTCTCCTCTTGACCTTGCACCCTATTGATGATTGCCCTCCCATACCAACATGTCGGCTCCAATCAACATCCCTGGAAGACGCAACTTTTAAGTATCCCCTCGTTGACCGGATTATGGATTATTTTGCCTCCAACTTGAAGACAACGTAGAGTCATGGTATAGAATGGGAGTCTTTTAAAGTACTGGTGAGGGGACAATGCCTAGGGCAGTCGGCGGGCATGTGGAGTGACCTGAAGCACGATCTTAAGAAACTGGAAAATGAGCTCTACGTGTGGGACAACAAACAAGGTGAAAGCCCTGAAGCACTCCTGCAGTTAATGTAGACACGCAAATCGTATAATGTGGCTTTGTAACAGCTTAGATGCCATGACAATAAAAACTATGTGAACAGGGCTCATGAAGAGGAAGGGAAATTGGGGAGACTCCTTGCCTGGTTCTTCCATCTAGTGAGCAGAGGCATCCAAATCGCTTCCCAGCTAAAGGCAGAAGGGGTAGTCCTCTTCACCCTTCAGTGCATTAATGAGGCATTCAGGACCTATTATATGTCACTTTACTGCCCACCGGTGGTGGACCTCGTAACTACACTGGGCCACTAATTGGAGAGTCTGCCACTGTCGACCCTCCCAGCGGAGGAAGAAGAATCGCTGGGCACTCCTGTGACGGAGGTCGAGGTTAGGAATGCTATTAAGGGCATTGCGCCTGGCCAAACACCAGGTGCGTTCAGCCTCCCCTCGGAGTTCTATAAGATGTTCTTAGGGGAGCTGGTCACGAAAACTGGTGGAAATGTATGCAGAGGCCTATGAGACAGGAAGTCATTGGTAATCCCTCTCCCAAATCCACCTCTAGGAACCTAATGGTATCAGACTTTTGACCCCTTTCTGTGATTTCAAGATACTGAGCAAATTATTGGTATGTTGCATGTTGCTACATGTGCAGGGATTGGTCCAAGTTGATCAAAACAGGTTTATACCACCCACAGCACCTCTCTTAACCTTAGTAGGCTTTACTCGGTCCTTTATGTTTGTGACCAGCTACCTCATCCCACCACAGTGATCATACCTGTCCGACCTGGAAAAGACGACAGTGCAGTGGGATTTCTTAGAGGCCACTATGCTTCGCCTGGGGCTGGGGGCCACCAGGGTAAGATGGGTCAGATTGCTTTTCAAGTGCCCAATGTCAAGGGTTAGAACAGGGCAGACTAACTCTGCAAACTATGAAATCTTTATGGGCAATAGACAGGGCTGCCCCCTGTTGCCCATCTTATTCACCATGGCTATTGAACCGCTAGCGGAGAGGTTCCGCATGGAGGGGCTGGATTGTATCATTTCACTGGAGGTACTACTCATATTTCACTGTACACAGATGATCTGCTTCTTTATCTCCAAGATGGGGAGAGTGAGAACCCCTGGGCACTACAGCTCCTTGAGGATTTTGGCCTGTGCTCCAGCCTTCAGATGAACTGAGGCAATACTTGTGTGTTCCCTGTGGTTGCCGGGATGTGTCCCCCCACTTCCTGTCCATCTGATATACTCTGGGCTCCTCGCACCTTTAAATACCTGGGCATCCTGGTATTCCACAACAGCTGATCTCCGAGAGTGGAACTTGGGGAAGGTTCTCCAGTCCCTGCAGTCCTGAGTCTCCGTCTGGTGCTCCCTCAAGTTGCTCACCATGGCCTAAATAGTGTTTTCTGGACAGTCATGCTCCTCCGACTCCTTTAGTTCTTTGTAGACCTCCCAGTGAGAATCCCGGAGACTTGGTTACGGGGGCCCAATGCACTTCTCCAGGAACTGATCTGGGACGGCGGACGACAGAGAGTTGCCTTGACTACCCTCCATTCCCCCCCCCACCCCAGATGGAGGATTAGGGATACCAGATTTGGAACTGTACTTCCTTGAGAGCCAGCTCCAGTGAATCGCTAGGTGGCTCAGTGGAACAGGCCTTCAGGAGATTGGTCAGATGGGTGCAGAGCCTAATCAGGGTTTATTGCTGGCAAAACTGTTAAGTTCAGCGATGTGATTTCCCTGCCCGGGTATGCTTCTGGCCTTTGCCTTGACCTGCAGGAGACAAGGGATGTGGCACACTGGGGTGGCGACCCCTTACACCTCCAAACTACCGCTGGTGGGCCTTCTCCATTGTAAGCCTTCGAGTTTTCTTACTACAGTGCAACTGGATTCATGGACAGAGGCAGGACTGGTGACCCGATGGGACTGCTTCCAGTCCAATGCTCTAATTCCATTCAGAGACCTGATAGAACAAGATGTCCTACCACCGGAACAATTTCTTAATCATGAAGCATTTGTTTATGCATTGCAAGGCCTGTGGGCACCGCAGACATGGAACCGCCTATTCATGCGGTCCTCCAGCTTCTCTTGACAATGAAAGTGGGAACCCACCTGGTCAAACAGTTTTACACGGCACTCAATGGGCTAGTCTTGAAACCACTAGACACACTCAGCACACTGGATGGCTGCAATGGGTAGGGACATGATAGAAGCTGACTGGAAGAGGGAGCTTGCTTACCTACAGGTCTCTCAAAACACACAACTTAAATATATACAATATACCTACACCCATAGGACTTACCTTACCCCCTATAGGATTAAGATTGTATATGATGGGGACACCAGGAGTATCCTAACTGCATGGCACTGGATTCTGATTTTGATCAAATGTAGGCCCTGACCTCTTGGTCGTGTGAGCCTCTCCCCCCTCTGCCGCTGCATCAGCTGCCTGGCTCTGCCTGTCAGTGTGGCTGTTCACAGCCCTCATAGTCACCAGTTCAATTCTGCTGCCTTGTGATCTCACCTATCTTGCCAGGCAGTTTGCGGTAGTCTTAGTTTTAGCCCCCTGGGCCATAGAGCACCTTAACGTTGGGTTTATTTTGGCTGTTTGCTTTATTTGGGTAGATTTTCCATTTCTTCCGGATCGCCTGTGCCCCCGCCCCTGCTCGCTGCTGCCATTTTCACCCAGGTCTCCGCCAGATACTGTCTTTTTTCACCCAGGTTCCTGCTCCCACATGTTTTCCACTCCACTGCCTCCCTGCCAGCCCCTACCACCTACCAGGACTACTTATGAAGGCCGCTGCACTGCCACACAGCAGACACATGCAGCAGGAGCACCACTGGTGAGCCAAAAGTGCACCAAAGGCAAGCCTGTCTGCCCCGTCTGTGCCCAGACATTCCCAGTGCCAGGAATCCTGGCCCTTTACACTCCCACAGACCATCGTGCCCTCGACCCCTGATGCAACTGCTGCCTCACATCACTGCACTTCACAATTGGACCATTCACCTGCATCCTCTGCCCTTCCACATGGGCTTGGGCTTGCATACTCTGCCAGTTCACTTCCACCTCAGGTCCAACCAACACCACAGCAACCAGCACCACTCTATCCCCGGGTGCCAACAACTCCCTGGGACAACTCAGCTGCCTCCTGATCAACATCAGATCTCTCTGCAAACATGCCACCAAAGTCTGGGACCATCTCCACCCATGCCCCCGATGTGACCTTCATCATGGAGACCTGATTCACCCCCACATCGGCTCAAGATGTTGCCACGGCAATACCCAGTGGTTATGAGATGAAGCACAGCGATCGTACCAACAGACACGGAGGTGGCATTGCCATCGTACACAAGAAATTAATCACCCTCACCATTGCTGGTGATGAGACCACGCCGGTCATGGAACACATGAACTTCCAGTTCCACACAGATGACAAAACCACCATCAAAGGCACCCTCACATACAGACCACCAGGACCATGAACCGGCCTCAGTGACGCCATCCCTGAATTCATCACCCCGCTTGCCATTGAATCCAGAATGCAAATACTACATCTTCCTGAGAGACCTCAACATTCACCTGGACAACTCCACTGACACCAATTTCACTGATCTCATAGAAAGATTGTACAACATCGGCCTCGAGCAGGTGGTTACTGACCCCATGCACAAAGCAGGACACACTCTGGACCCCATCTTTGAGTTTGGAAACAGAATCAGATACAGCTGCATCTTGGAACTCACCTAGTCGGACCATTCCATCGTACACTTCACCCTCGCCGGACCTCTCCACACCACCCCCCAACTTCCACAACACCCCCTACCATTGCTGGACCGAGGTCACTCAGCAACAATGGACCAACACCCTCAGCACCACACAGCCCAACATCACCACCAACGTGGACGAGACAATAGAGAACCTCAATGACTGGATTATCAGCCCTGCCAACTGAGTTGCCCCCACCAAACCAGCCAAAACGCACAGATCCACCAAAAGGTCCAGCTAGTACACCCTGGAACTCAGAACATCGAAGAGCAGGTGCAAACAACTTGAAAGAATATGACACACCAGCAGGAACCACATCGACTGAGCCACCTACAAATCATCCCTCAACAACAACCACCGCCAGTTCAAAGCTGCATAAAAAGAGGCCATGACCCACCAGATCAAGTCCAGTGTCAACCAAACCAAGGAACTCTTCACCATTATCAGAAAGTTCACCTGCTCATCAGCCACCGAAAACTCAATCCCCTCCTCACAAGAATTCTGCGATGCCCACGCCGACCACTTCCACAACAAGATAGCAACCATCTACAGAAACTTCGATCCCCACCCTCTGACTTCTTCAGCAATCCTTCAACCACCACTGCCAACCACCTGCTCACTGCCTGGGAACAACTCAGCACACCAAAAACAACCACTCTTATGAACTCTACTCAGGAGCACCCACTGACCTATGGCCCCACCAACTCCTCAACCTAGCAAGAGGCTAGACAAACCACCAGCTCACCATCACCCTTAAAGCCTCCATAACCACAGCCGCCTTTCCCAATGCATGCAAACATGCAGAGTTCAGATCCCTCCGCAAGAAACCTTCCACAGACCCCAGCGACCTCCAGAACTACTGTCCCATCTCCTTGCTCCCATTCCCCACCACAGTCCTGGAGAAGCCCATCAACCTCCAACTCACTGAACACCTGGAGAGACACAACCTTCTGGACTCTTCTCAATCAGACTTCAGAACCAACCACAGCACTGAGACAGCCTTGATCACTGAAACAGATGGCATCCGCACCCTATTCGACAGAAGAGAATCAGCCCCCCTTTCTCCTTTTTGTGAGCCCAGCTTTCCCTGCACCCTAATACAGACCAGTCATCAAGAAATCCTAGGAGAACAGCAAGAGCCCTAGACTTTCTGGGAATTCTTGTTACTTGTTAAAAAGTGTTTTTTACAGCTACCCATGCCTGTTTACTGTAGGCTCCCTGTGTTTCAGCCAGCTTGGTCTTTTTAAAATGCTGTTTTTTATCTGTGACTGAAATTTCCCTCCTAGTTTGTTGCAAAAGACTGCATAAAGCCAACCGCCCCACACCATTTTTTATTTACAAAAAGGCTACATACACCTCAGTGGCTAACCATAGTGTGCTTAAGAGACTGTTTAATATGCTTCTGTGATTTAAACTGTTTAGTAGTGCCTGCACCACTTGTTTTTGCCTTGAAAAAGCCAAATATCTGAATGTGCGACAAGCAGTATTTAAGTGCTTTTCAATCTGTCCCTTACCTGGAAAGCAGACTCTGCTAGTTTAGAAGTGTAGATTCTGCCTGTCTGTGTCAAAGGAGATTCTGAGTAGAGCAGCACTTCCATCTTTCCTTCCACAGGAGCTTGGGTATGGTGATTGGCTCTCTAGCTCCCAGGCAACTTGAGCCCCCCCCAACACCTGCACCGGGCCTTTAAGTTTGGGGTGGGACCCTCAAGACAGCCACCTCCATTTTGTGAGTCCCGCTTTCTCTGTGCCCTAATAGAGCCCAGTGATCAAGAAATCCTAGGAGACCGGTAAGAGCCCCAGACTTTTTGGGAATTCTTGATATTAGCTAAAAAAAGTGTTTGTACTGCGACCCGTGCCTGTTTACTGTAGGCTCTCTGTGTTTCAGCCAGCTTGGTCTTTTTAAACTGCTGTTTTTTACCCGTGACTGTTTGAAATTTACCTCCTAGTTTGTAGCAAAAGACTGCATAAAGCTAACCACCCCCCAGGCTCTCCCTTTTTAAAAAAAACCCTCAGTGGAGTAGCTAACCTGAGTGTGTTTAGGAGACTGCTTAATCTGCTTCTGTGATTTAAACTGTGTTTAGAAAGTGTCTGCACCACTTGTTTTTGCCTTGAAAAAGCCAAATATCTGAGTGCGTGACAAGCAGTATTTCAGTGCTTTTCAATCTGTCCCTTACCTGGAAAGTAGACTCTGCAAGCTTGGAAGTGTGAATTCTGCCTGTCTGTGTCCAAGGAGATTCTGAATAGAGCAGCACCTCCCTCCTCCCTTCTACATGGGCTTGGGCTTTGTGATTGGCTCTGTAGCTCCCAGGCAACCTGAGCCCCCCTCTAACACCTACACTGAGCCTTTAAGTTTGTGGCGGGAACCCCAAAACAGCAACCTCCATTTTGTGAACCCAGCTTTCCTTGCACCCTAATACAGCCTAGAGATCAAGAAATCATAGGTGTCAGCAAGACCGGATTCTCTGGGTTTACGCCTGTTCCCAATATGTCCACCTCTTGGCAGCTCCAAACTCTATTAGCTATTATAGCACAGAGTTAAAGAATGGCCTAGCGGGGATGGGGTTTAGGTTGGGAACAGCGGGGAAGGAGACCTGTGGAAGCAAGAGTTAAAAACAAAACAGCAAGGTCATTCACATTAATCTTCATGAACTTTGTTTTAATTTTTTATGCTCTAATAACATGAGAGATCAAGAACTTTTCAATAACGTGACCTTTTTATACTCATATGCTTTGAACATTGAACTCCCTCAAGTTAATCCTTAGAATAGCAATTACATCACAACAAGAGTCAATGAGTACATTTGTTCCCAAAGAATTAACTGCTATAGGATTCATGAAGGATACTGTGGAATAGGCAAACTGACTAAACTTGTATTGTCTAGAAAGATCACACTCTGTTTGATCTAAGTTTCAAGATTCAATTGCCCAGAAATTATTGCTCAGCTTATTGCCAGACTGCGCATCAAGACTCAAGTACCTGGAATGATTGTGCGCTCTGCCGATCTGAACTGCAAGGGTTAATTGCCAAGAATAAATCGCGCAGACTGTTGCCGATTCAACCACCAAGATTCAAATGCCTCAAAATGATTGCGCACTCTGCCGATCCGAATTGCAAGGGTTAATTGCCAAGAATGAATTGCGCACACTGTTGTCGATTCAACCATCACGATTCAAATGCCTCGAAATGATCACGCACTCTGCCAATCAGAACTGCAAGGGGTAATTCCAAGAATGAATCGCGCACACTGTTGCTGATTCAACCATCAAGATTCAAATGCCTCGAAATGATGGCGCACTCTGCCGATCCGAACTGCAAGGGTTAATTGCCTAGAATGAATCGCGCACACTGTTGCCGATTCAACCATCAAGATTCAAATGCCTCGAAATGATCCCACACTCTGCCGATCTGAACTGCAAGGGTTAAGTGCCAAGAATGAATCGCGCACACTGTTGCCGATTCAACCATCAAGATTCAAATGCCTCGAAATGATCCCGCACTCTGCCGATCAAAACTGCAAGGGTTAAGTGCCAAGTATAAATCGCGCACACTGTAAGTCACAAAGCCAAAAACTCAAATGTTTCTAGAAACGGAGTCGGGGGCCTACCCCAACCTTTGTCTTACCTCCCTGCTTGAAGATCAGCAAGATAATGAGGACTGGGCCAGGAAATGTTCAAGTAGGCCTCCGGAACAGGAGCCCAGGAAAATGCTGCTGATCTGCACCGGGACCTCTGAATAGTCAGCACGTGGAGCTGGGCTGGGTTCCTTAAATAGACCCAAGCCCAACCCACATGACACACCCAGCCAGGCTGCAGGAAAGGCTTGAAAATGAACAACACATTATAAACAGCATTAATGACATTTCAAGATAAATACCTGCAATGCAAAAAGTTAATATGCAATATCAACACACAATGCATGAATTATTACATTGCATAAGGTTTGTCATTTTGCATTATGTTGCCAGTAGAGCGTGCACTGTCCTGGTGTTGATACTAGACCGGTAAGAGCCCCAGACTTTCTGGGATTTCTTGTTATTTGTTAAAAAAGTGTTTGTGCTGCTTCTCGTCCCTGTTTGCTGTAGGCACCCTGTGTTTCAGCCAGCTTGGTCTTTTTAAACTGCTGTTTTTTACCTGTGACTGTTTGAAATTTTCCTTGTAGTTTGTTGCAAAGGACTGCATAAAACCAAACCTCCTTTTTCAAAGAAAGGTTACATACACCTCAGTGACTAACCAGAGTGTGTTTAGAAGTCTGCTTAATCTGCTTCTGTGATTTAAACTGTGTTTAGAAAGTGTCTGCACTTCTTGTTTTTGCCTTGAAAAAGCCAAATATCCTGTATCTGAGTGTGTGACAAGCAGTATTTCAGTGCTTTTCAATCTGTCCCTTACCTGGAAAGTAGACTCTGCTAACTTGGAAGTGTGGATTCTGTCTGTCTGTGTCCAAGGAGATTCTGAATAGAACAGCACCCCTCTCCTCCTTTCCACAGGGGCTTGGGTTTAAGATAACTTGGCCCTTATATAAGTTTCTATTGGATGTTGCACATGTTATTGTGATTGGTTGCTGGGACTACTATTTCTATTGGCTTAAGGATTAGAGTATGTGTTCTGATTGGTAGTAGGGCTAGGGTTTCTATTGGACTGTGGTTTTAGGGTTTCTATTGTGATTGGTACTAGGGCTAGGATTCATATTGGTCCGTGGTTTTAGGGCTTCTATTGTGATTGGTACTAGGGCTGGGATTCTTATTGGTCCGTGGTTTTAGGGCTTCTATTGTGATTGGTAATAGGACTGGGATTCCTATTAGTATGTGGTTTTAGGGCTTTTAATGTGATCAGTACTATGTCTGGGGTTCTGTTACAAGTGATGTCTATCACAGGCAGAAGGTAGTTGTCTTCATTTTATTTGATACTGAAAAGTATCAAGATCCGGATAAACATCTCAGCCTGCGCTCCTTCCTAACGTCTCTCCCGCACTCCACTATTCCACTCTGAAATCAAAGTCCTCCAGATTCCATTTCCTTCGCATTCTACATCTATTCGAACAAATACAACACATCTCCCCCCTCAAATGACACAAGGAAAAGATTTGCTTACAACCAACAAAGAAAAATGTAGAATAAATACACATAGAGAAAGAAACTTGTTTTTTTCACTTTCACTTCACATAGTAGTTCTTAAAACGTGAGGGAAGCTTGACATTTCTGCTCGATCTTCTCATGGCTGCATCATTCGTAGATTTTCAACGTTTCTTCATGGCGTGCACCAGCTCTTCCAAAAACTTTAACTTTACCACAAAATTTCATCACTCTGTTCAAATTCCAGATGCGGTTATCGTCAGTTTTCACCACATTGGTGAAAATTTTCACCACTTTCAATGGATATGATAACTTTCTGCCCCCACACTTAGCGGAAGGACTTTTTATCATGACCAAATCACCACCATTAACCACAGTCTTCTTTACAGAGTTCTTCCTATAAAAATACTGTTTACTCCTTAGGGTCTTTCCGTGTACTCTGCTTTCCCAATCTATGTCCATCACATCCTTGCTCTTATCCCCCAGGAGTCTATTTAGCCAATTAGGTTCAAGAATCGTACTGCCACGCCTGCCTCTGAATAAAACAAATGGAGTCTGACCTGTTGTTGAATGTGGAGTGTGCCTATATACTCCAACCTTTTTGATAACTTCCTGTTTCCAATTCAACTGACTGCACTTCGCCATGGTGATGGTCTCTTTAATAACACGGTTAAATCTCTCAACCATACCATTGCATTCAGGATGATACAAGGCATACAATTTATGTTTGATAAGGCACCCCTTTAGAAAATCTTCCATTTCCTTAAAAACGAGTTGAACACCATTATCAGTAAGAATCATGAAAGGAATGCCTTCCCTGGCTATCAAATCCTTAAGAAACCTTATGAACTTCTCGGTGTCAATGCTTTTGGCAAAACAAACCTCAGGCCATCTAGAAAACATGTCAACAACCACAATAATGTATTCAATGGAACTCCCTTTATAAACAGGTCCTAGAATGTCCAAAGCCACATCCTGCCAAGGTCCCTTTGGTTTATCCCTAATTACCATTGGTTGCACTCTGGGTTTCATGGCTTTCTCACTAACAGCACATTGTCTACAATCGTGAACAACCCTTTCAGTTTGAGTATCCATCCCAGGCCACCAGTAAGATGATCGTAATCTCTCCTTAGTTTTGGAAATTCCCATGTGACTAACATGAGCTTGATCAATCAGCTGTTTCCTTATACTAGTAGGAGGAACTAATCTTGTTCCCCTTAGTAGCAAGTCACCATCCACCGCCAGTTGATCTCTTACATTCCAAAAAACACCACACACAGCACTATCCTGATTCTTATTCCACCAACCCACTTTGACTAACTTCATGACCTCAACTAAAACATTGTCAGACTTGGTTTCCTCACACCACCTCTCTTCAGAACTGATTTCATAATCCACTTCACATACTGATCACAAGTGATGACTATCACAGGCAGAAGGTAGTTGTCTTCATTTTATTTGATAATGCAAAGTATCAAGATCCGGATAAACATCCAAGCCTCTGCTCCTTCCTAACGTCTCTCCCACACTCCACTATTCTATTCTGGAATCAAAGTCCTCCAGATTCCAATCCCTTCACATTCTACATCTATTCGAACAAATACAACAGGTTTCTATTGGACTGAGGTTTTAGGGTTACTGTTGTGAATGGTAGTCAGGATTAGGAGTGTGATTGGTTAATAGGGCTAGGTCTCCCATTGGCTCTAAGGTGTAGGGTTACAAATCTGATCGGTTACGGTTAGGACTAGGCTTCTATTGCCTAATAGGGCTATTTAAGCCTAGGGCTTAGGGCGTCTAAGCCTCAGCATCAACATCGAGGTTAAGGGTGGAGAGGACAAGGTCAGTTGCCTGTTTGGGCCTGTTTGAGACAGGTCAGGCCTAGGGCAAGAAATGCTGCCCAATTTTCCATTTACCTGAAAGGACCTTGTTCCCTGCACACCCTCCAACATCCCAACACAATATCAGCAAAGGCATCTGTTGGAAATGGCCCTTCCACAGGGTTATCACCAGACTTTTGCCTTCCTCCTTCTCTTTTTCTGACCTCATTTTTGCTGGCTTTTAGATTCTGCACACTTTATCACTGCTAACCAGTGCCAAAGTGCATATGCTCTCTCCCTTTAAACATGGTAACCTTGGCTCATACCTGTTTGGAATATTTAATTTACTTATAAGTCCCTAGTAATGTGCACTATATGTGCCTAGGGCCTGTAGATTAAATGCTACTAGTGGGCCTGCAGCACTGGTTGTGCCACCCACTTAAGTAGCCCCTTTACCTTGTCTCAGGCCTGCCATTGCAAGGCCTGTATGTGCATTTTCACTGTCACCTCGACTTGGCATTAAAAAGTACTTGCCAAGCCTAAACCTCCCCTTTCTCCACATATAAGTCACCTCTAATGTGTGCCCTAGGTAACCCCTAGAGCAGGGTGCTGTGTGGGTGAAAGGCAGGACATGTACCTGTGTAGTTTACTTGTCCTGGTAGTGTAAAACTCCTAAATTCGTTTTTGCACTACTGTGAGGCCTGCTCCCTTCATAGGCTAACATTGGGGCTGCCCTCATACAGTATTGAAGTGGTAGCTGCTGATCTGAAAGGAGTAGGAAGGTCATATTTAGTATGGCCAGAATGGTAATATCAAATCCTGCTGACTGGTGAAGTTGGATTTAATATTACTATTCTAGAAATGCCACTTTTAGAAAGTGAGCATTTCTTTGCACTTAAATCTTTCTGTGCCTTACAATCCACGTCTGGCTGGGCTTAGTTGACAGTTCCTTGTGCATTCACTCAGACACACCCCAAACAAAGGGTACTCAGCCTCACTTGCATACATCTGCATTTTGAATGGGTCTTCCTGGGCTGGGAGGGTGGAGGGCCTGCTCTCACACAAAGGACTGCCACATCCCCTACTGGGACCCTGGCAGACAGGATTGAACTCAAAGGGGACCTGGTGCACTTCTTAGCCACTCTTTGAAGTCTCCCCCACTTCAAAGGCACATTTGGGTATAAAACAGGGCCTCTGCCCTACCTCATCAGACACTTGCTGGAGAAGAAACATGAACCAGAAACTACATCCTACCAAGAAGAACTGCCTGGCTGCTCAAAGGACTCACCTGTCTGCTTTCTACAAAGGACTGCTGCCTTGCTGTTGGCCTGCTGCCTTGCTGAACTCTTGTCTGGCTGTAAAAGTGCTCTCCAAGGGCTTGGATAGAGCTTGCCTCCTGTTTCCTGAAGTCTCAGGACCAAAAAGACTTCTCTTTTTCATTTGGACTCTTAGTGCGCTCAAAATTTCGACACACATCCTACGGGGCGACCGGAACTTCGACAGAATCAAACTCATGTACCACAAACAGACCTCATACAGATTGCAATGTCTCATCAACCAGCACAAAACCCTACATACCACACCTATACACATATCCACCACAACTACAACATTAAGACACCTCCATTCTCACACCAAACACAACTCTGTTCATTCCCACTAACACGTCCTGCCATCACCCACAACACAAAACCACATTATACATTAATTTCAGCCATCCAGACACACACTCCCTGTTCATACAAACCAAGAGCACAATCCATATTTGCTCCTGCCAGACCCCCTTTTATCATAACAATACCTAAACTCAACCTACCATGACACCATCCACAAACACCCTCATCCTCTCTTCACCAATTTCACAGAACCGTACAATCCTTACACTCCACCCCACCACACATATTACCTCTTCCAGGGATCACAACTAACACAAACATCCCTAATTCTCGTCCATCCCCTCTTACACACCTCATACACTCTTCTCCAAAACACATCAGTATCACTCACCAGCACTAACTCACATACAAATCCTTCACAGAAAACCACTATGTCAATATATCCTCTCACTATTCCACAAAAACAAAACAAACCACACACATCAGCACATCAAAATAACCCAAACTTTCATACTTACCGTCACACCCACTCCCACACTCATGACTACACAAATAATAAGAATTCTGACCAATCTTTACTCCTACATTCTCACTCTTCAAAAACATCTACCTCAAGCACCCCAACACATCAACAGTCCTTCACACGCCTCTCAACCATTGCACAATTTAGAGCCTTTCATTATGATCCACATGATCCTCCACCACCCCTAACCTATACTCCTTCCACGCGAAACCAACGCAAACAATACAAACAACACGCCACTCTTAACAACTTTGCATCCCCTTGTCCATTACACAATAAGGCTACTCTACAGAAAACTACACTCACCATGTCACTCTCAGCCACCAAGTCTACCACCGACACACACAGACCCAACAGTATGCCTTCTAAGCCTGCTTGACGAGGAACACTAAATAGAAAAACAGGACTATTGTGACCCTCATACAGTTATCACAACTAACAACACACCTGCTACAAGCTCAAAATATACAGCTCACCCTTCGCCAAAACAAAATGACACCTCCAAAAACACTCATTTTCTGCCTGCTCATAAATGCTCAATCACTCTAAAAAAACAAGCCCCACATTTATGACCTGCTCACTGACACACAACCTGATTTACTATTTGTAATGGAATCGTGGTTGGGAGATTACAGGGCCCTAATGTTGCATGAAGCCATTCCTCCAGGCTATCAAATCATCACACAAAACTGTACAGGCAAAAGAGGAGGTGTAATAGCTATTATATTCAAACAAGCAATAAATCTCAGTAAAACAGACATTTCCATACCAGGTTGTGGGGCCCTCCTTACCAGATGCAATCCTACAGCAACTTCCTCCTGCAACTTTCTCATCCTTTACAGACCTCCACCTAAAAATTCAACATTCCCAGACACTTTTCTAGATACAGTCTCAAACCTTATACCATTATACTCAAACCTATGCATTCTTGGGGACCTAAACATGTGATCTGACAAACCCAATATGCCCCATCCAAAAGCTATCCCCACTGGCCTATTCACATTGAATCTACATCAGATTGTACACAATGCCACACACATCGCTGGACACATCCAAGATGTCAGTTTTGCAAACCCTAAACTAGTTACTGCTCAAAGCATCACATCAGACCACCATTTGGTAACTTGCCGACATAAAACACCTCAAATCAACACACCCCTTAGCACTTTACATACATACATATATCAACCATGGAGCAAAGTCAATTTTGAAGACTTAGAAACTTAACTAACAGCCAACAAAGATCTAGACACAATAAATTAAGTTCCAAAACTTTATGAGTGGTTACAGGAAGCTTTCAATATCCTAATACCACTCAGAAAAAATAACCAGGACAAAAGAAGACCAACACCTTGGAGAAAGACAGAGCTTAAAAATATAAAGCAACAAATCAGAAGGCTGCACAAGACCTGACACAAAACAGACAAAATTCAAGACAAACTTCAGCTACACAAACTTAACAGAATATACAAATCATCAATCAAAAAAGCTAAAAAACATATACTACTCAGACAGAATTCAAAATGCTTAGGCCCTCATTACAACCCTGGTGGTCGGTGATAAAGCGGCGGTAATACCGCCAACAGGCCGGCGGTGACCAAAATGGAATTTTGACCACGGCGGAAACCGCTCAGACAGACAGCCACTTTAACACACCGACCACCACGGCGGTATCAACAAGCACCAAGGTGGTAACCGCCAACAGCCAGACAGAAGACAATGTACCGCCCACACTATTATGACAGGCTTATCCTTCACCTTTTCCGGGGCGGTACCAATGACATCAAAAGCATGGCGGAAACAGAACAGAGAAGTCAAAGGACTTACCTGTGGAGACTCAGGGAACAACCATAACGCCATGGAGCCCGAGCTGCACATATTTCTGATGCTCGTCTACCTTTTCCTGCATTATGAACATCAAGGCAGACGAAGACGACCACATTGAGTCCTGCCGCCTAGCACACAAGGAAGGGGGAGTAAAAAGAGAGTGACACACACATGCAACACCCCCACCCCCAACACCATACACACAACCAGATGCACAAACATTACATATTCACCCCGTACCTCTCAGTAATAATGCAATGACAAAATGATTTGAAGAAAGAACATGAATACATGTATACAAATACAAATGTATATACATATTTACAAATGTAGGGACACTGCCCAATCCTCAATGTCCGTGGGCCATAGGGCCACAACACATAGGCCAAGGCCCCACCTCACTCTTGTAACAACACGGAGAGAACACTGGAGGGGCATCAGGTCGAAAATACACAGGCACCTCAGGGGGACGGGCAATGGGGAGGCACCTTAGCCGGAAGATGGTACAACAACACTGGTCCTGGAGGGAGCACCATGCCATGTGCACTGTCCTGGGAGTGCATGGCCACAGTCTCTCAAGTTGGTGGTTTGCCCACTGCTTGGTCCTGGGGAGTGTAAGGCTACAGTCTCTCTAATGGGTGGTTTGCCCACTGCTTGGTCCTGGGGAGTGCAAGGCTACAGTCTCTCTAATGGGTGGTTTGCCCACTGCTTGGTCCTGGGGAGTGCAAGGTCACATTCTCTGAAGTGGGTAGTTTGCCCACTGCTTGGTCCTGGGAGTACAAGGCCACAGTCTCTCAAGTGGGTGGTTTGCCTACTGCTTGGTCCTTGGTAGTGCAAGGCCACAGTCTCTCAAGTTGGTGGTTTGTCCACTGCTTGGTCCTGGGGAGTGCAAGGCTACAGTCTCTCTAATGGGTGGTTTGCCCACTGCTTGGTCCTGGGGAGTGCAAGGTCACAGTCCCTCAAGCGGGTGGTTTGCCCACTGCTTGGTCCTGGGAGTGCAAGGCCACAGTCTCTCAAGTGGGTGGTTTGCCCACTGCTTGGTCCTGGGGAGTGCAAGGCCACAGTCTCTCAAGTTGGTGGTTTGCCCACTGCTTGGTCCTGGGGAGTGCAAGGCCACATTCTCTCTAGTGGGTGGTTTGCCCACTGCTTGTTCCTGGGGAGTGCAAGGCCACAGTCTCTCAAGTGGGTGGTTTGCCCACTGCTTGATCCTGGTAGTGCAGGGCCACAGTCTCTCAAGTGGGTGGTTTGCCCGCTGCTTGGTCCTGGGGAGTGCAAGGCCACAGTCTCTCATGCAAGGGGTTTGCCCACTGCTTGGTCCTGGGGAGTGCAAGGACACAGTCTCTCAAGTTGGTGGTTTGCCCACTGCTTGGTCCGGGGAGTGCAAGGAAACAGTCTCTCAAGTGGGTGGTTTGCCCAGTGCTTGCTCCTGGGGAGTGCAAGGCCACAGTCTCTCAAGTGGGTGGGTTGCCCACTGCTTGGCTGGGCTGGGGAGTGCAAGGCCACAGTCTCTCTAGTGAATGATTTCCCCACTGGTTCTGGAGAGGGCAATGTGCCCAGTGTGCTTCCTCCTGGGAAGGATGGGGTGAGTGGATGGATTCTTCCACTGGTTCTGGAGGGGGCATTGTGCCCTGTGATGCAGATCTTGGGGAGAGCAAGGTCATAGTCTCTCACCTGGGTGTCAGACCCACAGGATTTGCAGGGGCCAGAACGCACAACAGACCATGAAGGCAGGACTGCACACCGTCCGCGGTGGCGGGGCTGGTGTCGGTAATGGCAGTGGTGTGGGAGGCTCCAGTCCATCTCCTGCAGCCTTGGACGGCTGCCCACTGGAGCTGCTGCTGGCTGAACCACCATGGTTGGTCGTGGGGGCTCTGAATGAGTCCCAGCACCAGGCCTACTGTCCTTCCTGCCTGCTAGTGCAGGCCCCTTACCCTTCCTGGCAGCAGCCAGGGATAGCCCCTTGACCTTCCCTCCTGCAGCTGGTGGTGCCTCCTTGCCCTTCCTAGATGCTGCTGGTGGTGCCTCCTTGCCCTTCCCTGTCGCAGCTGGTGGTGCCTCCTTGCCCTTCCCTGTCGCAGCTGGTGGTGCCTCTTTGCCCTTCCTTGATGCACCTGGTGCAGGCACCCTTTCAATGTTGCTGCCTGGTGCCCGGGATCCTCTCCCACCTGCAGTAGCTGTCGACACTACTGTGGCCGTGGACTAGGTGGCTGATGTGTTCGCCTGGGTTCTGACCACCCTGGCCCGACGTGCAGGACGCGGGGGAGTGGTAGGGAAGAGGTCAACAGTGGGAAGGAAAAGCTTCTTAGGGACATTGTGGCAGGAAGAGGGTGAAGGTTTGGGAGTGGAGGAAGAGGAAGTGGTTGTAGGAGGTGTCTGTCTGCTGTGTTTGGGTGCAGGTGCATGGGCTGGATGCTGTTGTGAGGTGGATGGCTGTTAGGTGTCTGAGTGCTTGTGTTTGTGTACTTTGGGAGGAGGGGGCAAAGACACATTGGGAGAGGACACAGGGGACGTGTGCATGGATGTGGGGTGGTGACTGCCAGTGAGGGGCGTGTAGTGATAGGTGTGATGAAGGTAGTGGATGAGGATGTAGTGCATGCAGGTGTGAGTGTAGACGCTACTGGGAGGGAGGTGGACAAGGAGGAGGAGGGGGACACAGTGGAGGCAGTGGATGTTGGTATGTCTGCATCTAGATGGTGTTTGTGTAAGTGCCTGTGGGATGATGTGTGGTGCTTGTGTTTGCCTGAACCACTCCTGTGTGTTGTCTTGTGTGCATGCTGGTCTGCCTGTGTGCTTGGGATAGGTTTGGGTTTAGGGGAACGGGATTGGGTAAAGGAAGTTGGAGGGAGGAGGCTAGAAACAGCGACAATGGCTGCCATCAGGGAGGAGGCAAGAGCCTGGATTGATCTCTGTTGGGCCTCCATGCCAGAGTGAATGCTCTCCAGGAATGCATTTGTTTTTTGCAAATGGGCTGCAAGGCCTGGATGTCATTCACTATGGTTGACTGCCCAACAGAGATGGATTGCAGGAGGTCAATAGCCTCCTCACTCAGGGCAGCAGGGCTAACTGGGGCAGGGCCTGAGGTGCCTGGGGCAAAGGAGATGCCCACGCTCCTGGGTGAGCGGGTACGGGAAAAACTCTGAGGGTTTGCTGGGAGGACAGTGCTGGTACAGGGGTGGCAACTGAACCTGTAGTTGGGGTGGGCACAGAGGTATCCGCCACCACCAGGGAGCTTCCAACAGAGGAGGTATCACTGTCAGAACTGTCCCCTCCAGTCTCCGCCGTGGTGCTCCTGTCGCCCTCTGTCCCACTGGTGCCCTCACCGTCGGTGGATTCGGCCTCATGGCCCTGTGGGATGCAGCTCTCTCTGTCGCTGGTGCCTCTGCTCCTCCGCCAGATGATGCTAATGCACATAAGGACAGGGTGACAAAACAAAAAGGGGGGGAAGAGACAAAGGATACCCTTGATCAATGGCAGCAACAACACCACCGTTGGTGTACAGGACACACACACAAAGGGAACAGCCCTACGCACTAGGCAATGCACTACCAGTCACAATGCTAGTCACCAGCCCATGGACAGGGATACCTAACGCTAATTGCAGCATACTTGAGACCCACAGACCCCTGCCCAGTAGTGGATGCCTACTAGCTTGGTTGGAGGAGGTTTACATCAGACCCTGCCCAACGTGGGCCCTACCCTGCAATGTCCGACCTGGCCTAGAGGCACCCACAGGCCCACATCCCCCACCCGGATGCCACCCCACCATGCGTAAGTAGTATATTGAGGCCCTGCACTCACCCCCTTGTGGCTGCTGTGATGCCCTCAAGTGCCCATCCAGCTCCGGATAGGCCACCGCCAGTATGCAGGCCATCAGGGGGGTCAGGGTTCGATGGGCACCCCTTCCTTGTTAGGAGGCCATCCCCAGCTGGGCCTCCTCCGTCTTCCGTGCCCAGCGTCTCGGGTCCTCCCACCGTTTGTGACAGTGGGTGCTCCCCCTGCGGTAGACCCCCAGGGTCCGCACGTCCTTGGCGATGGCACGCCAAATATCCTTTTTTTGATGGGCGCCGACCTGCAGAGAAATACACATAGGAAAAGGTATCAGTCAGACCCTCCTGATTGTTACACTCATGGCCCACCATAGCCCTCGCATCCCCTTACGCACAGGCATTGCCCACCATACATGCAGCACGCTGCCCATGGCCCTTACCCGAACCCCCCCTACATGAGGCCCTCACACACAGCACTCCATAAATTCATGCCCAATTCATCGTGCTCACAGTGCACTCACCTGTTGTCTGTAGGCCCATAAAGCATTCGGTACTGGGGTAGGACCCCCTCCACCAGTCTCTCCAACTCCACAGCGTTGAAGGCAGGGGCCCTTTCCCCAGTGACACGAGCCATGGTCGGTTCCAGACACAGGTCACAGCAGCACTTGCTGTGTTGGTTCTCTCCTGTTGAAGGTCTAGTAGCAAGACAGTGAACTGATAGAAAATGGCAGTCACATCCACGGCGGCATACATCACCATTGGCCACTGTAACCCAGAGGGCCCAATGGTATCCAATGAGGAGTTACATGGTGGTTCTCGACAGCCTCCTGCAACGGCACACAACGTCAGCGGAATTACCTCATCTCTACATGTCCCTCCATACAGGACAGGTGGGCGCCATTTCAGGGGTTGGCACGCCATGGCACCTAACTGCGTCACATTACACATAGGCACCATTTGTGTCTTTCCTACAATATATTGTTACAGTCACAACATGCAATGCAGTGTAGTGTTTGGAAATATGGAATACTGACCAGCTGCTCACCGTTTGCCCCCTCGATTGCAACCACTGCAGATGTATAGAAGATGGAGACATCCCCCGTGTATAGGCCCCCTGGTGGACTTGACAACAATGGAGGACAGGCACATTTTCCTCACCTATAGACTGGACAGGGCCACAATTACAGAGCTATGTGCCCAATTGGAACCTGACCTGATATCTGCTATCCGTCAGCCAACCGGGATCCCAACTCTTGTGCAAGTCCTATCTGTGCTCCATTTCCTGGCAACTGACTTCTTCCAAGTGACAGTGGGCTTGGCAGCAGGAATGTCTCAGCCAATGTTCTCCATAGTGCTGACCAGAGTGTTGTCTGCCTGATTAAACACATGCACAACTACATCGTTTTCCCCCAGATGGATGATTTGGCCACAGTGAAAGCTGATTTCTATGCAATGGGACATATCCCCAACATTATTGTGGCTATTGATGGTACACATATTGCATTTGCCCCCCCCGGAGAAATGATCAGGTGTTCAGAAATCAAAAGAGTTTTCACTCCATGAACGTGCAGATAGTGTGCCTGGCAGATCAGTACTTCTCCCATGTCTATGCAAAGTATCCTGGATCTGTGCATGATGCCTTTATCCTGAGGAATAGCACCATCCCATATGTGATGGCTCAACTCCAGAGACACCGGGTGTGGCTAATAGTTGTCCCTCAATATTTGCAGGTGACTCTGGTTACCCTAACCTCTCATGGTTACTGACCCCTGTGAGGAATCCTAGGACAAGGGCAGAGGAATGTTACAATGAGGTACATGGGCGAACAAGAAGAATCATGGAAAAGACATTCGGCCTCCAGAAGGCCAGGTTTCATTGCCTCCATCTAACAGGTGGATCCCTGTACTACTCACCCAAGAAGGTCTGCCAGATCATCGTGGCATGCTGTATGTTACACAACCTTGCCTTACGTCGTCAGGTGCCTTTTCTGCAGGAGGATGAGGCTGGAGATGGGAGTGTGCCAGCAGTGGACCCTGTTGACAGTGAAGATGAGGAGACAGAGGATGAGGATGAGGACAACAGAAGTGCAATAATACAACAATACTTCCAATGACACACAGGTAAGACACTCTAACTTCACTTTTAATTGACAGTTTTGCGTTTGACATTGTCACTGGCAGGCTGATTTTCCCACTTCTCTGGCCACTTACTGTACCCTTTGGCATCTCTATTTTCAGATATTTGTGCTCCACTATCGCTCCTGGTGTGTTGACTGCAGCCAACAACAGTTATGTATACATTATTGTACAGTTGTATTGCAGTGTTTAAAGATTGTTAAACAAATACATAGTTCAATCATTTGACAGACTCCATACTTGTATTTATTCAAATGGTGTTTATTTAAGTGTTAATAAGTAGAGGGGGAAGTGCAATGGGCTGGGGTGATGACGGAGGAAAGTCCAGGGTAGAGTCCAGTCTATTTGTATCACAGGTGCATTGTCCAAGGGGGCAAAGGAAGGGCAGTTCCAGGTGGACAGGGTGACAGAGTGGGACACAAGGGTGACAATCAGGAGAGTCTTATTTCCTGGTGGGGGTCTTGGCAATAGTCTCTGGCTTCTGCCTGGATCGCAGGGACCGTTTGCGGGGTGGTTCTCCTTCTGCAGGGGGTGGGGTGCTGGCGGCCTGTTGGTCTTGTGGCGGGGCCTCCTGTCCACTAGCGGCAGCGGTCGTGGAAGGCTGTTCATCAGTTTGGCTAGTGTCAGGGGCCCGCTGGTGTGCCACTGCCTCCCTCATGGTGTTGGCCATGTCTGCCAGCACCCCTGCAATGGTGACCAGGGTGGTGTTGAAGTCCTTCCTGATCCCCAGGTACTGTCCCTCCTGCAGCCGCTGGGTCTCCTGCAACTTGTCCAGTACCTGGCCTATTGTCTCCTGGGAATGGTGGTATGCTCCCAGGATGTTGGTGAGTGCCTCCTGGAGAGTTGGTTCCCTGGACCTCTCCTCCCCCTGTCGCACAGCAGTCCTCCTAGCTTCCCTGTTGTCCTGTGCCTCTGTCTCCTGAACCGTGTGCCCACTGCCATTGAACCCAGGTCCCTGATCATCCTGTGTTTGTGGGGTGGCATGGGGTCCCTGTAGTGGTGGACACACTGCTGATTGATGGGTCCTGGGGACAGAGGGATGGGCCCGCTGGGTGGGTACTGTGCTGGTGTTTCCTGAGGCGGGGAGGCTCTGTGATGGTATGGGATTGTGTCTGGGTAACCGACTGTCCGGACGTTCATGATGGGCCAGGTGGTCATCCAGATCCAGGCGTCCAGAGCTGCTGTCATCACTGTGGGCCTCTTCTGAGGGGGGGATGGATGTTGCTGGCACCTCCTCTCCGGTGACGTTGGGTGGGCGACCTGTGGGGATGTTAATGCAGTGTTATTGTTTCCGTGTGTGACATATTATGCATGGGTGTGTTGCCCTCTATGGTTGTTATTGCCCTGGCAGCTTTGCCTTGTGTGAGTAGTTATTTGGTGGGCTAGGTGATTCTCTCTAGTGTGCATGTTTTAGTGATGTGTGTCCATGCAGGTTTGTGATGGGGGTCCGTGCATTAGTGTTACATGCAGGGCTTGGTATTGGGAGGGGTGGGTTGTGATGGTGGGGTGTGTGTGAGGTGGTGGAGTGATGGGTGTGAGTGTAAGGGTGGGGGTTTGTGATGGCATGCAGGTAGGGGGGTGATGGTAATGGAGATTTGACTTACCAGAGTCCAGTCCTCCTCCTACTCCTGCCAGGTCCTCAGGATGCATTGCCAAGACTTGCTCCTCCCATGTTATTAGTTGTGGGGGTGGAGGTAGAGGTCCACCACCAGTCCTCTGTACAGCTATTTGGTGTCTTGCTGCTGAGGAATGTACCTCCCCCCGTAGGTCGTTCCACCTCTTCCTGATGTCCGCCCTTGTTCTGGGGTGCTGTCCCATGGCATTGACCCTGTCCACGATTCTCCGCCATAGGTCCATCTTCCTAGCAATGGATGTCTGCTGCACCTGTGATTCGAATAGCTGTGGCTCTACTCAGATGATTTCCTCCACCATGACCCTTAGCTCCTCCTCTGAGAGCCTGGGGTGTCGTTGTGGTGCCATGGGTGTTGTGTGAGTGGTGTGGGTGAGGGTGTGTGGGGTGATGTATTGGGGTGTGGGATGTAAGGTGCGTGGATGGTGTATAGGTGATGGTGGTGTGTGTCACTGATCTTGTCTATGGGCTTGCTATCTCTCTGGTGGCACTTGCTTGTAGTCTTAAAGGGTTGTGGGTAATGTGGGTGTGTGTTTTATAGTAGAGTGGGGGTGCTGTGTGTATGGGTGTCAGGTGTGTGTTATTCAAATTGCCCAATGTAGTGTTGTTTTGTATGTGTGTGTATTTTGAGTGCAGCGGTATGTACTGCCAATGGTTTATTGCGGTTGAATGTCCGCCGCAGTGATTTTTGGGTCATAATGTTGTGGGCATAGTTCTGTTGGCGTAACAGTGTGGGTTTTGCTACCGCCAGTTTATCACTGACCTTTGGGCTGGCAGACTTGTGTGTATGTCTGTATAGTGACGGATTTCTATGTGTGTGTCATAATATGAGTAGCTGTAATCCGCTGCGGGGGTGGAATGTTGGCGGCAGTCAGCATGGTGGTAAGCAGTACTTAACGCCAATGTCATAATGAGGCTAAAGAATTTCATACAATTCTCAATGAAATTTGAAACCCTAAATGCATGGAAGGAAGTCATCCCACTTTTCTAGATTTCACAAACAAACTGTCAATTAATTGCACAACCAAGACAGACACATTGGACTCCTATTTCAAATAGAAGAAAACCATCAGCACCAACCTGTTTCCTAAAATCTACTCCAAAGGTAAACCAACCCAGCCTCTGCACTCCTTCAAACAAATATCACAAGGTGAATTTATGGATTTGGTCAAAAGAAGCAGGCTTGCTGGCTACCCTTCTGACTCTTGCCCACCGCACATCTTCAAAAACATTTTTTATCTACTTCTGCTGCCACATGAGTAAGAAGAATCATCATTAACTCTTTAACTACAAGTACTTTTCCTGAAGACCTAAAAAACGCATATGTCTGTTATTAAAGAAAGCAAACCTAGACCTGCATAACCCCAACAACTACAGACCAATTACAAATGGACCTTTCCTGGGCAAACTGATAAAAAGAGCAGCATCTGCCCAGATGTCACAATTCATTGAAGACAACTCCATATTTTCAGACTACCAAACTGGATTCCGCCCAGGAAGAGGCACTGAATCAGCACTCATAGCAATCTGGGATGATCTTAAAAATACAGTCGACCGCAATGGAGATGCTGTACTACTTCTCTTGGACCTCCCAGAAGCCTTTGATACTGTTGACCATGACACCCTAATTCAAAGACTCCACAATGCCTGCATAGGAGGGACTGCTCTCGACTGAATTACATCCTACCTTCAAAACAGAACTAATATTATCTATTCTCCCCCCTTCACATCCAAACCCTACCTCCTAAAAGCAGGGGTCCCTCAAGGATCAATTATCTCACCTATGCTTTTCAACATCTGCACGATGTCATTACCAGAATTGATCAAGGATTTTCAACCCACGTGCTACAACAGATGACACACAAATACTACTTAAATTGGAATGCCCCACAGTCATTAAAAACTCACAAATCTTCAATTGCCTCAGAGCTGTTAATCAGTGGATGACTTGAAGCCATCTCAAACTGAATGCTTCCAAAACGGAAATACTCACATGTAGTGACTGGAAAAATGATGACCTACTGTGAGCCTGGCCTGACGATCTAGGACCACCTTCTCAGGTATCTGAGGAAGCTAAAAACCTTGGAATTACCATGGACTCCAAGTTAACAATGAATGGCCAAGTGGACAAATTAGCACAATTAAGCTTCATCACCTTGACGACTCTGCAACGCATCATTCCCCACCTCGGATTTCCACATAAGGTGCAGGCTACTGTCTCTCTTGTACTATCTAAACTGTATTATGCTAATGACCTCTACCATGGATCATTTCTATCTATTATTAAAAAACGACAACGTATTCAGAACTCACCTGCCAGGCTACTATTACATGTAAAGCCAGAAGCCCACATCTCCTCTGCCTTGAGAGCACTACACTGGCTACCAGTTGCCAGAAGATCCACCTTCAATCTGCTTTGTATCACCCACAAAGCTATACATGGAACAGGATCACTTTTCATCAGAAACAAAATAACAAATATATTCAACAAACAAACCTCTGCTCAAGATTGGCACCCCACCTTAAAACACCACCATACAAGAAAAAGACAACAGGTGGTACATCCTTCACTGTTCAAGCAGCCAAACTATGGAATTCATTACCTCAAATTATAAGATCCATGGTTAACTATCTTGTCTTCAGAAGACTACTGACTCTTTCCTTCATAGCCACCATATCCAAACAGCAATGGACTGCATATGACTGTGTTGATAAATATTTCTAATCTGATTATGTGTATATTCTACGTATGTATAGTCCTTTAAGAAATATGTATAGTTCCTATTTAATAATAATAAATTATACACATACTCTTTAAGCCTCTTTAACAAATGTATATTTACTCATGGTTAAATATATATATATATATATGTGTGTGTGTGTATGCATGTGTGTATATGTTTATGTGTGTGTATATACATATATGTGTATATTATTCTATGCTTAACATGTTCATAGGTAATTTCATAGCTCCTAGATAAGTTGTTATATTAGATACTTATGATTTCCCGCTTTCTTTTTTATATCACAATGAGCAAATGTTATCTTAACTATTTAACAGCAAGCATTTCGCTACTGAACAATTGAGGAAAGATGAATGAATGAAAAGTACACTTATTAATTAACATCAAATATTACAAATTTTGAACGTCTGTGTTTATTCAATACAATTTTACTTCTCATATTATTACACCCATTATTATATTCCGTGTACATATATTCCCTTCCTATGTATTTACATATCTATTTATTTATTATGCTAGTTCTACTGTACTAGAGGAAATATAAATACAAATAAATAAAATAAAATAAATAAATAATAAATACAAAATAAATAATAAATAAAATAAATGTTACTCTCTCCTAAGCTTTACTCTGTCTCGCCATCACCCTATGTCTCTATCAATCTATTCTCCATCCCCACTCTGACTGATGCCAAACCCATTCTACTACTTTGACCTCCAAAATAACTCTGCCTAAGTGCTTCCCTCAGCTACTGCATCTAGCTCACCCCAAACCTCAGTTTACTACTATGATCTCCCAAACAACCCTATTAAATTCTCCCTCAATTATCTCACCTTTGACCGATCCAAAACCCCTTCCGCTGCTATGATATCCCTAGCCCCTTTTCACAGACTCCTCCTTCCCCCATCTCTCCTTTACTCATCCCAAGCCTCATCCTATTACTATAAACTCCCAATTAACACTTCTGGATTCTTCCGTCCTTACTCCTCCATTACTCTAGCCAATCCAACTAACAAACTCACATATCATCTGCTCAAATTAGCTCATATTAATACTAATACTGTACTCATATTTCCCTAAACGAACCCACCACTAATTCCTCTTGGGCTCCGGAGCAGTGTGCTACTCGCCAAAAAATCTCTTTTACCTCATCAGGAGTAGTAAGCGCTATATAAACAAATACAATACAATTACAATCTTCCTGGACCTCTCTACAGCCTTTGACAATCACACACTCATCATTCGACTACGACAGATAGGAATCATAGACGATGCACTCAGATGGATGAAATTTATTTTGCAGGATGCACCCAGAAAATCCACCTCCCCCTGCACCTCACAACCCAAGCACACTATCTGCGGTGTACCCCAAGGATCATCCCTCAGTCCAACCCTCTTCAACATCTACATGACACCACTCACAGACACTACCAGATCGCACAACATCAACATTATGTCCATCACCGACGATACCCAGCTCGTCCCCTCACTCTCAGCTGACCCCCACTTCGACGAAGAACAATTTCCACAACTGTATGAAGAATATTGCTGCCTGGATAAAGGACAACTGATTGAAGCTTAACATAGACAAAACAGAAGTTCTGACTTTCAGTAGTCACATTTCTCTCTGGAATGACTCTGGTGGCCGGCTGAGCTCGGACCCGCCCCCATGCCAAAAGACTACACTTGCAACCTCAGCATCATCCTGGACAGCAAATTGTCCACGAAACATCAGGTCAGTGTTGTTTCGTCAGCCTGTTTCCAAACATTCTGCATGCTCCTCAAAGTCTTCAGATGGCTCCCATCAGCACCAAGAGGATGGTGATGCAGGCCCTCATCACCAGCCGACTAGACTACAGCAATGCACTCTATGTAGGAACCACTGCCAAACTCATGCAAAGGCTCCAGATAATCCAGAACACAGCTGCCAGACTGATCCTCAAATTTCCAAAAGAGGACACCCATCACCCAGCACCTGAAGGACCTCCACTGGATCCCTTTCCAGATGAGATGCCAGTTCAAGCTTCTGACCCACACCTACAAATGCCTCCACCACCAAGACCCGCATACCACTGCCTGCATTTCCACTGACCGACCAGGAATCTCCGCTCCGCACACCTCGCCCTCGCACAGATACCATGTACCTGACACTTTTGCAATAGAGGATGATCCTTCTCTCACCTCACCGCCAAAGCCTAGAACACCCTCCCCCCTCCACCTCTGCAACTCACCCTCACTGACCCTCTTCAGGAAGGACAAGACATGGCTCTTCGACTGACTCCTGCAGCACAGAGCCTGGATACCCTCAAAGGTGATAAGCCACTCAATAAAAGTACCACTTGATTGATTGATTACATGGCGGTGCCCAGGACTCACAACGTTCTGATACAAGGTTGTAACAAGACTCAGTAGAACCCAGGATAGACTACTTGACAATACACCTGCATTCGCCCTTCAAGGTTTTTTCCATACACCAAGAAGGTAGGGAACGGATTTGTGGACTTGGTCCTGGCCCTGGCCAAGTGGTGAATGGGCATGGCTTGGAAGTCACCCTGAAGACCTTGCCTGGAAACCTGGGTGTATGACATCACATGTGGAGCTAGAGTCAAGGAAAGAGCACTGCAGAGAGAGAATGCACGGGTGGTTCGCACCCGACCTATCGCACCCCTCTGGACAGAGGTGGTTGACAAATGGGAATTCTCTGGGTCGGCTGACAAACTGTTGTAAGATAGTGAAGAGGGGTTGCCTGAGGAGTCTTGAACCAGCCGCAGTAGAGAGCCTGACACTACTGGGGATAGATGTATTAAGGAACTGGTATTGTAGGTGGGGAATGTTGGGAAACAAGTGGAGACCCAGATGGGGTGCTGCGTGACCCCCTCCCCAGGGCTGCACGACTGGTGGTTCTTTCGCCCCCACCTCCGCCTGACCCTTTTCCCCTCCTCACTGGACACTGTGATTATGCTCTCTTTTTTCCTTTTCCATTCCTCGCCAGACACTGCTTGCACAAATCCCACATGAGACTTGGACATACAGGAACACAGTTTCAAGTAATATGTAGTATGAAATGTTTTCTTGTTTTTGTTACTGTGGCATATGGCTCTCCTTTACACATGACTACTCCCCAACTCCCCGTGAGTAGCAAGTAATACCAAATATCTGATGAGTCCTCAACCTGTTGTTAACCTCTATGTACAGAAGGGACTTTCATGGCAGTAGCTACTAAATTACCTTCCGCTGTATTGATCTGAGACCCAAACTACTGTGTTGATGTAAATATTGAAATGCCAATAAACAAAAGAGTTAACAAAAAAAACTATAAGTGGATGCTCAGTATTAGGGTTAATAATAGAGCACTACCCAGGTATACCATTGATTTAATTACCTGACTTAGAAGTCTGATAGGTTCTATAGCCAGATTGTCTGTTATCGACTTATGAAGGGGACAGTAGCATAACAGAAAATGATAGGCCCCTTTGCAGAATGTTACAAAGGGGCCCTAAGTCTCCAAAATCTAAGAGATATTCCCTGGCCTTGTGTTGAATGGGGGCCTCTAAGTGGTTGGAACCCCACTGTGCCACAGGGGCTGCAGAAGCCCATGTTGTGCCCCTAGAAAGAGCTCCATATATAGTGCATAAGGTATGATGAAAGTGGGCATTCCTAATGAGTAGTGGCTGTTGATATATTTCCTAGAAATCATTTACAAACTGTAGCGGACACCCATCTGTTGCATGCCACCCACCAACCTACCCACTCAAGAGAAATCACCATTCTACCCTGTCAAAAGTCTTCTCCACATCTAAAGCTATGAGACTGAAAGGATGATGTGTAGTTTCAGCCCAGTTAATTAATATTGTGGCTAGATTCGTATGTGCAGTGGTGTATCTGCCTGGTACAAAGATGTGTTTCTAGAGGGACATCAAATGAATGATTCTTCTCTTCAGCCTTGCTGTAATAATGTAAGTATATACTTTATAACCAGGCTGAGTAGTGAAATAGATGAATATGAACATATAAGCTCAGCTAGTTTATTTTTATTACAGAACATAAAAGCCTAGTACTATTGACTCAGGTACCATCCCTCCTTGCCATATTTCTGTAACTAGCTATAAAACGTATGGCACTACTATTGTAGTTAATGGCTTGTAAATGTCTGAAGGAAATGAATCAGTACCAGTGTCCTTATCTAGTTGAACTGATTGAAAAGCCACAGTCAGTTCTTGTAAGTGATAGGGTTGGTTAGGTCCACTTGATCCTGACAGGAGAGACTGGGTAATTTCCTAGACTATGAATATTTCAGAGCTGACGGAGTCTGAATGCTACAATATAAATAGTTGGTTGTAATCCAAAACTCTTTGCTCACACCTAGGTGATCAATGATGCATTCTCCTTTTGTTGTTCTAATTGATGGAATTCTGCATGCAGCAGATTCTGTCAGTACTTGTGATGCCAGTAGGGAACCTATCATATCTCCGTCCAGGAGCTGTAAGTATCTGTATTTCATAAGTTGTTGAATGTAGGCTGGGTTAGATATCTTATTACTAAGCGACAGTTTTTTGGAATCTCCTCCCACATCGCTGGTCCTAATGTTTAATTATCGATCGGGGCCTAAGTTAGTTGACCAGGAAGATCTTCTAAATTAGAAAGTTTTGATCTGAAATTGTTCTTCTCGGCTCGCTTAAGTCAGCATGTATGTATTGTAAACTTTTTAGTGACTGCCTTCATAGTAGTTTTCAGCAGAATCTAAACTACCCTGATGCCACCTGCCCCTTCATTAACCTCAGTATATTCTGGCTAACCAGTGCTTAAATGCTTGTTCTCTCTCCTTTAAACATAGCAAAAGTGGCTTATACCCAACTGGCACATTTGATGTACTTTTAAGACCCTAGTAAAGTGGTGCTACATGTACCCATGACCTGTAAATTAAATGCTACTAGAGAGCCTGCAGCACTAAGTGTGTCACTGTCGTACGTAGCCGTATCAGCATGTCTCAGGCCTGCTATTGGAGCCTCTGTGGTGTAAAGTTTAAACTACAATTGTTACCTCGACAAGTAAACATTTTGTCAAGCCTAAGCCTTCCTTACTACAACATAGTCACAAGTCACCCTCAGGGTAAGCTGTGAACAACCCAGAGGGCAAGGTGCTGCTTATTTAAAATTTTGGATATGTACTTTTAAGCTTTTTCATGATGTAGTAGTAAAAAACTCGTTCATTCATTTTTTACTACTGCAAGGCCTATCTTCCCCATAGGATAACAGTGGGTTACCTTGTTACATTTATTAAGCAAGTAATTTAAATTGGGAGCAAGTAGGAATAGAGTTATAGATCCTTTTTTAATAGAAAAATCATTTTTTATGTTGCCATTCTAGAAATGCCACTTTTGGAAAGTTGGCATTTTCTGGTCCTAACTATTTGGTGTCTGCAGTATGTTTCCTGAGTCACATAACTAGTTGTAGCTGGCAGTTGGTCTTTGTCTATTGCTCCCGGACAGTGAGACAAAGTGGGAATAAGTTCTGGGAGGATGTGCCATCTCTGACTTGATGGGTGAGGAGCTTTACCTATCACAATTGCACATCGCTAAAGCTCTGCCTGATCACACTCAGAAAGGGTTTGACAATAGTGTTTTGTGCCCCCAGATAAGCATGGGATGGGGAAGGAAAGCAGGACATTCCAAGTACCTCTGGGAGTGGAAACCACCAGAACCTTCTCCTACTTCAAACCTAGCACCACAGCTCACCCTTGACCCTCAGACCTAGCTCTTGAGTACACCTTTGGACCTATGGCAGGAAAGACTGCTACTCTGTAATACTTTGTTGACCTGATGCCTGAGTGAAAAGGACTGGATCTGCATTTTGAATTCAGGACAACCCGAGTGAGTCCAAGGGCTATTTGACTGGACAGAAAAACTCCAACCACTTTGAATCCCACACCTGAACTCTGCCTTCCCTGAGTCCTATCCCTGGTGCCACTCCAGTCTTGGACCCTTGGAAATGGACTTGAAGGTGCTCTGTCACCCCAGCTGTGGTCCTGTAAGCAGAACCAATGTAGTGCGACGTATCTCCTTGCAGATGCATTGGAACCACCACTGTGTGATCCATCCATGATGCAGGACCTTGCATCGCAGCCCACAGTTTCCTAGGAACCAAACTGTGGGATTGATCCTCAAATAAAGGCCTTCACATCGCAAGCCCCTTGTTGGCGGCATCCTCTACAACAACATTGGACTAGTCATCTCAGCTCCACAGCTTCCTTGGAACAGCCGCTGTATCACTCATTCGCTACACAGGACTTCACAAAGCAAGCCCTTCATCAATGGCATCCCCAATGATGATGAGGGATTCCACATCACAGCCACGCAGCTTCCTTGAAACTACTACTGTGTGACATGTCTTCGAAGAAGGATCTTGCAATGCTCCGCAACTAGGATTCAAGGTACTTTGTTCAGCACATGTAACTTGGTCCCAGCATCCAGCCCACACTCCATGGCAGTTGGCCTGAACTTGTGACTGTCCAGGCCCGGCACAGCAAGATAAACAACGTTGGCCCTTGGTGCTTGTAAGCACTAATTTCACTCAAATCTTTAAAACTCCTTGTCTCTGGTTCTACTGAATGGATTTGTGTTGCTTTGGTTTCATATCATTTATTAAATTTTATTCCATCTTTCTAAATTGGTGTGGGATTTCTCATGCGTTGTGTTTTTACTTCATTACTGTTTGAAGTGCTGCATAAATATTTTAAATGTTGCCTCTAAGTTAATCCTGACTACTTTGTGCCAAGCTACCAGAGTGTTAAGCACGGGTTAATTTGGGGTTTGCTTGTGTTTCACCCTGATAGAGATTGTGGTTGCTGCTTAAGTAGGGTTTCACCCCCCCCACCACCCCCCAGTAATCCAATTCCCTACAGTAACGCTTTTTAGCAATAAGGTTTCTTATATGCAGTCAATATATGACCATAACCAATTCAACTCTTGACTAGCCCTTTTCTGGTTCATTTTCGGGTTTAGCCCCTTAACAGTAAACATAATAATCCTTAAATGGGAAGAAACCATTAGAACAGTTAAGTGCTTGTTTAAGATCCCTTTTTTGATGGTATTCAGTTTTTGTTGCATGTGCTGCTCCTCTCAGCCACCTGGTGCTTGCCAAAGGTGCCTCTCTTGCCCCTAGATTCTCCTACAATACGCACACCTAGGCCCTCATTCTGACCCTGGCGGATTGAATCCGCCAGGGCCGAGGGCAGCGAATGCACCGCCAACAGGCTGGCGGTGCATTCATGGGCATTCTGACCGCGGCGGTAACGCCGCGGTCAGAAACGGGAAACCAGCGGTCTCCCGCCGGTTTCCCGCTGCCCATGGGAATCCTCCATGGCGGCGCAGCAAGCTGCGCCGCCATGGGGATTCCGACCCCCTTCCCGCCAGCCTGGTTCTGGCGGTTTACACCGCCAGAACCTGGCTGGCGGGAACGGGTGTCGTGGGGCCCCTGGGGGCCCCTGCAGTGCCCATGCCAATGGCATGGGCACTGCAGGGGCCCCCTAACAGGGCCCCACATTGCTTTTCAGTGTCTGCTTAGCAGACACTGAAAAGCGCGACGGGTGCCACAGCACCCGTCGCACACCTTCCACTCCGCCGGCTCCATTCGGAGCCGGCATCCTCGTGGAAGGCGCTTTCCCGCTGGGCCGGCGGGCGATCTTTTGCAGATCGCCCGCCGGCCCAGCGGGAAAGTTGAAATGCCCCCCGCGGTCTTCTGACCGCGGGGCGGTGTTTGGGCGGTTTCCGCCCGGCGGGCGGCGTCCACCGCCCGTCCGGGTCGGAATGAGGCCCAATGTCTTTCCCTGGGGGTGATTTTTTGTTTTATGCAAAAGTAAAACAAAAAAGAATGCAGAAGAGAGGAAGAAGCATGTTGTACAGTGCACCCACTGCACCGATGCATAATGAGCAGAAAGATTCTGCCAGCAGGCGGGCCTTCACATGCTGAAGGCCCTGCCAACAGTGTATCCAACGCTCAGTAGATACACTGTAGGCAGACATATCCCTCATAGACAGACAGAGGGTTGGCAGAGGCAGGGAATCCTTAGGCCACGTGAATTGTTTGACTGCATGCTGTAACTTTAAACAGGGTCGGCTCCTACACTAGGGGCGAAGAAGCATCGGCCCCCACTCACCTGCAGCAGGAGCTGCAAAATTTAGGTAAAAACAACATAATAAACTCAGATTATTATGCTGTTTGTAGAAAAGTGGGTGGGGCAACGGGAGTGACGTGGACTTAGGGGGAGTGCATAGCACTCCCCCTCAGTGCACAAGTATGTTTGGCTGGCCGTCTTGGGCCGGCCAAACATACATGTGCAGTGTGGTCACTCCAGCCCAGCTCTGTATTGCCGGGCTGGAGAGAGCCTACACAGGTTCCCAGTCTGCCTGCGAGCACCCTGGCTGGGCGATCCCAGCCAATTCTCATGCTGCTTTGAGCCGATGGGGTGTTTTTGAGCGGAGGGAGCGGCGCGGCACAAAGGTAAGTTTGATTAAAAAAAAAAATTGGGTCCCCCACCCTCCACGCCACGTGCCGCCCCACCCCTTTTCCCTCCCATGGGCCGAGACTGACTTTAAATGCATACTTTGGAATTTCTTTGAGCCTCTCCTACCTTGATAGATCTTCAGAAAATATTTTCACTGGAATATATGGTCTTCGATAATACCTTTACATTGAAAGCCTCTATAACTCGATCAGCTTATAACAACCAGGCACAAATATCAAAACTCCAAACGTTTAATACTCAGGGCCACAAGGATTCCAATTTGTATGTATGTCTGGGGACTACAAAAACTGAAATAAACCACAAAACATTCCAAGATTGGAAATACTATTTGAAAGCTGATAACCTCCTAACCAGTTGTCAGGGACATGGAATTCAGACTTTGGGGGTGATTCTAATCCTGGCGGGCGGCAGAGGCCGCCCGCCAGAATTCCGCCCCCATAATACCGCTCCGCGGTCAGAAGACCGCGGAGGGTATTATGAGTTTTTCCCTGGGCTGGCGGGCGGTCTCCAAAAGACCGCCCGCCAGCCCAGGGAAAAACTCCCTTCCCACGAGGATGCCGGCTCGTAATCGAGCCGGCGGAGTGGGAAGGTGCGACGGGTGCAGTAGCACCCGTCGCGTATTTCAGTGTCTGCAAGGCAGACACTGAAATACCTTGCGGGGCCCTCTTAGGGGGGCCCCTGCCGTGCCCATGCCATTGGCATGGGCACGGCAGGGGCCCCCAGGGGCCCCGCGACCCCCCCTACCGCCATCCTGTTCATGGCGGCTTTCCCGCCATGAACAGGATGGCGGTAGGGGGGGTCAGAATCCCCCATGGCGGCGCAGCAAGCTGCGCCGCCATGGGGGATTCTGAGGGCAGCGGTAAACCGGCGGGAGACCGCCGGTTTACCCTTTCTGACCGCGGCCAAAGCGCCGCGATCAGAATGCCCTGCGGGGCACCGCCGGCCTGTCGGCGGTGCTCCCGCCGACCCTCGCCCCGGCGGTCGAAGACCGCCGGGGTTAGAATCAGGGCCTTTGTTTCTAAATTCTCCTAAATTCTTCCTGCTCGCTGACAAATTGGACTCTTGTCAGTCGATAGAACCTACTGAACCCACTCAAACTACACATAATACCTCTACCACCATCTAAGGTCTGTTAGCACTGCTAAGAAATAATAGGTGACACGCTTGACATCCAACTGCAAGAGGATGCATCTCCATGGGCTTTAGGCCTCAAAGATTATTAAGTTTTCCATATACCCATTTCCCTAAACTGCACTGTAGAAGCCCACACAATGCACAATCTCATTTGCTGCTACATGACTAAAATGTATGCTCTTGAACTAGAAAACTGGTGGGTGTGGGTATGCTACACCTGTAGCACAGACAATAATCTACTAAAATATTCTAATTTAATCAACAGCAAAATACTGCTGTGGGATCATCAAAGCTCTCATCACAATTTGCCTGGAGCAGTATCCCGTGAGGGGATACCACGCTGAGCAAATACAACAGTCTCTGTATTTCCCCTACCCTACACTATGGGAGGAAATGCAAGTATTCATTGGGGGTGGCCAGCAAGCTAACGGAGTTTTGGGCACTCGGCGCTCCGCTTGGAGCACGGAGTTCACCCAAAACTTCACTAGCCCCACCAGCAAAGTGGAGCTCACTGAGTGCTCACTGCAGCCCAGTTACGGTCCACACAGCGTTAGTGCAGAAAGTCTGTGCTTTCACAGTGTGGCCCATAACTCGGCTGCAGTACGCAGTTGTCAGCGGAGGCAGAGAGTTAGACTGCTACCTGGCAAAGAGGACACTCGGGAGGACCCAGGTAAGTCATCGTTTTTTTGTTCTTCTGTGCCTACTGGAGTCCAAGACGCCTGAAACTGCATTTTTTGCTGCCTATGGCCCTGGCCTGAATTCAGGCCTGGGCTGAAGGCAGTGAAAGCTGCCATTTGAGGCCTCTCTACCACCGGCCTGCCCAGGCCTCTTGTGCAATGGCCTACCCCGTGTGCACTGCACACAGGGCAGGCCAGTGCGCAAGAGGCCTGAAATGGCAGCTTTCACTTCCTACGGTCGCCTCCAGAATGCGCCCAATCTCAAAAGCACTAAGCAGGGTGGGGCTGGCTTTTGCCCCTATTTTTAGAGATGCCTGAGTCCTGTGTTTTCCTCATTTTTGGAACTGTGTACTGTATTTTTTCAATGTAACGGTTAGGGACAGTGTACACTGGACCACTTAATCTCCCTGTCCCTCTCCTTTTTGGATAGAGTAATATTTCAGGAACCATGAGACCTATGTACTTCATTCTGATATCAAAACATAAGTTTTTGGGGTCACGTAGTCTTATAGGGGCACAAAATAACTCCTCAGAGCAACCCTTCTGCCATTTTCCAAAATAGTGGCTCTATAATGATGTGTTTTAGCCATCATATTGGTAATTTATTTTAATGTTGTTTTTGCTTCAGGCTTTCAATTGTTCCAAATTTGCAAACATGAGCAAAGCAGGTGGTAGCAGAGGATCTTTACCTCCTGACAGTGATGCTAACTACAAAATTCAAGGACTCCTTCAACAAAGAAAAATGTGTCATGCCAAACTAATCCAAAAGAAAAGCTAACATCAACTGCGGCTGGACAGAAGAGAGTTTGAGATGCTGCAGAAAAATGGCAAGGCGAAGTTCACAAAAAATGTAAACTGATGGGTGTAGAGGATTACGGCTCTCATTATGAGATTGGGGGCAAATGCTGCCTACCACCACGGCGACGGTCGCCAACACGCCGTCGCTGTGGCTACTGACCGTTCATGCCATTATAACTGTAGATGGAAGACCGCCAGAAGGCTGGTGGAATTTCCTCAACAGTCATGTTCCATGATACTGCCTGGTGGTGTTTTGCTGACGGATGCTGCTGCTGGCAGCAGCGCCGTGTCCTGTCTCCTGCCGGAGGACCCCCTGCATGCAGGTAAGCCGGGTTCTCCGACAGGAGAGGGAGGTGGGGGGTGTTGTGTGCATGAGTGGGGGTGTGTGCGACTGTGTGTGAATGTGTGCATGTGTGTGTAATGCGTGTGTACATGAGTGGGTGTGAGTGTACGTGCATGTTGTGTCATGAGATTGCATGTGTGCTTGGATGTATGTTCGTGAGTGTTGCTGCGAGTGTGAATGAATGTTTGAATGCGTGGGTGAATGTGTGTATGCGTGTGGGTATTGGTGTGTATGTATGTGTGTAAATGTGTGCTGGGGTTGGGAGAGGGAGGGGGAGGGTGGGGAGGATCCTGGGGAGGGGGGTGGGGGAGACCCCTATCAGTGCCAGGGAAGGAATTCCCTGGCACTGATAGTGCCTACCATCATGGTTTCAGTGGCGGTACCGAAACCACTGAAACCATGGCAGTGGGCGGGGTCATAATGCCATGGGCGGCCTAGTGACGGCCGCCGGGCTGGAGACTGAAGTTTCCAGCCCGGCGGTCATTACCGTTGTGGCACTCGGTGTGGTACATTGGCAGTTTGGCTTTGGCCAAACTATCAATGTCATAATAGTGGAGGTAGGCACCGCCAGCCTGTTGGCGGTAATACCTCCACTATTCCACCTACAGCCAGGGTTGTAATGAGGGCCTAAATATTTTATCATTGTAACAACAAGTGCTGCAAGTTGTATACAATGGATAAAAGCCTGGTAAAATATTGCCAAAAAATAGCAGAAACCAGGGAATCACAACAAAGATCCCAGTCTTCTGCGAAAGTGACAACAACCAAACCCAATGCTCATCTACTTAAAAGATCGATGGCTACCCCTCACCCACCTCCAACAACTGATCTGAAAGCAGAGGATCTTTAATGTATTATCTGTGGTTTAGCAAGAACAAGGGCCAAAGGGACTGATGAAAGAACAAAGTACAGAGTATGTGAGTCTCAAAGGGCAAACATGTTTTTATCTGCAGCTAGTTTCTTCCAAGATGAATTTGTCAGCCGAGAAGCTGCTCTAAACAGTAAGATGAATGTATCTGCAGCGAGTTGTCTTGCCACCTGAACTGCATGTGTGCATACATTTGAAAATATCAATGTACAATAAGCTCCCAAGAGCAGCATAACCACCAGCCTTCAGTTAATTTTGGACTCTTTGAAAAAGAAATTAAGTTTTAAAACCACTCTTAAGTGTTGGCTAAGCTAAGGGTTCACACTCAGCGAGATCAGGGAAATAGTGGTCAACATTGAGGAAACTGTATTAATCCTTATTAATGAAATTAAGATTTTTCTGGTGAGAATGTACAATGACAGAATTTGTTTTTGTCAGTCTAACAAAAAAGGAGCCACTTGTGGTGCTCTCAGCTGATTTGACTCCTCATGTTCTTGCTGCCAAAATAAGATCACAGAATGCACTAAAATCAGCTGGAATCATTTTAAGAAACATTCTGAAAGATTTGGATTTTGGACTTAATGACAAATATTGTGATGCCCCAGAGCTCCGCAAATCATGGAAGTCAACAAGAATGCCTGATGGTGTCTTAACATTTTTCACATCATTGTTTAATATCAGCAAAGCAAAACTGTTGCAACCGACAGGCTTATGCTGTGTAAATGTGCTGTCTTTCCAAATCATGTTTTATGAATTGCATCACAGCTAAAAGAGAACTCCACTACACATGATGTCTGCTCACGCAATCTATGACAAGTGCAAAAGTAGAGAGCTAATCACTTCAGTGAATTGGATTGGTGTATCAACAAGTTATAATGACATAGTACAGAGCAGGAACTTGTTAACAGCTCATGCTGTAAAATCTTTTGGATCTGACAGCACACCACTTCTAAGCCACTTTACCAGGAAAGGGTTTACAATTGCTGCTCTTGATAAAAAAAAATTGAACATATTTTTATTGCAAGTAAAACGAATAGTAACATTAAACAACAACATATTGTGCAGTATTAAAACCTTATCTATCAGTGTTGTTTTCATGAAAGTGTCACAGGCCTTTCCTCCCTCTGCCCATCCCACCCTCGAGTTACATAATGGATGTGTTGATTGTCGGTCTCTGGTCATGGATTCATGCTCCTAGAAGTCTTGGAGAAGCACACAGTCCCCAACAATGATCATTCACTTCCCCCAAATTTTGATCCATTTGGACGGACAACCCCTGCCCTCATATACCACCCTCTCAGCTAGCCTGCAATAATCGCAATTCTGCTTTCAAGTTTCTAATTACAGTGGTTGTTCAGCCCTCCACATATTTGGCAATTTTATCTTTAGCTACCATTAAACCCAATGTCATACTGGTCAGAGTCATGCAGGTGAGATCTGTGTCCCCCCCATATGTTTAATAAACATAATTTTGGAGAACGTTCCAAATTACTACTCCCAACATTGTTTAGACAGGAGACCACTGAGGCTCAGTAGTTCTGTAGGGTTGGGCAACTCCAAATCATGAAATAAAAAGTACCCATTTGCCCACATTGTGGAACACACTGTGATGTAGATGCCCTGCCCATCTTCACCAGAGAGGTACATGAGTAGTAGCACCTGTGAAGGACCTTCAGATGTATTAGATGGAATCTAGAACATATAGCCACCTCCCTTGGGGACGCTAAGGTCTCTGTCCATTCATCATCCTTAGCCCCACCAAGATCTCACTCCCAGTGTTCACTAAAACTTACCAGGGTGTCAGGAGAGTTATTAATGAGCTTACGATAGGTAAGTGAGACTGCTTTCTTGAGCATGTAGTCTCTCAGCAGTCTATCTGCAAGTGGGGAGGAGTCGGGGAGGGCCCCTTCTTTCAGTAGTGCCCAGCATAGCGCGTGATGGATTTGGAGATACCGATATCTGCAGGCTTCAGTCAGCGCCAGCTGGTGTTCGCCTGCAAGTCTGTGAGTGGGATAAACCCGCACACAACAAGTTACCCACGCTGGAGATGCCTACAAGATCCTATTTATGGAACCCCGGTTGAGCTTCCAAAGTCCCCAGCCATGTCGAATCCGAAAATGGGGTGGCCTGGGTGATTTTATTTTGTCACCCCAGGGAGTGTAATGTGTCATTCCAAGTTGGTAGAGTAACTGCTGGGAGGGCGGCAAAGGATATTGGTTGCTCTCTCTGTATAGCACTACCAACCCCACTCTCCTAGACACCAATGTGTAACTTGCATGTACCATCATTTTAAAACCCCAGCGGTCCATAGCTCAACAGTTATTAAACCACAGGTGTGTCTCTTGAAGGAGAATGATATCAGTGCCCGGTCACTCAAGAAATTGAAGCACTACCCCTCTCTTAAAGTTGTCTCCCAGACCGTTTATGTGTCAGGGAAATATTTTGATGGATAGAGGTGCCAAAGCCATGTAGTTAAGTGTAGTAGGTTACTGACATAAAGGGCTGACAAATAACTCAGTAAAAGCCAATTAATAACAGTGTGGCGCTTGGGCGAAGGAGCCATGGATGTTTTGATACTGATATGCTGCACATTTCTTAACCAACAAACTCAAACAATACACAAACGATTCCCCCCACCCGGCCTCCATTCATGATGGACCTGCAACTGCCCACCCCCAACTCTGCAGAGTGCCTGTCAACCCCATGGAACATATTGAATTAAAGGTGACTGTGGTCTACACCAAAGTGTCCCTTGCCTGCCACCCAAAAATGGAAAATTGTTACCATTCATACGATGCCCCCCTCGCCCTCTCCAGAGTTTCCAGACAGACTGTCACTGTTAACATTAGGAGGCAGCAACTTCATGAGCAGTGGGAGCCATCCCCCACATCTCTGACACATTGAAACATCTTTTTTTGAGTCTCAGCCATTTGCCAGTGGTTTAAGCCCTGTTGATTCTTGGGGAATGCTGCAGACTAGCTGTTCATCGACATCAGCAAGTTGTTGTAGTTCTTCAGGTCCCGGGTGTTGCTCTCCAGGGTGCAGTTGACAGGTCATTTTTCCCAACACCCTCCATCCATCAATTCAGTTGCAGACTTCTTTTGGTGTCAAGTCTTTCTCTCAGCAACCACTCGCGACTTGGCCGGGAACACCATTGAGTACTTGATTTCTCGCCCTCTCAAGGCTTTCTTCACCTCAAGAAAACTGTGGTGTTGACGCTGCACTTGGAGTGTAAAATCTGAAAAAAGTGATGGTTGCATTTTCCCAGGTAACTGGTGGGGCATTTTGCGCTGTCTGTAAGATGATGTAATGGTCCTAGAGAATGAACATCCTGGCTGTGATTGGATGAGGTGGTGCCCCCGGTCACGGGGGCTTTCTGGGTACTTGATATGCTCATTCCACTGATAAGTATTTGGAGAGGCCCCTTGATTGCAGCTGTTTTAGAATGAGGACCTCAACAAGTAAGTCGACTGACCGCCCGCCAGAGCATTCAGGCGCTTTGATAATTATAATTTTGCTGCGTCTCTGTTTTTCATAATTTTCCAGTCTAGCCTGTAGCATTTTAGCCTTGGCCTGCAGGTCGCTGACTTAAGTTCTGAGCTTCGCCGTGTCCACCTTGAGGGTGGTCATAGAGTCTTCCACTTCCTTCATACAGGTACCCATGTTGCACAGGTCAGTTCTCACTAGAGCAACTTCCATCATAACAGAGTCAATTTTGTTCTCAGGAGATTTGTGGACCCCCTGTAATGCTTTCATAATGTCATGTAATCTGAGTGATTCTGCTTCCGAGGTTGGTTGAATTGGTGTCATCATACTTTAATCCGGACCCAATTCTGCCACTGGTCCCCTTTTAGGGAGCACATATTTGTCCAGTTTGGTGTGTTGCATGTTGGGTATTTCTTTCCCTCCCATCATATTGGAGGACTGCTACACGCTGGTGTTCATCAGCTTCTACAGTGGCCAGCGGGGGCGGAACATTACTCATCGCCGCCAGCTCAGGGAGGGGTTCAAAAGTTCCCCTGAAGGCCTTTCGGGTTTCCCACCACTCTCCCTTCCACTCCCAACAAGAGATGGGGACATCTATCCAAATTAGGCAGTTCACTGATCACACAATCTCCACACCGCCTATACCCAAGCTAAGGAGAGTCATGTCACGGATGCTCACATCTGTAGTGGGGCCCCAGCATTGCAGGCAAGTACCACTATCTCAGAGGTCTATAAGTTACAACTGGAGCCAAATATAGGTGGGTAGGGGGCTCAATCAACAAGAATATCAGTCCCTTTGAGAAGTCACCAGGTCCCAGGCCTTGGTAGTGATGAGTGGCAGAGTGCAGGCGTGGCCGAATGATTTGGCTAGAGATATTAATAGAAGCCTGGATTGGCCAGTCTGGACATATTCAGTGTACTATAGCAGTGGATGCATCTGATTGTCTCCTTCTCTTCACCACAGCCATAACCCATAACCAATAAAAACATGAAAATGATTAATAAAACACACATTAAAAAGACACCATACACATAGGGGAGACAAAAAAAGACATCCGTTTTCATCTATTGTCTACAAGCTGTCCCAATTTTGGTATATACAGACCAATCAATTTCTGCACACAGTCCCTAATTGAATCTAGGCCCGTTCCAGTGGGTCCAGCAGTCCAATTAGCGTTGACGCATTTTGGTGGTCATGTGACAATTCTTCCACCACCTTCTTCAGGACATATAAATCTACTCCCAACGTATACCGTTCAAATCTGCATCCAACATAAATCAGACAGATCACTGCTCACAAATCATCACAAGTCCATATTCTTATTCAAATCTTGCCTTTCGCTCCATAATTTTCAGAACAGTAAAACATTTCATGGAGTCTCCTTGTTTTTGAAACTCTTCTAATGATATGAAGAATCCAATATTGTCCAACTAGAAATTTGTCCTTAATCCGAGTCGCAAGGCAGCGTACTCATCTGTTCTATTTTCGGCACATCTAGCACACACACTACTGCCATGGTGCTTTTTCAAGACTATACCAATGAAGTAGTTGTTGGAAAACAAGCTGTGTCAGCTGTAAGCATAATCAAACAAAGCTGCAAACTGATAACCCGACTGCCTTGCCAACATGTGCAAAATCACTACAAGCCTTCAACACACCCCAGTCTACCAGAAAGTTTCAAAGTGGCTGAGTACATGGATCTTCTTCTACCTGATGCAGTGGTCCACAAAGCTGATTTAACTGAATTTATCATGTTGCTTATTCAGTGCGCACTGAAGGATGAAGAAAAGTCAGTTCCTCCGTGGGCTGAAATTCATGCTCTGATCTCCCAGAATACTGTCCCACTGAAGAAGGTCAGGTTTTTTCCAGTAATAATATTTCCAGTCGCAAGCTATGCAATTGCATACACAGCTCTAAAAGAATTCCAAAAGGTGCGTGCTCAGCTTGAAGATCAGCCTATCCTGCCAAGTATCTGTGATAAAGGTGTTTTCCGTATTGCAGATGACATTTTTATAAGCAATCCAGTAGAATTTGATGATCTTTATCCAATGATGGGTGTTTTCTACAGGCAAAAGTTGTGTTGCAGTGTGCATGACGTTATCACAGTGGATGTGGCATAGATGATGCACTTATTGAGGCTGAAATCTTTGGAAACAAAACTGTCCAGTCAGTATTGAGCAGAACTGATAATGTTTGTTCATTACAAGGTATGCTCATCATGCCTGAGGCTAAAGAAACATTGCATTGGGATGCTTTCTAGTACAACAATGACAAATTAGGTTTTGTACATCTTATCTCAGAAGTGAATAAGACTCAGGGTGGACTTCATTCAAAATACAATGTGCAAAGCCAGGCAATGTTCAATACTCTCAGTTCAAAATCAGAAAAACTGAAAACTCAGCTTGTAGAGTTTGTCAAAGAATGTGAAGAAAATCAAAACTTTGCAGGTACTGAAGGAATGTTTTACACATGATAGCTTCAGTGAAACACTTGGTACATGCTGATCAGGAACGTGATTGTGAGCTGCACATGAAGACTGTGGAGTCACTGATTACTGTGTTTTGCCAGTTTGATTGCATAAACTATCTGAAATATGGGTCCTGGTATTTGGAAAGAGTGAAGAAGCTAGAGGTGGAAAAACCATAAAACTACAGAAAATTCATCCAAAGACATTTTGTGGTGAAAGACAGAGAGGGAAGATTCAAGGCAGTGGCTCCAGATATGAAACTGGAAAAGACGATCTAGATATCACAGAAAAGCTCCAAGGAAATCGTTGGTCAGACACGTAAAAGTGAATATGTTGCTCAATGGTAGCTAGTTTACTATGAAGTCATCTCAATTTGCAATGTTTTCAGAGAAATGTCAAACTGAAAAATAATGGACAATCGTGAAACTGTTCCTCACGACGAGCTTGTAGGAAAGAGAGGGGAACATTTTAATAAACATGTTTACAGCCTTCTTCATTTCATGCAGCAACAACGAAACCCTTTTGAAATGACTGAGCCTGTGCGACTACAGAACTTTGTGACCAAACAATGGCCCTCATTCCAACTTTTCTGCCCGTCAAGTTGTATCCGCAGATCGGCCGCCAATGCGGCTGCACTCCCGAGGTGGCCATTTCGAGATCCCCTCTGGGCTGGCGGGCGGAAACCTAGTTTCCACCCGCCGGTCCAGTGGGGATGTCGGCCGCAACACGGGAGCTGGCTCCAAATGGACCCGGCGGTGTTGCGGCGGTGTGACGGGTGCAGTTGCACCCGTCGCGGTTTTCACTGTCTACTATGCAGACAGTGAAAAGCTCCATGGGGCCGTGGCAGGGGGCCCCTGGACAGCCCATGCCAGAGGCATGGGCAGTCCATGGACTCAGGGGCCCGCGGCTCCCCTTTCCGCCAGTGTTTTCATGACGTTTCATACCGCCATGAAAAGTCTGGCGGGAGGGGGACTCGTAAACCCGTGGGCAGCGCTGCAAGCAGTGCTGCCCTGGGGGATTACAACCGCCGGGACCAAAGTGGTGGGAAACAATGGGTCCTGGCGGTGCGACCGCAGCGCTTCCGCCGCGGTCGTAATACCAAGGAAAGCACCGCCAGCCTGTTGGCGGCACTTCGGACGAAACAGCTCTGGCTGTCTTTGACCACCAGGGTTGTAATGAGGGCCATAATGTGGATAGCAAAATAAAGACACATCTACTAGATGTCCAGGAACATGGATCGAAAGTATGTGCAGAACTGAAGCAGGAGACATTTGTATTCATGAGAAAAGGGTGTTTGACATAATCACTAAAGGTAAACTTCCATGCTTCAATTGCCATAGTAAGAGTTTCGTCCAACCAGCCACTATAAAACAGGTTACAAAAAAAATAACTTTTGCAAGCACATAAAGAGATAGATGTAGCAAAAGAAAGGGGTGAATTTATCAAGGACGTTCTATTGCATGATCTTCTTCCAACAAATGCATTATTTGATGGAGATGCTGCAACCAACCAGTGAAGCACACGCTCATACTAGATCTCAAAAAATACTTTCACCTGAAGAATTTCATTCTGAAAAGGTGCTCTCATTCAACGCCGCTGTTGTTGTGGACTACATGTCACAATAGTGAATGGTCAATATTTCATCAATGCAAAATCCCAGAGTGGTCATTCAGACTGTTCTACAGATATCAGAGTCAGTGAGCACCTTGCAAGAACTGCACGTTGTGTTTGACAGTTATCTTGAACTATCTGTCAAAGAATGTGAGAGAATTGGACAAATGTTTATAAGTGAAACAATTGACCTTGCCTGCATCCAAAACTCAAAAAATATACCTGTGCAACTTGATAAATTCTGGTCAGAAACAATGAGTAAGATGAACTTGGAGATGTTAACTCCCCAAAATATTGCTGGTGCTTTACTGAACAGAAGATTGGTGGAAATTGACATTCATGTTGTGTCACATGTTTAGTGGGCTGTTTGAAATGATTCCATTTGAGTCATTGTACTTTCAAATAGTGCAGATGTTATTATTGTTCTGCTTCGATTTGTTGCAATGTTCATAAGTAATGGATATGTTACGGAACAGGCGAGAAGACACATTTAATCCCACTTCATATTCTGCACAAGAAACTTGACCCAGAGATCCCCAGTGTTCTTATCAAGGCACATGTTCTTACGGGCGATGACACTATGGCCCTCATTCTGACCCTGGCGGATACAATCCGCCAGGGCCAAGGGGGGCGGGAGCACCGCCGACAGGCCGGCGGTGCTCCTAAGGGCATTCTGACCGCGGCGCTAACGCCGCGGTCAGACAGGGAAAACTGGCGGTCTCCCGCCAGTTTCCCGCTGCCCTGGGGAATCCTCCATGGCGGCGCAGCATGCTGCGCCACCATGGGGATTCCGACCCCCTTCCCGCCGGCCTGGCTCTGGCGGTTCTTACCGCCAGAACCTGGCCGGCGGGAACGGGCGTCTTGGGGCCCCTGGGGGCCCCTGCAGTGCCCATGCCCATGGCATGGGCACTGCAGGGGCCCCCTAACAGGGCCCAACTAGGCTTTTCAGTGTCTGCGATGCAGACACTGAAAAGCGCGACGGGTGCTGCTGCACCCGTCGCACGCCTTCCACTCCGCCGGCTCGATTCCGAGCCGGCTTCCATGTGGAAGGCGCTTTCCCGCTGGGCCGGCGGGCAATCTGAATCAGATCGCCCGCCGGCCCAGCGGGAAAGTCAGAATACCCCTCGCGGTCTATTGACCGCGGGGCGGTATTCAGGCGGCTTCCGACGGGCGGGCGGCAACCGCCGCCCGCCTAGGTCGGAATGACCACCTATGAGCCAAATTGGAACAAAGATTGCAGCTTTAACTGCTGAAACTGTGAAGTTTTTTAAAGGATTTGCTGAGACAGAAGAAAAATGTGACTTTAAAAACGAAGAAAAATGTGCGGAAACGAGTCTTGACTGTCACACATTTGATGATCTTCTGTACAGTGACTTCAAGAGATCAGTCTTACTAAGTGACCTTACACTGACGTCATATTCTGTGCTTGGACACATTAAAAAATAATTTTACTTTAGCAGAAGATGTGTAAATGTTTTGGATCCTGCATATGTAGAGAAAGATCTGCGTGAATTTGGTTGAAAAGATATTGATGGGGTACTAAAATCTACAAAATTTCTTAAACATCTACCCACAGAAGTACATGTACATGTGCTTGCAAAACCTGTGCAACAAAAAAATGTCCCTGTCAATATGCTCTTCTCAAATGCTCAACATTCTGCAAATGTACCACAAGCGATTTCTGGAACAAATAAATAAAGTGAACTATGAAAATGTGTCTAAAACAGGAGTGATAAACATGTTTTCTTTTAATATTCAGATCATAAACATTGTTTGGTTTATACATAAAAGGATAAAAAACATTATTATCTGTTTCATTTCAATATGTCTCTTCTTCCTCTATGAAAGCCGCCATTTTGGAAAATGGTGGAAGGGTTGCTCTGAGGAGTTATCTTCTGTGTCTGTAAGGCTACTTGATCTCCAAAGCCTATGTTTTGATACCAAAATGAAATAAATAGGTCTCATGGACCCTGCAATATTACACCATCAATGCAACACATCCCCCATTTTTAAAAATGTTGTCTAGAAAAGATTGGCCTAGATCAACAATGTCTATTCAAGCTAAATTACTTCTCTAATGAAATGAAAATCTCTAGACAACCTTTTTTTTTTAGGGAGGTATATCAGGTTGCCAGGATCAAGAGCAAGAGAGCACCACATTTAGAGAAATATGTTTCTCTCCTCCCCTATCCCTAGTAATGCCACTGATCTTTAGCTGCTGTGCCACACACACATCTTTGTGCCATGGTGCAATGGTGTGTTTGTGAATCTACCATAGGTTTTGGTCTGGAAGGGTAGCCTTCCAGTACAAAATACTATGCTTAGACACACTTTAAAACTTTTCCTTCTTTGTATGTGTGCTGCACAGTGCAGTATGCATGCAAAGTCGAAAAACAAAGGAGAAATGAAAACATTTCTCCTTTTAACACCTTCTTTTAAAAGGTGTTAACTTTTGGTGCAAAACCCTGGGACTTATTTACAAAGAAATGAGGCAGCGTGGAGCTGCAAGCCAGCCTGCTGCACCATGTCATTTTGAAAGAGCAGGGATGCATCGTATTTATAGGAATATGACACATCCCTGTTCTTTCCTCTGGGCTGGAGCACAAACTGCTGCTTAGCACCAACGCAAGCACCCTTGCCCCATGGTCCATGGATGTATGCATTGCAGGAATGATTGTTTATGTCCAGAAAGGGATACTTTCCTGCACAGAAACAATCATTAATGGCATTTTTCTCTTTCTGTGTGACCTGAGTTACCGTCCCTACATCCACAGACGCTATAGTGGATGAACAGCAATCCCCGCATTCAATACTTGATAAGTGTAGGTACATAGAGCACCTACTTACCTCTGATGGCTGTTGTGGAGTATCCTTGAAAAGTACATCATAAGACATCACTCAAAATAAAGTGGGTGACCTACAACACCTCTGGTTTTACAGAGGTCTGCCCCTTCTCCATCTGGTATGGTAATGCATGCCAACACCAGAGGTCCTCAATAGCTTGGCAGAAGTGCATTCATGTGCATAGCAGGACCTCTTTTGCAACACTGCAATATGTTTTTTGTGAAGGAAATCTCCAAAGCAAAGTCCTGACATACCAAAAATATGTTCAGATGTGCAAGTAGGCCATTGATAATTTTTCCTGCCTTGCATCACCATGCCTAACATGGTGATACTGAACAGGAGGGGGCGTGGCTTGGCAGCCTAGCATGGCAGACGCAAGTTGAGAGAGCTCCCAAGTTCTGCAGTAATCTGCCATAATTGTGCAAGACTGCATGCCCCCACACCACTCTATGTAACTCACAGGGCTACCTGTCACTGCTGGCCCTGTCCCCCACCTTGGGTGGTGACAGGAGTGCTGCCCAAATCCTGGAATCAGGGACTGCATGGGGCCTAGGCCACAGTCAGGATACAGATGTTGGTAGGCTGAGCCCGCACAGTGGCTAAAAGTGGCTTCCAGGGGCTGAGGAACATCTGTGGTGGACCAGGCTGTGGCGGTGCTGTGGTAGGGGACCGAGGGACACTCCTTTTTATCTGCCACTCTCCTGACTGGACTGGGACACAGACACCAGCTGGATTGGGTCACTGATGCCCAATGCAGGAGCTGGACATGGGAGAGAACTGTGGGGGGGTGCGTGCCACTCTGATGGGGAGCTATGATGTGAAGATTGCTGTGGAACCCTCCCGGCCATATAATGGATTCCCTGTTGGCCTAAAAAGAGATTGGCTACCCCCCTCTTTATACTGCTACTGCTGCTAAACGACTCTTGTTCTGTCTTCAATGCACTGAAATTGGTAGTTCCTCCAGGGACAGACATTGAACTGGTGAGCCTGGAAGCTTTCACTGACTCCTTTTGGGAGGTCTAAGTGGCTTATTCTGGGGACCCCAATGAGTGTTTGGATTCCAGGGGCACTGTAGGTGCCTGAGAGTTAGATTAATTTAGAGAAGCCTTCTCATGCCCCCATGATTGAATAACAGTGTTGACCATGGGTGAGGCAGGCTTTCAGATCTCATAATCGAGCCTCCCCATACGACTGGATCCCTGGAGGGGTTAGCCAGGGTGCATAACCCAGCCCTGACATTGCTTGAGATAGTCGTATGTGCAGATGGAGAGTGACACACGCTGCACAAAAGAGTTTCCCCCAGTCCCAATACTAATGACGAGACACTCCCCACCATCACCGAAAGAATTGCAGTACCAGGGGAGGGTGCTGCTTGTTGGCTGGGCTCGCCACTGCAGACAAGCTAGACAGGAATAGAGAGAGGCATTTGAGAAACAAATTGACTTGTTTACTAATCACATTGCAATCATCCAGGAGAACCCGAAAAAACTCTCTGAAAACGTTCACACCAATGCTCTGGCTATCAAGGAGCTTTGGTCCACCATTAAAAGCATTACAGAACAAACACAAGGGAATTTTGAGCATCTACGAGTTGCAGAGAGCAGGCTGGATGATGCAGAGGGGCGATTCACTGCAATAATATCTGGATCATGGGCCTATCAGAGGGTGTGGATGGGTCGGAGCTAGTGGCCTTCATGGAGCGATGGCTATTACAAGACATTGCTCCTTCCACACTCCACATTTTGTTATCAAGAGAGCACACAGAGAAGTGTCTTGGCGCCCTCCTCCTGGGGCACCTCCCATACATTTGAAGATGAAACTCTTAAATTGCTGGGATTGGAATACTATCCTGACAGCAGAGCATGAGCTAAAAATTGTTTGCTGAGACAATGCAAAGGTGATGTTTTTACCAGACTATACAATGGCTGTCCAACGTCAGAGGGAATTCTTTTTGCAGGCCAAGAGGAAACTCTGGGATCTTGGACTCAAGTACGCATTGATGTTCCCTGCCAAGTTAAGGGTCTCCAATGGGTAAACCACTCATTGGTTTACACAACCGGGGGCACAGTGGGATTAGGTGAAGGCCTTCTAAAAGTAGGGCCCGTAGGTGTCTGTCTCCTTAACGGGCCACCTAGCAGTTTGAGTGTTTAACAAACACACTCTGAAGATTGCACCGTAGACCAGCAGGATGTGGAATTCCCTCAATGTCTCAGACCGCGAGTGTGACAGCAGCATCCATGAGGGACCTTTCTGTATCCCAACATTTACTATTGTCTGACTCTGCCATGTCAGGAGATGATCAGACGTCGTAGGACCATGGCATGGGCAGGCCTCCACCACTGGTGTTTTTGGCACAGTTTATAGCTGACCTGGGCTAGGCGGCTTATGGCTGTACCCGGTGTACCATCTGGGCTATGGAATTTTTGCCTTGTGTTGATTCCCTGTCTTTGCTGCTGAATGATGAGGACTGCTTCTCTGTGCTGGGGGATGTGGACCAGCGGGTTTGTCCCTAAGTATGCTTTTTTGAGACATGGCACAGGAGGCACACTTCTCCCCCCTCCCCTTCACAGTATTCTGTGTTAACTGCTGAATGGGATGACTCCACTCAACATAGCCAAGGTCAGCTCTTACTCCTTAGCTTTCTATGCATTTGTATTGTGCTATTTTCCCTGTTGGTTTGGTGGGTGGTTTTTGTTTCTGTGGTTTATCATGGACAGCCCAGTTCTAATCTGTTTGATGGATGACAGGTGCATCCACGCAGAGTCCTATCATTGTTCGCATATATCTATTGTAGTTAATTGTAGCTGACAACTTAGATTAACACTGGCACACACCAACCACAGTTTTCATCAGCTCAGTGCCCCCCATGACTAGACAATCTGTATAATTCACTGACCACTATGACTTGAACACTTGAAATGTCAGGGTTGAACTCTTTTCAAAAAAGCTATAAGGTGCCTGCAGCTTCACTTCATTGGCAGACACACATTGCTTTATTACACACCTGACCTCTGGAAAGGGTAAGAGTTTCTCAGCATATGCCAGAGAGGTTGCAGTGGGGATCAGTGCTGGAGTCCACTTCAGGACTGAAAAGGTTTGTTTGAACCCTGACGGATTTTATGTGTTAGTACATGGCTTCCATAATGGCCACCTCTCTAATTTAGGGGTAATTTATGCTTCCCATAGCAACCAATTGACATACTGGTCCCCATTGACAAGCATTCTCTCAGATTGGCCCAATGCTCCCTGGGCCATAGGGGGAGATTTCAATGCAGTCCTTGATGTGTATCTGGATCGCTCAACACTCCCCAACAATCCCCTATTCTGCTTAATGCTTGTTTGCTCTGACAGTGGTTAAATCACTGGGGCCTGGATGACACCTGGCATGTCAAACACCCTAGGTGGTGAGAATATTTGTTCCTCAGTTCACAAGCTCCATTCTCACTTGGACAGATTTCAATGCGCTGCACCCCTTCAAACTTCAGTGACCTCTGCTCGATATCACCCTATTGTTCTCTTTGATCACAATGCTCTGGTAATGGGGTACTCTGTCTCGCCCCATTCCCACATGGAGATTGGCAGTTTTCATGGTGGATGACAGCTTTTTGCCAGACTCTGTTTAATCACATTTCTTCATTCTTTCAGGAAAATGCTGGCACCTTCTCCTCTCTACTGATAGAATGGGAGGCTTTTGAGATTGTCACAAGGGGAGTTTGCATTAAAATGATGGTTGGAATCCCTCGGGTCCTCGCAAGGGATGCAGTGACAGGTGAAGATGCTCTTTCAAAGCTGGAGCATGCAGTCTTTTCTTCACCAGATAAATTAGAGGAAATAAGAAAGACATGCATTGTTTATTACGAGACAATGAAACTCCTCCGCTGCCATGAACACTCAGCTTATCTATAATGAGGGTGATTAATCTAGCTTGTGGTACTCACTACTCCTTATCGACTAGACTATGTGCTCCTCTTCTCTTGCTGCACAAAGGAAGGGAGGTGGGATCCCATACTCAGTTGACTATCATATTTCAGTGTTTTCCACAACTATTATAAACAGTTCTACATCTACCCCCACCAGTATCTGAGGGCTCATTTGACTGGTTTGTCACATCTATCTTTCTTCCCAGGTCATCTCTGGAGGCCTGTGTAAACCTGAATGCCTCTATAACTCCTCAGGAGATACTTTTTATAAGGTTCCTGGCATGGAATGGCTGCCAGCTGAAATCTATGCACAATTTACTCCAGTCCTGATCCCTAAACTGGCAGAACTATGTTATACCATCTACTCTGTTTGAGCGCCCCCTTTTACATCTAACACTGCACTCATCCCCACAATCGTTAAGCCACATAAAGAACCAGTGGAGTTGACATCTTATCGTCCGATCTCTATATTGAATGCAGATTATAATATCTTGATAAAGCAACTAGCAGGCCACTTGGCCTCAGAGTTACCTGCTACAGTACATGAAGATCAAATGGGCTTTGTGTTGGGCCACAATACCTCCCTGAATTTAAGCAGGATGTGGCGTATCAGAAATGAATCAGCAACTCAGTTTTTCAATTCTGCCAGTATAGTGTTGAACCTAGAGAAAGCCTTTGATTCTCTTTGATTGGACCACATGGATAGAGTGCTTAGAATAGGGCCCTACTGGAGAAGATGGCTTTGTATCCTTTACATCTCCCCTACTGCTCAGGTGAGGACTGGGAAATGCATTTTAGGACTCGTGGCCAGTGCAAAGAGATACATGTCAAGGTTGTCCACTGTCACCCTTACTTTTCACCATGGAGCCCTTGGCTGCACATCTACACTTGCTTGGAACCACTTGGGGCATATCTGTACAAGGCACCTCACACACTGTATTACTGTATGCTGATGACCTGCTTCTGTATGTTTTGGATATGAACATGAACCTACCCAAGTGGTTCACGTCCTATCTGACTGTGCAACCATATCACGCCTCAAGGTGCATTGGTTCACCTCCTGCATCTTTCCACTACATCATGTGAGTAGGCCCCCTCTTTGTCCATAGCTAGACCATAGAATCGGTTCAGGTAACAAGGAGGTCCAGGTATTACATAGCCCCACTGACCTATGAGACAGGAAACTGGGCAGTGGGCTCCAAATACAGATCACATTCTAGTCCTCTCTGCCCCTGTCAGTAATGGGCTGAGCAGCTTTGGTGAAGTTGGTGGTATTACCCAGACACGTTTACTACTTTACTAACCTCCTATCTTGCTTCCACATTCCCTCTTTAAACAACTTGACTCTTCCTTAGTGACATTGATATGGGTCACTGGACAGCGCCGGGCCTCCCTCACTATGTTGAAACTCTCTGTATCTGTGGGAGAATTGATCCTCTCCCCTAAATGTTACCATTTAGCTGCACAACTCCAGTGGGTGGCTCGGTGGCTGTCTGGGCTCTTTTTTTACAAGACAGTAGACTTCCAGATTTGCCTTGTGAACTATTTTCTATTCCTCCACACCTGATTTGGTGCTTGATCCACAAGCCTGCTTAGGGTGGCAAGGGCCTACTTAGCAAGGACAAATAAGTTGTTGGGGTTGGCAATGCCATTTGTGTCAGATATTTTTTTTTTGGGCCTACCAACAGTGGCAGGGCTACTGCGTGTGGGATATCTTCACCCCTGGCATAATATGGATCTTTTTACTATTGGAGATATGTTTCTTAGTTGGGAGATAATGAACTTTCAGACTGTGCTCTACCACCTGGGCAATTCCTTACATATCAGAGCATATTATGCTCCTTCTCCACTTTCTTTCACATTCGACATCAGATGGCCCGGAAACATGAGGTATATCAAATACTACATACAGCAGGTACCTGCGGGAAACAAGTGAGATGAATCTATGGAGATTTTCTACAACAGATCGACAGCTCCCGTCTACCTCTCCATACTGCCTGCGAAGCTGACTTGCTCAGACCACTCCATGATGTGAAATGGGGACAAGCCTTAGAATAACAGCAAAAGGTAGCCAGGGGAGCATGTTTTAAATATGTCCAATTTAATTTTCTGAATAGGGCCTTCCTTATGCCATCCTGTATTAATAGGATATTTCCCTCAATGTCTGTTTCTAAATGCGAGCCTCTTTCATATGCTGTGGGCATGCCCTTCCTTGTAGACTTATTAGTCCTGGGTGATACAGGTATTGTCGAATACGACTAGTCTGTCTGTATTGGAGACCCTGAACACTGTGCTTATGAGTATGTTTCCTCATCCTAACCTAGAGGGCCCTGCACTTTGATTTGTAGATCTCGAGCTGCTATTAGCCAAATGAGCACTCACTATGCATTGGAAACAGCCAAAGGGCCCCACTGTGGCAACCTGGGTGCAATCAATTGTGGAGTGGGTTGAAAAGCATGGTTTAATGTAGGGGGAAGTGGGCAGGGCTATAGAAGTAGCTCATAGAGCAGGCCTGGTATATGTTATTGGAGAAGTTAAAAGAGCAAGCTACAGATGATTCACACACCACACACACCAAGAAAAACCCCTGAACCACATATATTGACCAATAGTTCTTTGAAGCTAAACAATCTAACCATGGGCTGATTGGATGGTGACATGTTAAATGGGGGGACATTTGTTGTACCCCTGTCATCAATAGGAGTATCAGTGTGCCTTGTGTGGACCAGATTGATAAATTGACTGCTCATTGTCCTGAAAGATATAGATAGAACGGAGAAGGAGGGTGAGAGGGATGTTTTATGGTTGTTCTTGGATTGATTGGTTCTGTAAAAAAATGGATAAACAGTACATGAAGAATAATGCCGTAATGTGTACTGTCTCTTACGCTGTTGGACAGATATTAACTTGCTATGATGACACTGTATCTTTCCTTTGAGCAACCTTTAAATATTCTTGTACATCAATAAAAAAAAAAAATTTAAATGGTGGTACTGAACAGGAAAAATATGCATCGAAGGCTCGCTGTAAAAAGGATGGACCTTAAAATAATTGATGTGGTAGCCATGTGGCAGAATGGCCATCGGCTTTGCATCAGCAGAGCCTGCTCAGGCCCCGCTCTCAGGAACCTAGGCCCATATTTATACTTTTTTAGCATCGCATTTGTATCATTTTTTGACGCAAATGCAATTGGACCACAGAGAGACACCTCTAATGGGTATGGGTCTGAGGTAAAAACACAGAGGGACATCTTTACAAGAAATGACGCACCACTGCCTTGCAGCAGTAATGTGTCAAAATTAGTTACGATGCACAGAAATCCATTACAAAGCCATGTATACCCTGTATATACAATACAGGCGCCATGGCGCGATGACCCAAGGTGCGTCAGAAATTCTGACACATCTGTGGGAGCCTTGCTGTAACGAATCAGACCCAAAAGTTGAGTATCACTGAAGTTGGTCTCACAACTGACACAAGTTCAGTGATGTGCCAAAAGTTAGAGGTGCTGCATTAATTTTAATTCACGCAAGTAGCCTAATGTTTAAGCATCAATGTAAAAGACTGTACAATGGTGAAATATCACCTTCTACACATTTACATTGGTCTTGAATGTAAGAGGTTATGTATGCAGTATGTCTATGTGTCACATTACAGTGGGCATAGTCTACTTGTGTGTATGTACTTACCTGAGTATGTGTGACATGGTGAGTGACAGTGTAATGTAAGTGAATACAAGTATATATTGGAATGTGAAGTGGCAATACATGTTTTACCTACCTTATGTGTATACTTATCTGTTGCCCTTTGAAGTACGCAGACCTAGACTTGGGGTTCCCTGCCTCCATGAAGAAGTGACAATCCTGGTCTGTCCCTTACAAAAAGTACATAACGTCACATTGCCTTGCTGAAGTGGATAATGAAATCATAAGTGCCATGGTCCCAGCATGGTCAAGGGATCCTACAACATGGTTGTCACATGTGCATACTCACTACCAGTACAGGGGATATGAAATATAGACATATTCCAGTGTGTAAAGTGACTCAGTTAGTCAGATTTCTATTGAGAAGCCAATGTTTCATTTTTACGCCCGGGTTAAGGAGGCGTAGGAATTTTGGCACATTTTCCATTTTTGCCAAAGATGCGCTACTTTCCTAAAAACTTGCAAATATGGATTCATCAATTCTTCATGGGATTTTAAGAGGGAACGCATACATTGCATATTATTAACATTACCTGATGCTGCGAGATGTAGTGCAGGTAAAAATAAACACAGGACAGAAAGAAATATGTAAATATGTAAAATATGTAAAATTTGTAAATATGGAACACTATGGCCCTCATTACAACCCTGGCGGTAAATCCCACCTACTGCCGTGCCGACGGCCGCCAAGATACCGTGGCCGTGGCGGTAATCCGCCACGGGTATTATGACCCACACAGAGAATACCGCCACAATACAAACACCCACACAAGTCCGCCACACCAAAGGTCAGTGATAAACTGGTGATAGCAAAACCCACACCGTCACGCCAAAAGGAATACTCCCAGAGTATCACGACCCACGAATCAACGCGAATACACATACACTTACAAAACAACACCACATTGGACAATTCAAACTACACACACCTGACACACATACACACACCACACCCACACACTCACACCACTATAAAACACACACCCACACTACCCACAACCCCTTACAACCAAAAAAAAGAGACCAAGCACAGAGAGACAAGCAAAGAGCACGCACCCAATCGGAGGCACACAACACCATCACTCATACACCATCCACGGACACAGCAGTATACATCCCAACAAATCACCCCACACATCACCTCATACATATCACTCGCAGCACATCCATGGCACCTCAAAGACACCCCAGGTTTTCTGAGAAGGAGCTGAGGGTCATGGTGGAGGAAATCATCCGGGTAGAGCCACAGCTATTCAGATCACAGGTGTAGCAGACGTCCATTGAAAGGAAGATGGAGCTATGGCGGAGAATCGTCGACAGGGTCAACGCCATGGGACAGCATCCAAGAACCAGGGATGACATCAGGAAAAGGGGGAACAACCTACAAAGGAAGGTGCATTCTGTGGTTTCAAGACACTAGGTTGCTGTACAGAGGACTGGCAGTGGACCCCCGCCTCCTCCCCCACAACTAACAACATGGGAGGAGCAAGTCTTGGCGATAATGCATCCTGAGGGCCTCGCAGGAGTAGCAGGAGGACTGGACTCTGGTAAGTCAAATTTTAAACTACTTTATCTCCCCCTACCTGCATGGCATCATATACCCCCACCCTCACTCCCATCACTCTATCACCTCACATCTACCCCACCATCACAACCCACACATCCCAATACCAAGCCCTGCATGCAACACCAATGTATGGACACCCATCACTACAGCATGCCCAGTAGAGAGACTCACCCTGCTCACACAATCAGCAATCACAAAAGGCCAATACGACAGGGAAACTACAATTAAATAAGGGAAGCACACCCATTGCAAAAGATGGCACACACAGATACAATAACAATGCATTTGCATCCCAACAGGACCCCTACCCAACGTCAACGGAGAGGAGGTGCCAGCTACATTCAGTTCCCCCCCAGAAGAGGCCCACAGTGATAACAGCAGCTCTGCACGCCTGGATTACGATGACCAACCTGGCCCATCAGGGACCACTGGGGAGTCGGTTCCCCTGCCACAGTCCCAACCCACCACAGAGCCTCCTCCCTCAGGAAACACCACCACAGTACCCAGGACACGTCAATCAGAAGTGTGTCCACCACTACAGGGACCCCAGGCAAACCCACAAACCCCGGACGATCATGGACTTGGGGTCAGTGGCAGTGGGCACACGGTTCAGGGGCCAGAGGCACAGGACAACAGGGAAGCTGGGAGGACAGCTGTGGGACAGGGGAGGACAGGCCAAGGGAACCGACCCTCCACAAGGCTCTCTCAAACATCATGGGAGCATACCACCATTCCCAGGAGACCCTGGACACGGTACTGGCCAAGTTACAGGAGACCCAGCGGCTGGAGGAGGGACAGTACCTGGGATCAGGGAGGCCCTCACAAAAATCTACACCATCCAGGTCACCATTGCTGGCTGACATGGGCAAGACCATGAGGGAGGCAGTGGCACAACAAAGGGCCCCTGACACTGGCCAACTGATGAAAAGCCGACCACCTCCGCCGGCACTAGTGGATAGGAGGCACGCCACAGGACCAACAGGCCACCAGCACCCCACCCCCTGTAGAAGGAGACCCACCCACAAAAGGTCCCTGCGATCCAGGCTGAAGACAGAGAACATTGCCAAGACCCCCGCCAGGAAATAGGACTCTCCTGATTGTCACCCTTCTGTCCCACTCTGTTACCCTGTCCACCTTGAACTGCCATTACTCCCCTTCCTATGCCCCATTGGCCAATGCACCTGTGATTCCAAGAGACTGGACTCTAGCATGGACCTTCCTCCACCATCACCCCAGCCCCTTGCACGTACCCCCCATACTATTTACCACAAAATATAAACACCATTGATATATAAACCGTACTGGAGTCAGTGTAATGATTGGAAAGATGTATTCTTACTACATTCACAAAGCAGTGCAACGTCTATGTTCGTTGAATTATACCAATGCATGACAGTTGGTGGGCAGCAGTACACATAGCAGAAGCAAGAATGGGATACATAGAGCTGAAAAAAGGAAACCCAAAGGGAACAGTCAGTGGCCATACACAGAGGGTACAAGGCTGCCATGTACAATGTCCTAAAGTATACTGAAATGTTAAGTGAAGTTACAGTCTCTTATCTGTGTGTCACTGGAAGTACTTGTCAACATCAGGGCAGTGCGTGCTCTACGGGCGACTAGAATGCAAAAACCCAGCACTTTCAAGATAACGTGATTTATGCATTGTGCTGATATGATGTTGTTTAACCTTTTGCATTGCAGAGTTTAATCCTGAAGACTTATTTTCAAGGTGCTTATAAACACTGTTTATTTGCAATGTATTGCTGCAGGCTTTCAGAGTGTGTCAGGGTGTGGTCCCTTACCAGGGCCTTCAAGAAGCTTTCCCTGCAGCATGCCTGGGTGTGGTTTGTGGGCTGGGCCAAGACTCTATATAAGGGAGCCAGCCCAGCTCCACGTGCTCACTATTCAGAGGTCCTGGTGCAGAGCAGCAGCTACTTCCTGAGCTCCTGTTCCGGAGGCCTACTTTGATCTTCCACGCCTTGCCCTTTCACTTTGTTGGTGATTCTTGATAAGGGTGGTAAGACGGAGGTCGGGCTGGGACCCCAATCCCGTTCTCGAAAGCATTCGAGTTCTTGGGCCTAATTTGCATGATAAAACAGTTTTGCTCTTGTGCATGTGAATGTGCGTTTGGTGTTTCATGGCATTTACATGCTCACACTCGAATCGGCAAGACGCACGATTCTTTGCTCGTGTACAACTCTTGATATTCACTGTGCGCTACCATGTTATGGCATTTACAAGGTAGCATTTGAATCTGCAAGTCGTGCAATTCATTTCTTGTGCTTAATCCGTGTTACTTATTGTTCAGTACCATTTCATGGCATTTACAAGGTAGCATTCGAATCTTCAAGACATGCGATTCATTTCTTGTGCTTAATTCATGTTGTTCATGGTTCGCTACCATTTCATGGCATTTAAAAGGTAGCATTCGAATGCGCAAGATGCGCAATTCATTCCTTGTGTTTAATTCATGTTGTTCATGGTGCGCTACCATTTCATGGCATTCGCAAGGTAGCATTCGAATCGGCAAAACACGTGATTCATTTATTGTGCTTAATTCATGATATTCATTAGTGTTACCATTTCCTGGCATTTACATGGTGACATTCGAATCGTCAAGACGCACAATTCATTTCTTGTGCTGAACTCATGTTCTTTATTGTGTGCTACCATTTTGTGGCATTCACATAGTGGTATTCGAATCGGCAAGATGCGCAATTCATTTCTTGTGCTTAACTCATGATGTTCATTGTGCGCTACCATTGCATGGCATTTACTTGGCGGCCTTCGAATCGGCAAGGCAGGCGATTCAGTTCTTGTGTCTAACTCATGTTATTCATTGTGAGCAACCATTTCATGGCATTTACAAACTCTTGTGGAAACCCACAATGTGCGCAATTCAGGTTCCTGCATTCTAAGAAACTAAAGTGCTAGTATTCTAGATGTTATATTGTATGTGCGTAATAAGTCCCTTAAGTGCAATTCCTATGGTGTTATAGAATTCATTCAAATTGTTTTCTTGTCCTCATGCAAAAGACTATACTTGAATTTTAAAATGTAATTCTAGAAGGTTCAGATGTTTCTAATCCATGTGTAACATTTCATTGAGAAGTTCATTGAAAAGTTGTATTAATCCTTCTTGACTCCTTCACAGGTAATCAGACATCTTGAGGCCTATTTATTTAGTCCATGCTTAAGTTATCCATGTTTCCAGTATGACAATGCTTTGAATCATAGCCTAGTAATGATTAATATGATATAATCTTGATATTGTGTGTTTTAACCTTTTGCTCCCTACAGGTCTCCTTCCCAGCTGTTTCCTACCTAATCCCCTTTTCCCCACTTGGACTCTCTTAGACTCTGTGACATTCTAATCAGACTATTGGAGCTGTCTTGTGGTGGAAGTGTTGGGAACGTGCGCAGACCCCGAGGATCTGGTGACTCTGACAGAATAGTGAGCTCACAAATTAATAATCCTCCTGGTTTGCATATGTTCTCAGCATGGCCACATTGGACATTGGTCAAGGCTATCACGCAGCTCCAAGCAGAGGTGGTGTCATCAAAAGATTTGGCAGCTAGCCTAGCTGAGAGAGTGAGTCAGTTACAGGATAAGGTAGAGAAGAAGGAACAAAACCCCACAGGTGTGTTTGGCCAGGTCCTTCTTCTCAGACTTCTGGAGGTAATCCTACAAACATTTCCCTCAATGTTCCTTCAGCCATTCCTTTAGCTCCTCCAGAACGTTTCTCAGGCGATCCCTTGAAAGCGCAATCATTCCTGGTTCAAGTGGAATTACACTTCACCTGCCGACCACATACTTTCCCTGATGCCTAGTCCAAAGTGGCTCTCTTGTTATCATACCTGACTGGGGATGCGGCTTCCTGGGCTATCCCTCTTGTGCGTAAAGACAGTCCCCTAGCTTACAAATGGAGAAATTTTGTTTGTGAGTTTGAACGAGTATTTGATCGTAGAACTGTAACATTGTCGGCAGATCGTGAATTATTGGACTCACGACAAGGTATCCTGGATTTAGGGCCAGATGTAGCAAAAATAAAAATTGCGACTCGCATTTTGCGAGTTGATGCGACTCGCAAAATGCGAGTCGCAATATGTAATGCCAGAAAAGAAACCGATCCGATTTTGCGACTCGCAGCCGGACTCGCAGCCGGACTCGCAACACAGTGTGCGAGTCCGCAGATTGCGAGGTCACTTTTTGCGAGTGTGCAAAAAACGAACTCGCAATTAGCGAGTAGGTGTCACAAATTGCGATTTCCTTGAAAATTGCTTGCAGGTGCAGCAGAACACTCCAGAAACCACACCAGAACACTCTGGAAACACTTCCTGGCACATGATGATGACATCACAGCCAGGAAGTTTAGACATACACCTGGGAGGAGGGAGGACCACACCCTTTTATAACTGCCAGTCTTCACACAGAACAAACAGCAGCTGCCATGGAGGGAACCCCAAGAAAGAGGAAGCTCAAATTTTCTGAGAGGGAGCTGGAGTTGCTGACAGAGGAATGCTGTCAGCACCATGATGAGCTTTTTGGGAGAGCAGCCCTCAATGTCCCTGAGGCCACAAAAAAACTACTCTGGCAGGACATACAGGATAAAATCAATTCCCTGGGTGTGAGCCACAGGACAATCGAGGACATTAAGAAGAGGTGGTATGACCTCCGCTCCCGGGCCAAGGAGAGGGTGGCAGAAAGGCTCCGGGAGATGAGAGGCACAGGAGAAGGACCATCATCTGTGCCACCACCCACACCCCTGGAAGAAAGGGTGGAAGGAACATTGGACCAGGAGGCAGTGTGTGGATTTTGGGACCTGGACACCTCAGAGCCGGGCACATCAACCAGTGAGTACCATGTGATAAGCCTGTACCCCTATCAATGCCATATCCCCACCCACCATGTACACAGGTGCATGCACAACCAAAATAGCTCCATTTCAGGTTAGAAATTGCAAGAATGATGCATTATGGGAAATGTAGTCAAATAGGCAGTTCATAGGCAAATGTTTAATAGGATGTGTGCAATAGATAGTAGACACTGACAGTCTGTTCCCCATGTCCCACAGGTCTCCAGCAAGACACCCCCAACACCCCAAGCACCCAGGCCCAGGAGGACACCCCAGGACCCGCCAGCACCCCCACCTCCACGGTCAGCAGCATCCCTGCAGTAGCAACACCTGCTGCAACAATCACGCCAGAAGCTGCCCCAGCAACAGGCAGGGAGGACACAGGTGGGAGCACAGGGCAGCCACCGCTGCGCAGGCGTCGCAGGACAAGACCATCTGGGCTGCAGTCTGCATCCGGGATACTTCCTCCAACCACCAGTGAGGCACATCTGCTGTGTGGTCAGCGCCTGCAGAACAGGATTTTGGGCAGGATCAGTGGTGTGCTGCACCGCTTTGTGCGAAACAACCATGCAAGCATGCAGCACCTCAACAGACGCATGGACATGATGTGCCAGAACACTGGGGACCTTGCCCTTGCCATTAGGGAACTGGCGGGAGGACTGCTGGCCCAGGCAGAGGCTGGGCGGCGCAGAGATCGGCAGATAATGCACCGACTGGACAGGATGGCCACATCGATCGGCAGGCTCGCCATTAATACAACAGGCCTGTCGAGGAGGACAGTTGGGCTGCAAGTAGAGATGGGCCATTTTGCTGGGGATGTTGCCAGGGGCCTGGGACGTCTCACCCACATAATCGAACTTATGGAGACACTGGAAATGTCGAGGGCCACAGGGGAAACACCCCAAGACAGTGAGGAGGGCTCAACAGTGAGCAGTGTCTCTGCCACTGACAGCAGGGTGCTCAGGAGTGGTAGGCAGAGCACCACGGACGCAGCAGGGACCAGCCAGGCTGGCAGGAGGGGCAGGAGATCATAGATAACACCCAGGACCATTAAATGTGGCACATGGCGTTAATGTGCCACATGACTGGTTGGCATTTTCCTGCCCATGGACAATTTCGACTTGTATATAGTTTCTTAATTACAGTAATAAAACAGTTATTTTTGTTCCAATTAACAAATGGAGTTTTTGGTCAATAGGTGAGTATGGTGGGAGTTGACACATACCGTCCAAAATATTGTGTAGCAATGTGGTCCCGTTTCAGTCTGCCTTGATTAGCTATACTCCTATCCCCATGATGCCGATGTGGTTGTTCTTGCTCTTCATCATCCGGATCTGGGTCTACAGGGGTGAGAGGTAGCCCACGTCGGGTGGCTATGTTGTGGAGGATGGCGCATGCGACCACAATTTTGAATGCGGTAATGGGGGTGTATTGGAGGGCGCCTCCACTGCGGTGGAGGCATCTGAATCTTGCCTTCAGGAGTCCGAAGGTGCGCTCTATCAGGTTCCTGGTCCTCTTATGCGCACTGTTGTATTGCCTCTCTGATTCAGTGCTGGGTGTTAAAAACTGAGTCATGATCCAAGGCCTGAGAGCATAGGCACTGTCACCTGTTGGGCACAAAAGTACACTGTTAGGAAGTCCAGATAGTCGTGCACAGTGACCTGTGTGTATGTCTGCAAGTGTCTGTAGCTCTACCTAGGAGGTAACCGTCTCCGAATTCCCCACGTTCCAGGCGTTGATGTATCCCACTATGCCTAAACATGTATGAGTCATGGGTACTGCCTGGAAACTTAGCTACGATGTCCTTGATGACATAATGGGCATCACAAACAACCTGTATGTTGAGTGAGTGGGTATACTTTCTGTTGTGGAAAATGTGTTCCAGATTTGCAGGGGGTCATATTTGAATGTGTGTCCCATCTACACACCCTATGACATGGGGAAAGTGGGCAATCCTGTAAAAGTCCAGCTTGGTGCTGTTCATTTCTGCCTCATTCCTTGGTAACTATATGAAGTGAGACATGTGCATGACTAAGGCATCTAGTAAGGCCCTGAGGAACCTTGACACTGCACTTTGGGATACCCCACCTGCCACAGCAATGACCCCCTGATAGCTCCCTGAGGCCAAGAGGTGCAGTGAGCATAGTACTTGCACATGCGTAGGAATGGCGCAGCCACGCAGAGTCTGGTGTTCTAGCTGTGGTTTGAGTAAATCAATTAATTCTAGAATGGCTGCGCTGCTAAGGCGGTATTTGTCATAGATCTCCTCTTCAGTTTGCTGAAAAAGAGTCTGCCTGGTTCTATATATCTTCTCCTGTCTGTGGCCCCTCCTCCTCCTCTGCTGGGCTGCGTAGACTCTCCTCCTCACTGCTATCAGGTATATCTCCGCCATCTTGAGTAACCCAGATGGCTTCTGGGTCCCCTTTTATACTTTGGTAATGGTTACCACCTGCTCTGAGTTAGTGGTAAATGGGACATGCAAACTGGGCTTTTTGCGACTAGTCGCAATTTGCGAGTTGCAATTGCATAAGGTTTGCGACTCGCAAATTGCGACTTGCTATTTGTGGGTCGCTAAATGGGGTCGCAACTGATGCGACTCGCAAACGGGTCCCATCGCTTTTTGCGAGTCGGAAATGGGCTTTTTGCATCCCATTTCCGATTTTGCTCTGTCGCAAATTGCGATTCTGCCCGTTTGCGAGTCGCAAACCTTTGCTACATCTGGCCCTTAGTGTCATATTTAGCCAACTTTAATTGGCTGGTAGCCGAGACATCCTGGCCTGAAGAAAAGCAAGTGACCTTGTTCTACAATGGACTCAAAGAGGAGTTAAAAGATATTCTAGCTCAAATAGACCCGCAGCCTACAGACTGTCAAGACCTGATAAACCTCGTTTTGAGATTGGACCATCGTTTAGCAGAATGAAGGGGAACACGCAGAAAGACTGAAAAATATTCCTGGCATGTTCACGATAATAGAGAATCAAGGACTTAGAAAGAAAGAACGCCAGAACCTATGGAAATTGGAACAATAAGGAGACCTTTGACGAAAAGGACCTACGTAGAAAGAATGGACAATGTCTTTATTGTGGGCGCAAGAGTCATTTCGCCAAAGAATGTCCAATGAAACCAAAGAGCAAATGAGGTCCTGTCCAGAAAGTTGCAGCCAATACACAAGTCGAGTCGGAAAACTAAAACACCCAAGATGAAAAGAAAGGTTGCTCTTGGGTGTCACCGTGGACCCTTCACAATCTAGACATCTCAAGCTGGACATAAAAGTTCAATAAAGAAAAATACTTATTTCCAGAAGGCTCTAGTAGATTCTGGGGCTACCAGGAACTTTGTTGATGCCCAATTGGTTTGTGCATGGGGGATCCCATGTATTGAGAAGAGGACTCCAGAAATAATACAGGCAGTAGATGGAAAACTCTTGACTGGAGGTCCTGTAACTCTTCAGACTGTCCCCTTGTCGGTGATCTGTGAGGGTAAGAACCATAGAAATAAACATAAAGAGAAACTTGTCCTTGACGTGATCCATGCTCCCCAGTATGGAATTATCCTTGGCTTCCCCTGGTTAACTCATCACAATCCTGAGATTAACTGGGCAGAACAAAAGGTCGTGTTCTCATCAGCACTATGTAAAGAACAATGCCTCCAAAAGTCTGAAGTATCAAAAGTTTGCAACTCTTATATAGCCACTGCTGCGGAGAAAGAAGTTAAATTGCCCAAACAGTATTCATCCTATGAAGATGTTTTCGATGAAAAAGAAGCAGAAAGCTTGCCTCCTCATAGACCTTATGACTGTCAAATTGATCTAATCCCAGGTGCGATACTCCCCAACTGTCGTGTATACGCCCTGTCAGAACATGAAAAACAATATTTACGAAAGTATCTAGATCAATTCTTGGAAAATGGTTTCATCCGCCATTCTAAGTCTCCTGCAGCCTCTCCTTTGTTTTTTGTTACAAAGGCGAATGGAGATCTTCGAACTTGTATCGACTATAGGGGTTTGAACAAGGTCACCATCAAGAATAAATATCCCTTGCCCCTGATTCCGGTCTTACTGGAACAAGTAAAGAAAGCTAAAATCTACACTAAGTTCGATCTACGAGGTGCTTATCATTTGGTCATCGAGGGCGACGAATGGAAAACAGCGTTCAAGTCAAGACATGGCCTTTTTGAATACACCGTCATGCCTTTTGGTCTGTGTAATGCCCCAGCAGCATTTCAATTTTTCTTGAATGACGTTCTTAGAGAGTATCTCAACATATTTGCCATAGTCTATATCGATGACATTTTGATCTACTCTGACAATGAAAATGAACATGTACAACATGTCAAGAAAATTCTTGTAGCACTTTGAAAGCACCATTTATATTGCAAACTAACCAAGTGTGAGTTTCATGTTACCACAGCTGAGTTTTTAGGGATTATCCTTACCCCTCATGGTATGGTGATGGCAGAAAAGAAAGTAAAAGCCGTATCTGATTGGCCCAGCCCAAAAACTGTTTGTTATGTACAATGTTTCCTGAGGTTTGCAAATTTTTACTGGAGGTTCATAAATAATTTTTCCATACAGTGGCCCCAATCACCAAGCTACTAAGAAAGAAAGAAACATTTGTATGGTCCCCAGAAGCTGACCAAGCCTTTTCAACTTTGAAGGAAGCTTTTTCCACTGCCCCTGTCTTGACTCACCCTGATGCGGACCATCCCTTCATAGTGGAAGCTGATGCTTCAGATGTTGCAATCGGTGCAGTCTTGTCACAACGAAGTAAAGACACTGGCCAACTTCATCCTGTAGCTTACATGTCTCAGAAACTGAACGAAGCCGAACAAAACTATGTCATTGTGAAAAAGAGCTTCTGGCGATTCGTGACGCCTTTAAAGAATGGAGACATCATTTGTTGGGTGCCAAATATACTGTCACAGTATATACTGATCATCACAATCTCCAGTTCATGAGTTCCGCCAGACTTTTGACTCCTCGGCAATTACGCTGGATGCTTTTTTTTGTCGAATTTCATTTTGTGGTAACTTTCCGTCCTGGTAAAGACAATCGCAAAGCTGACGCCTTGTCCCGCCAAGAGTCTACCACGGTGCCTGCAGTCCAGACCTCCAGAGCTGTCATTGCTCCAGACAAAGTCCTATGTATCATAAAAACTGAAGATTTCTTTGAAGACATCCGTAAATCTTTCACTATTGAGAAATGGTAGACATGGGCCCAAGCAGATCCCAAAAGGTCAATCAAGCAAGGATTATCTTTCCATGACGCTCGTTTGTTCGTGCCCACTACCAAACTTCGCAAGATAGTATTTCATTGGTTACATGTTATACCTACGGCAGGTCATGCAGGTACTCCTCAAACTCTTGAATTAATCCAACGCTACTTTTGGTGGCCTAACCTGACAAAAGACGTGAAAGCAATGGTAAACAACTGCGAAGTCTGTGCTCGCATTAAAACAAGTAATTCGAAACCGAAAGGATTGTTGCATCCACTCCCAACTCCAAGTCGTCCTTGGGAGCACATTTCTTTAGACTTTATTACAGGACTACAAGTGGTTCAACAACATTCAGTAATCCTTGTGGTAGTAGATAGTCTCACGAAATATGGACATTTCATAGCCTGTAAGAAATTGCCCACCTCCAGTGAACTGGCAACTATTTTACTAAATAGAGCGGTCCATTATCATGGGGTGCCGAAAATGATCCACTCCGATCGAGGGTCGCAATTTGCCTCCAATTTCTGGAAGACATGGTGCAAAACACTTCAAGTCACATCCACACTATCTACCAGCCATCATCCTTAAACAGATGGTCAAACGGAGAGACTAAATCAAACTTTGAAGCAATACCTGGGTGCTTATGCTGAAAAAGCATTTCATTCTTGGAAATCAATGCTCTGGTTAGCTGAGTTAGCCTACAATTACTCATTCCACAATTCCACTGGCGTTACACCCTTTTTTGGCTTGTTTGTCTATCATCCTGACACCTTGCCCATCACGATCCCTCAAGAAAGTTCTCTTGCACCAGCTGTGTCAGAAACCATTCACCATCTTCATCAAACCCAGAAATTGATTCAACAACATTTTGAAAAGGCCAAACAAAAATACAAAAAGCAGTATGACAAGAAACATTGTGAGGGACTGCAGCATCAACCAGGTGATAAAGTGTGGCTTTCTACAAGACATATAGGGGGTCATTACAACATTGGCGGTAAAAGCCACTTACCGCCGTGCAGAAGACCGCCAACACACCGCCACGGCCGTGGTAAACCGCCACGGTCATTATGACCCACAACTCGGAAACCGCCAAAATACAGACACCCACAGAAGTCTGCCACACCAAAGGCCAGCGATAAACTGGCGATAACCAAACCGACACCGTCACGCCAACAGAAATATGCCCACACTATCACGACACACGAATCCACGCGGCGGTCTTTCAACCGCGGTATCCCATTGACGGTACACACCGCCGCGCTCATAATACACACACTCCTACAAGCCACATTGGACAATTCCAAATACACATACAAACACCACTCCCACACACCCAATACAATATAAAACACCCCCCCACATCACCCACAAACCCCCACCACAAAAAAATCGGGACGACGCACAGAGAGAGAGACCATATAGAAGAATCGAGCACCCAGACGCACATATTACCATCACCCACACAAATACCACGCACATCACACAACACACCAATACACATCACCACACTTATCACGACACATTCCACCCCACACATCACCAACACCACCCCATGGCACCGCAAAGACACCCCAGGTTTTCGGAGGAGGAACTCAGGGTCATGGTGGAGGAAATCATCTGGGTAGAGCCACAGCTATTCGGAGCACAGGTGCAGCAGACGTCCATTGCAAGGAAGATGGAGCTATGGAGCAGAATAGTCGACAGGGTCAACGCAGTGGGACAGCACCCAAGAAATCGGGATGACATCAGGAAGAGGTGGAACGACCTATGGGGGAAGGTGCGTTCCGTGGTATCCAGACACCGGATTGCAGTGCAGAAGACAGGCGGCAGACCCCCACCTCCTCCCCCAGAATTTACGACATGGGAGGAGCAGGTCTTGGCGATCCTGCATCCTGAGGGCCTCAGCGGAGTATCTGGAGGAATGGACTCTGGTAAGTCACATCTTCACTACTTCATCCCCCCACCCCACCTGCATGCCAACACATACCCCCACCCTCAGCCTCACCCCCATCACTCCTACTCCTTGCAAATGTCCCACCATCACAACTCACCCATCCCAACACCAAGCCCTGCATGCGAAAACAAAGCATGGACACCCATCACCAAAGCATGCCCACTGCACATACCCATACCCACCCCAAACCACCGACGCAAAAGCCCACACACAGGAATGCAAGCACTGGGGGACACGGGCACCCACCCATTGCACGTCATTCCACACACAGATGCAATAATCATGCTTTAATACCCCTGCAGGACCCCTACGACACGTCACCGCACAGGAGGTTCCACAAATGTCCACCCCCCCCCAGAAGAGGCCCACAGTGATGACTGCAGCTCTGTCGACCTAGATGTAGATGACCAGCCCGGCCCATCGGGGACCTCGGGACAGTCGGTTCCCCTCACACAGCCACAGGCCACTGCAGACCTACCTCCCTCTGGAAACACCAGCACAGCACCCACCCAGCGGGCCCACACCTCTGTCTCCAGGACACGTCAAGCAGCAGTGTGTTCACCACTCCAGGGCACCCAGGTTAACCCACCACCCCAACAACAACAGGGACCTGGGGGCAGTGGCAGTGGGTACACGGTCCAGGGGACAGAGGCCCAGGGAAACAGGGGAACTGGGAGGGCTGCTGTGCGACAGGGTGGGGACCGGCCCAGGGAACCCACTCTCCACGAGGCCCTCTCCTCCATCATGGGAGCATATCACCACTCCCAGGAGACGATGGCTATGGTACTGGCCAAGTTTCAGGAGACCCAGTGCATGCAGGAGGAACAGTATTTGGGCTTCAGGGAGGAACTCAGAACCATCAGCTCCGCCCTGGGCACCATCGTAGGGGTGCTGAATCTGGTAGTGACCCATTTGAGGGACACTGTGGCACCACAAAGGGACCCTGACACTAGCATGGACCAAGAACTGCACACCACCTCCGCCGGCGCTAGTGGACAGGAGGCACGGACACAGGACCAACAGGCCACCAGCACCCCACCCCCTGCAGAAGGAGAACCACCCCGCAAGCGGTCCCTGAGATCCAGGAAGAGGACAGAGTAAGATGCCAAGACCCCCGCCAAGAAAGGATACCACCCTGATAGTCATCCCACTGTCCCACTTTGTCACCCTGTCCATCCTTAAACTGCCCCAGCTCCACTTCCCAGACCCATTTGGACAATGCACCTGTGAGACTAATAGACTGGACTCTGCCATGGACATTCCTCCACCATCACCCCTCACCAATTTACAACCCCCCTCCAATAATTTGCACCTTAATAAACACCGTTATTGCACAAAACAATCAGGAGTCTGTCTGTGAATGTGAATATAGTTATCTGTAATTACAGTGCCAAAATGCTTATTTACATTGTGATGCCAACATACCAATGTCACACAGCTGTAGTCCATGGGGAAACAAAGCAGATGTCACACTGTGGGACCCAGATCTCTGAAATCGTAAGGGAAAGTGACAACTCAGTTACCATACACTGGGTGAAAAGGACAGACAGTACAGAGGTAGTAGTGTTTAAGTACATGTAGTAGGCCGGTTTGTATTCTTACCTCTGTTCATTGGAAATATTGCAGTATCACCATGTTCCTGTTGTCTATGTCGTCTTCTTCGTCTTCCTCCTCTTCACTCTCCACAGGCTCCACAGATGCTACAACACCACCATCTGGACCATCCTCCTGCAGAAAAGGCACCTGGCGACGCAAAGCCAGGTTGTGAAGCATACAGCAGGCCACGATGATCTGGCACACCTTCTTTGGTGAGTAGAATAGGGATCCACCTGTCGTATGGAGGCACCTGAACCTGGCCTTCAGGAGGCCGAAGGTCCGCTCAATCACCTTCCTAGTTCGCCCATGGGCCTCATTGTAGCGTTCCTCTGCCCTAGTCCTGGGATTCCTCATTGGGGTCTGTAGCCATGACAGGTTGGGGTAACCAGAGTCACCAATTAGCCACACACGGTGCCTCTGGAGCTGACTCATCACATAAGGGATGCTGCTATTCTGCAGGATGTAGGCGTCATGCACTGAGCCAGGGAACATGGCATTCACATGGCAGATGTACTGGTCTGCCAAACATACCATCTGGACATTCATGGAATGATAATTCTTCCGGTTTCTGTACACCTGTTCACTCCTGTGGGGGGGTGCAGAGCCACATGGGTCCCATCAATGGCACCTATGACGTTGGGGATATGTCCAAGGGCATAGAAGTCACCTTTCACTGTAGCCAAATCCTCCCCCTCAGGGAAAACGATGTAGCTCCGCATGTGTTTCAGCAGGGCAGACAACACTCTGGACAACACGTTGGAAAACATAGGCTGGGACATCCCTGATGCTATGGCCACTGTTGTTTGAAATGACCCACTTGCTAGGAAATGGAGTACTGACAGCACCTGCACTTGAGGGGGGATTCCTGTGGGATGGCGGATAGGTGACATCAGGTCTGGCTCCAGCTGGACACACAGTTCCAGAATAGTGGCACGGTCAAGCCTGTATGTCAGGATGAGATGTCTCTCCTCCATTGTCGACAGGTCCACCAGCGGTCTGTACACCGGAGGATGCCGCCATCTCCTCACATGTCCCAGCGGACGGTGTCTATGAAGGACAACAGCGAGCACAAAGTCAAACATCTCAGAGGTACGTAACCCCAGCTTTAAAAAAACACGGATCTTAACCCATCGAATGGCTTGTATGAGTTTGGATGCAAGGCCTAGGTATGTGTGACGCAGTACAAAAAGTAAGGCATGTGGGCCCCTGAAATGGCTGCTGCCTGACCTGTAAAGTGTAACAATGGGATGTGAGGTAACTGCGCTGGCGTTGCACACCGTGGCGGTAGGCGGTCGCAGACCGCGGCGCAATGCTGCATTGGTTAACATTGGACCCTATGGGTCTCAGGAGCCAATGACGATGTGCGCCAGCGGTCGCGGTACGCACCGCCGCGGACGTGACCGCCATTTTCTCTCTGTTAATTCACTTGATACCTGATCTTCGACAGGAGAGGACCTACACTGCAAGTGCTGCTGTGACCTCGGTCTGGAAGGGACAATGGCTCATGTGACTGGGGAAAGGGCCCCTGCCTTCACATCGGAGGAGTTGGAGAAGCTTGTGGATGGGGTCCTCCCCCAGTACGCGCTACTCTACGGTCCTCCAGACAAACAGGTAAATACACTGGGAGCATGCTGTATGGGCTATGCCTGTGTTGAGTGGGGTGGATGAAAGATGGGGGGGGAGAGATTGAGGCATGCTTGAAATGACGGTGAGTGCATGTGTCACATGGCAAGGGTAGGGATGGGGGGCCACTCACATTGATGGTGCAGAAGGTAATTACTTTTCTTCTCCCCCTGTACATTTCATATAGGTCAGCGCCCACCAGAAGACAGATATATGGCGTGCCATCGCCAAGGACGTCCGGACCCTCGGGTTCCACCACAGACGGGGCACCCACTGCCGGAAGAGGTGGGAGGACATTCGCCGCTAGAGCAGGAAGACAGCCGAGGCTCAGCTGGGGATGGCCTCCCAACGTGGGAGGGGTGCCCGTCGGACCTTGACCCCCCTGATGTTCCGGATCCTGGCGGTGGCCTACCCCGAGTTGGATGGGCACGTGAGGGCATCACAGCAGACACAAGGGGGTGAGTACACTCACAATCTGCTATCTTTGCGCGCTGTGGAGGTGTCTGGGTGGGGGAGGAGGGCTGTGGGTATCCCTAGGCCAGGTCGAGTTCCGTAGGCTAGGCCCCTCCGTAAGGCACGGCCCTGTGCCCCCGCTCCCCACCTCTGTAGGGTGCCAAGTACAGCTATTTATGGCCCTGTGTCACCTATGTGTGCAGATGTTGTCCATAGCCTTGTAGGCCATGTCCCAGGGATTGCAAAGTGGACCCCAAGTGCGCGGCGTAGTGCGGGGGCTTCTGTGTCTGTGCTGTCCGCCAACGGTAGCTGGAATGCATGCACTCAACATGTCTTTCTTCTGTTCCCCCCCCCTTTTTGTGGTATTCCTGTTCATGTGTGCATTAGCATCATCAGGCGGAGGAGCAGTGTCACCGGAGCACGAGGGAGCTGCATCCCACATGGCCATGGAGGGCCACACTACCGACTCTGAATTCGCCAGTGGGATGGAGGACGAGGGGAGCTCCATGGCCGGGAAACGAGCGGACATTAGTGGATCGGATTCGTCCTCTGATGGGAGCTCCCTTGTGGTGGCGGCAACATCTCTGCCCCCCGCAACAACAGGTACAGCCGCCACCCCCCTACCAGCACTGTCCTCCCAGCAGCCCCTCAGCATGTTTCCCGTGTCCGATCACGCAGGAGGGTGGGCATCTCCTTTGCCCCAGGCTCCTCAGGCCCTGCCCCAGTCAGCCCTGCTGCCCTCAGTGAGGAGGCTATTGACCTCCTGAGATCCCTCACTGTTGGGCAGTCAACCATTCTGAATGCCATCCAGGGTGTTGAGAGGCAACAAACAAATGCATACTTAGACGGCATTCATTCTGGTGTGGCGGCCCAACAGAGAGCATTTCAGGCCCTGGCCTCAGCACTGATGGCAGCCATTGTCCCTGTGTCCAGCCTCCCCCCTCCAACTTCCACTACCCCGACCAATCCCGTCTACCTCAGCTTATCCAAAGCACACCTTCAGACCAGCATGCACACACAACAACACACAAAAGTGACTCAGGAAAACATAAGCACCACACAGGCACTCACACAAGCACCATACCCATGCACATACCAACATCCACTTCCTCCACTGTGTCTGTCTCCTCCTCTTTGTCCACCTCCCATCCAGTAGTGTCTCCACTCCCACCTGCATGCACAACATCATCAGCCACTGCCTACATCATCAGCACGCCCATCACAACACAACCCTCAAGTGCAAACACCACCCCCACAACCATGCACACGTCCCCTGTGTCCTCTCCCAGTGTGGCTGTGAGCCCTCCTCCCAAAGTACACAAATGCAGGCACACACCCACTCAACAGCCATCCACCTCATAACAGCCTCCAGCCCATGCACCTTCACCCAAACTCAGCAGATGTACACCTCCTACAACCACTACCTCTTCCTCCACTCCCACACCCCTCCATCTTCCCGTCCCAGTGTGTCAAATAAACTTTTCCCTGCTAATATTGACCTCTTCCCTACACCTCCCCCCGCCGTTCCCCTAGGGCAAGGATGTCTAGATCTCAGGCCATCACCTCAGCCACCAAATCGGCGTTTGCTGTGGTCCCTGCAAGTCCGAGAGGATCAAAGGGGGCACCCGTCAGGTCTGCCAGTGTGCCACCTACCAAAACTAAGGACCACCCGATTCCGCCACCTGCCAAGGTTAAGAAAGGGCCGGCATGCAGCAGGGAAAAGACGCACCACCCACCCAGCAAGGCCTCATCCAAAACCAAAGAGGACAGTGCCAAGGTCCCAGCAGCGACTACCAAGGTGGGGAAGGGACACAAACACAAGGGCAAGTCACCTCAGGGCACGGAGCCTCCTGGTGAGGGACTGGTGTCCACCATTTCTCCTGACAGGTCAGCAACCTGTACCACTGTAACACCGCCGCAACAACTGCCACCTTCACCGCCATCTCCACCCCTCCTACACCGCCGCTGCCACAACGACAGTAACCAGCATCATCCTCAGTGGGCAGCCGTCCGAGGTTGCTGGAGACGGCCTGATGTCTCCCCCCACTTCTACAGATGCCTGCACCACGGGCAGCACCGGCAGCATCTCTGCTGCAGACACCTCCGTAGCCACCGCCACCTGCACCACCATATATACCGCCACGTGCCCAGCTAGTGCCACTACATTGAACATCAGCAGCATCCACAGTGGGCAGCCATCCCAGGCTGCAGGAGACGTCCTGGACCCTGCACACACCACATGAGGCACCACCACCAGCACTGGCACTACCAGCAGTTTGCACCCTAAGTCGCCGCAGTGTGGAGTGTGACTCTGCCTCCATGGAGTATCATGCTACCTGTTCCCTGCACATCTCGTGCCTCAGACACCCAGGTGAGGGAATGGGAACTGCCACACCCCAGGTGCAGCATCATTGGGCACAAAGCCCCCTCCCGAACCAGTGGAGAGATGCATCCACTCACCCAATCCTTGGCAGGATGAAGCACTCTGGGCACAAAGCCCCCTCCAGAACCAGTGGAGAAAGGCATCCACTCACCCAATCCTTGGCAGGATGAAGCACTCTGGGTACAAAGCCCCCTCCAGAACCAGTGGAGAAGCCATCCACTTGAGAGACTGTAACTTTGCACTCCTCAGGAGCAAGCAGTGGGCAAACCACCCACTTGAGAGACTTGAGAGACTGGCTTTGCACTCCCCAGGACCAAGCAGTGGGCAAACCACCCACTTGAGAGACTGTGGCTTTGCACTCCCAATGGCCAAGCAGTGGTCAAACCACCCACTTGAGAGACTGTGGCTTTTACACTCCCCAGGACCAAGCAGTGGGCAAACCACCCACTTGAGAGACTTGAGAGACTGTGGCTTTGCACTCCCCAGGACCAAGCAGTGGGCAAACCACCCACTTGAGAGAATGTGGCTTTGCACTCCCCAGGACCAAGCAGTGGGCAAACCACACACTTGAGAAACTTGAGAGACTGTGGCTTTGCACTCCCCAGGATATCGGTGTGGGCATGTGGCCCCCTCCAGGAGCAGTGACTTTGTACCATCTTCCGGCTGAGGTACCCCCCCCCCTTTCCCCTGAGGTGCCTGTGTTTTTTCGACCTGATGCCCCTGCAGTGTTCTCTCCGTTTTGAGGCAGGAGTCAAGTGTGGGCTTCGCCCCTGGTTTTTGGGGCCACTGGCCCACGGACATTTACAAGGGACAGTGTACGGCCTTCTGTACATACTGTAAATATTTGTATATACAGATTTTTAAAAATACCGTTTGCTGTATCTGCATGTTCCAAAATATCACTGATTGGACTCAATTCCTTTTGTCCTTGCATTCTTCCAGGGGGTAATGGGGTGTATCTGTAATGTCTGTTGGATGTATTAGTGTGTATGGTGTTGTGGGTGAGGGTGGGGGGTGGGGGGGTTGCGTGTCGTGTGTGTGTGTCTCTCTCTTTTACCTCCCCTGTGTGCTAGGTGCAATACTCACCGTCGTCGTCGCACCGCCTTCTTTCTAGTTCCTGGTGTATTAGTAGATACAACAACACGGGTAACACCTGAAATTCGGGCTCCATGGCGTCCTGGTTCTTCGTTGAGTGTCGAAAGGTGAGTGTTTCCCCTTCAGTGTACTGTTTCCACCGTGCTTTTGATGTTGCTGGTACCGCCCCTGAAAAAGTGGCGGATTGGCCTGTCATAATACAGTGGGCGGTACATTGTCTTCGGCCTGTCTGTTGGCGATGACCGCCAGAGTGTTAAAGTGGCTGTCTATGTTGGCGGTTTCCGCCGTGGTTGTGATCCCATTTTCTTTACCGCCGGCCTGTTGGTGGTGTTACCACCACTTTAACACCATCCGCCAGGGTTGTAATGAGGGCCTATATGCGCCATCTGTAAAAAAAATGGATGCACTGCAAGTTCCTTTTATATATGCCCGAAATCAAGCCTGAATCCCTTGATGAGTATGTGTCTGAAGCGGGAGACAGAGAGCACCTGGGCTCCTCTGATGCATAGGGACTGGAAGTAGAGGTGCTAGGGTGCTGAACCACTCGTAAAGTAAACATGTTGACGTTCAGTAAGTGAATGAAAAATAAATATAAATTTAAGTGATGTTTTTATTTTGTCACACTGAGGTCAAATACCAGGCTATGCCTTCTGACAAATTGCTTCATATTCTTTTAACCTGGAGGCTGGTGTTTACTTCTCTTTCTCTGACTGCAAAGTTAAAGGATTTTGTAAAGTAAACTGTCTGACAATGTTGCTCGGGTACTGACATTGAAAGGAAAGGCTGCAGGATGTCAGTTTTTTTCTACCACACAGCACAATTAAAAAACATGGACATGTACTTCACAACTTTTTCATAATTCATCAGCAGTAATGAAAGCACATATGAAGCACATTTTAGTAATTCTAAAGTGTGATGAAAACAAAGATTTGAATAGGATCAAAACAAATCAAGACAAGTTACTTGGTGATGCACAGATGACAATTTCTGATTTATTTCGAATTTGCACACACTATTGCTTTTGTGTAAAATAGTTTTATAAGCAAAATTGCATATCAGTATGAGTTCTGTGGCCATTTCAATGAAAAATGTGCTGTATGTAAATGAAAATGTGCTATCACTCCATGCTTTAGAAATAAGTTTTGTTACAATGTACACCAAAATGCTCCATATGCTTCGCTTCTGCCAGCAGCAGTGTCTGCCAGCAGAACACCATGAGGCCATATCATGGAACATGATACGGTAGGCGGTGGTTTGCTGGCGTGGCACTGCTGCAGGCAGCAGCACCACCTTACTGCCATCCGCCGCCATGAACGTCGCCGGAATTCCCCAGCCTTCTGGCAGAATTCTGACTATGGGCTTAATTCCATAGAAGGTAGCCACGGTGATGTAATGTTGGAGGCCGTCGCCGTGGCGGTAGGCGGCATTTGCCACCAATGTCATAATGAGGGCCCAAATGTCTATAATCAGGCCTTTAAATCTTATTTTTATCTTGCCTAATTTGCTGTGCATTCAAACACAGAGGTAAAATATCAGGTCTGTTTTCCAGGCAGTTTGATGTTTACTTTTCTTTCTCTAACTACAAAGTGATAGGATGAATGTGACAATCAGACTGGCGCTGGACCCCCACCTCTACCTCCACAGCTCACAGTATGGGAGGAGCAAGTCTTGGCAATACTGCACCCTGAGGGACTCACTGGAGTTGCCGGAGGACTGGACACTGGTGAGTCAACATTTTCTACTAATCACCCCCCATACCTGCATACATCTCACCCCCTTACCCTCACTTCCATCACTCCACTCCATCCCACACACTGCACCTACACATATGACTAACCCCAATGCCAAGCCCTGCATGCTATCCCAATACATGGGCAGCCCTCCCAGCCCTGCATGAACACCCATCACAAAAGCATGCACAGCATAGGGGATCTAAAGATCCCACAATATATCACCAAACACAAACAAAGGTGGCAGGGCAACAGCAACGATAGAAGGGAAGCTAGAGATGTACAATATGTCACAGACATGAAGCATAATACATCACTTACATCCCCACAGGTGCCCCAGCCAATCTCAGCGGAGAGGAGGTGCCACGACAAACCAGTCCCCCAACAGGAGATGCCCCCAGTGATGACATTAACTGTGGACTTCTAGATCTGGATGAACTACCTGGCCCATCAGGGACCACTGCTCAGTCGGTCACCCCAGCCCACTCCCAGTCAACCACAGAGCCTCCCCATCAGTATCCAACACCACAGCACCCACCTAGCATCCCCACACCTCTGTCCCCAGGGCACGTCAATCAGCAGTATGCCCACCTGAACAGGGACCCCAGTCTACACCTCGCCCTCAAGACAATCAGGAACCTAGGCCCAGTGGCAGTGGGCACACCATTCAGGGGACACAGACACAGGGCAACAGGGACACTGAGAGGACCGCAGTGTGCTGGGGGAGGACAGGATCAGGGTACCGACTCTCCAAGAGATACTCACCAAGATCCTGTGGGCCTACCAACAATCCCAGGACACAATGGGTCAGATCCTTAACAACATGCAGGAGAATAAGTGGCTGCAGGAGGAACACGATCAGGAAATCAGGTCGGACTTGCAGGCTCTCAACACCACCATGATCTCCATAGCAGGGGTGTTGGCAGACGTGGCCAACATCATGAGGGAATCGACAGCTCACCAGCGGGCCCCTACCACTAGCCAGCCCTCCACTTCCGCTGCAGCTAGTGGGCAGGAGGCTCCGCCACAGGATCCACAGGCCACCAGCACCCCTCCCCCCTGCAGAAAGTGAACCACCCCGCAAACGTTCCCTGCAACCCAGACAGAAGCCAGAGACACTTTCCAAGACCAAGACCACCGCCAGGAAATGAGTTTCTCCTGATTGTCCCCTTTATATCCCATCTTGTCCACTCTGAACTGCCTTTGCTCCCCTTCCTATGGCCCCTGGACACTGGACCTGTGCTACAAACAGACTGGAATAATACTCTGGACTTTCCTCTACCATCACCCCATTCCATTGCACTTTTCAGTCAGTTATTTGCACTACAATAAACACATTTGAACAGAACTTGAGTGACACCGTTTTGTGTTGAAAATGTGCATTTATGGGAACAGTCACATCTAGTGCAAATGATCTGAACACTGTGATAGCATACAAATAATGACATGTAGATGTCTGCAGCAAACACATCAGGACGCTGTTGTCGTATTACCGACATCTGTAAAAGGACAAGCCAGAGGTGACAGTAAGTTGAGATGAAAAGGAAGTGAATGCCTTCATGCTACAGCCACACATCAATAGTTAGAGTAAAGGTCAGTTCCACTGTCTCACCTGTGTGTCTTCGGAAGTATTGTTGCATAACTGATGTTCTGTTGTCCTCATCCTCTGCCTCCTCACCTCACTATCCTCAGGGTCCACTGCTGCCGCAGGGTCATCTCCAGTCCCCTCCTCCTGCAGAAAAGGCACATGTCGTCTGAGGGCCAGGATGTGCAACATGCAGCATGCCACTACTATCTGGCAGAACTTCTCGGGTGAGTAGCACAGGGATCCTTCTATCAGATGCAGGCATCTGAACCTGGCCTTCAAGAGGTTGAAGGTCCTCTCAATTATTCTCCTGGTTTGCTCATGTGCATCATTATAACGGTTCACAGCCCCTGTCCTGGCATTCCTCACAGGGGTCAGGAGCCACAATAGGTTTGGGTAGCCAGAGTCACCTTCAAGTATTGAGGGACAAAATTTAGCCTTACACAATGCTATGGGGATAACATTTCAAGGCATACACTGACATACAGTGGGTGGGGACTCTGGCTCACCTATTAGCCACACCCTGTGCCTTGGTAGTTGGGACATCACATTTGGGATGCTGCTATTCCTCAGAACGAAACCATTATGCACCGACTCAGGATACTTGGCAGTGCTGTGGGAGAGGTACTGGTCACCAGGCACACAATTTGCACATTGAGTGAGTGGAGACTCTTCTGATTCCTGAACACCTGTTCATTCTGGTGGGGGCTGGACAAACGCAATATGTGTACCATCAATCGCCCCAATAATATTGGGTATATGCCACATTGCATAGAATCCCACTTTCACAGTGGCCAAATCTTCCACCTGGGGGAAAGAAATGTAGTTCCACATGTGTTTCACCAGGGCAGACAATACCCTTGCCAGCATGATTGAGAACATTGGCTGTGACATTCCGGCTGCCAATCCCACTGTCACTTGGAAAAAAACAGTTGCCGGGAAATGAAGCACTGATAGAACCTGCACAAGAGGGGGCATCCCAGTGTGATGACGTACAGCTAATATCAGGTCAGGCTCAAATTGGGCACACAGCTCTGTGACTGTGGCCCTGTCCAGTCTACAGGTGAGTATAATGTGCCTGTCTTCCAGTGTAGCCAACTCCACAAGGGGTCTGTACACAGGAGTTTGTCTCCTCCTCCTATTCATCCACAGTGGTAGGTATCTAAGGGACACAAGAATGAGTAGGCTGTCACAATTTGAACAATGGAACCACCACCTCAGTGTGCATACAGCATTAATGTGATGGGACAGTGGAAATGGCAATGTATGTGCAATTTTCGGCAATGACACAGTTATGGAAGATCTGTATGTAGTCCACCATGAAATGGTGACCGCCTGTCCTGTATCTAGGAACAGGTGGAAGTGAGGTAACTCTGCCAACATTGAGTGTGGTGGCAGAAGGTGGTCTGGCACCACCGTGCAATTCCTCATTGACTAAAATGGTGCTCTATTGAGTATAGTGGCTGATGAGGATCAGCGGTAGCGGTAACAGTGTACACCGCTGCGGATGTGACTGCCATTCTCTATCTATAACCTCACTTGATTCCTGACTTTCCACAGGATAACACCTACACTGCATGTGCTACTGTGACCTGTGTCTGGAACCTACCATGGTCCGTGTGACAGGGGAAAGGGCCACTGCCTTCACTTTGATGGAGTAGGAGTGCTTGGTGGATGGGGTCATGCCCCAATATGGACAGCTGTATGGGACTCCAGACCAACAGGTAAGTACACCTTGGGCACAATGCATGTGGGAAGGTTGCATGGAGATGTGTGTGCAGGCACCGTGTCATATGAGGGGTGGTATGTCTGGTGGTAATGTACATGGTGTGCGCTGAGCGATGTGTGTGCCAATGGAGGTTGAAATTGGATTTTTGGGCCAAATGTGTGACAGGCTGGATTGTATGTGTGGGATCCCGGTGGTGGGTGTGAGTTAGTGGGTGCCCCTTAATGCCAGGTCAGATATTGCAGCATGATCCAGATCAAGGGTAATGGGTGGATGGCAAGTGCACGTAACCTAGCTCTTTTACATTCCATGTCTGTCAGGGCTTTGTGGGTCTCAGAAGGTGTGCAGGTGGCGGTGTTTGGCCCTCATCTTGCTGTGGCATATAGCCAATTCAATGCCAGTGCAATGCATAGTGCTCAATCATGATCCCTGTGTGTGACAGTGCTGTGCATGCCAACTGTGGTGTTGGTGCTGTAATTGACCCAGTGCTCCCTTTCTCTCCCGCTCCCCTTTCTCCTCTGTCATCCTGTCCATGTGTTTATTAGCCTAGGGAACCAGTGGGACGGAGAGCGAGGGGAGCACCATGGCGGAGATATGAAGTGACAACACAGACTCAGATTCCTCCTCTGATGGAAGCACCCTAGTGGTGGCGAACATCTCTTTGACCATCCCAGCTACAGGTACAGCTGCCACCCCCGTACCAGCACCGCACTCCCAGTAGCCCCTCAGCGAGTTGCCATTCCTGCTCAACCAGGAGGGTGGGTATCTCCTTTGCCCCATGCACTTCAGGCCCTGCCTCAGTGAGCCCTGCTGCTCTGAGTGAGGGGGCTATTGACCTCCTGAGATCCATCTCTGTAGGGCAGTCAACTATTGTGAATGCCATCCAGAGGCTGGCATCCCAGATGCAGCAACACAATGCATTTCTGGAGGGCATCCAGGTGGATTGGCGGCCCAAGAGAGATTGATTCAGGCTCTTGCCCCCTCTCTGATGGCAGCCATTGTCCCTGTTCCTACTGTCCCTCCTCCAACTACCACTTCCCAGTCCCATTCTCCTCAACTTCAACTCATCCCATACACACATACAGACAATCATGCACACAAGACATCACACAAGAGTGGCACAGTCAAACACAAGCACCACACTTCAGTCCACAAGCACTCACACAAACAACAGACAGTTGGAAACACATCCACATCCACTGCCTCGACGGTCTCCCCCTGCTCCTCCTCCTCCACCTTCCTCACAGTCACATCCACACTCACACCTGCATGCACTGCTTCAACAGCTACCACCAGCATCACCACACCGAGCAGCACACGCACCTCATAAGCAGACACCTCCACAACATCCATCCACGCGTCCCTTGTGTCCTCTCTCACCCTATCTGTCCCCCCATCCTAAAGGATATAAACGCAGGCACTCAGACACCCAACAGCCATCCACCTCACATGAGCACACAGCCCATGCACCTGCACCCAAGTACAGCAGACGTGCTCCTCCAAAAACCACTCCCTCAACCTCCACTCCCATCCCTCCTCCCCCCCATCCTGCCCGTAAGAGCAGGATCCCAATGACCCAGCCCAGCACCTCAGCCAAACAGTCCACGGGGACAGTGGAGGCACCTCCTAGTCGTGGAGGCAAAACAGTGAAGGATCCCACTCCACTAGCCAGGAAAGGGAATGGTCCCACTCCACCAGCCAGGAAAGGGAAGGATCCCACTCCACCAGCCAGGAGGGCAAGGTTCCCACTCAACCGCCAATGACAGAAAAGGTTCTCACTCAACCACCAATGACAGAAGAGGTTCCCACTCAACCACCAATGACAGAAAAGGTTCCCACTCAACCACTGATGACAGAAAAGGTTCCCACTCAACCACCAATGACAGCAGCGGGTTCCACTCAACCACCAATGGCAAAAGAGGTTCCCACTCAACCACCAATGACAGATGAGGTTCCCACTCAACCACCAATGACCGGCAAGAAGCCCTCATCTCCAGCTGGGACACAGCAGCCAGCAGAGGCTGCCCAGGAGACACCTCCCCCAGCAGAGACAATGCAGCCCTCACCTCCAGCAGAGGCTGCCCAGGAGACCCCTCCCCCAGCAGAGACAATGCATCCTCACCTCAAGCAGAGGTTGCCCAGGAGACACCTCCCCTAGCAGAGACAATACACCCTCACCTCCAGCAGAGGACATGTAGGCCACCCTCCAGGGACTGTTGTACCAGGAGCCCCCTCCAGAGATTGTTCCCCACCTCAGAGACTGTGACCTTGCACTAACCAGCATTGGGAAATGGGCATGGAGCCCCCTCCAGAAGCAGTGGGCAAGTTCCCGACTTCAGCTGAGGTGCCCCCCACCCCACTTCCCCTGAGGTGCCTGTCCACTTCCGAGATGTTGCCCCTGTACAGTTTTGTGCAGAGTTAGTCAGGATCAAGTTGGGGCTTGGACAGTGCCCTGTGGCCATGTGGGCTTCATGTACTTTGGACTGGGTATTGGCCCTTTCTGGACAATTGTTCATGTATCTTTGTTCTAAAATTGGTTCATATGGTGGCGTTGCCTTGCTATTACAATTTCAGTACTGCCGACCTGTAGTCGTATTATCATGCTGTGTGTCCTGTGTCATTGGTTTACATCTGCAGCTGGTTGTGTGTATGGTGTGTGTTGTGTGTGTGTCTGGTGTGTGTCGTGTGTGTGTGTGTCACTCTACTTTTCCTCCCTCCCTTGTGTGCTAGGCGGCTGTACTCACCATTGTTGTCTTCATCAGCATTGGTGTTCCAGGTGGAGCATGGAGTAGAAGAGCATCGGGAGGACTTGCAGTTCTGGATCCATTGCAGCGTTGATCGTCTCTGTTGGTGAGTCTTTGGTCTTCTGTGATGTGTTTCTGCCAGGCTTTTAATGGCGTTGGTGGGTGGTACCTTGTCTTCCGCCTGGCTGTTGATGACTACCTCCGTAGTGCGTGGTGTTAACGCCCTGGTGGGTGGTGGGGTACATTGGCTGTCTATGAGAGTTATCACTGCCATGGTCTTTATTTGGCAGTATTTACCGCCAGCCTGTTGGCGGTATTAATGCCACTTTAACACTGCTGATTTCATAATGACCACACATGTCGCTTCACTCTGCCCTCTACACCACTCTGTTCTACTCTGCACAGCTTAATTCTGCACCACTGCTCTCTATGCCACTCTACTCTGCACCACTCTATGCCACTGCACTCTAAGCCAATGTACTTTACACAACTTAACCACACACCACTCCACTCCACAACAGTATACTCTGCAACACTGCACTCTCTGCCACTGAACTCTGTGCCGATTTTCTCTATACTCCATCACTCTATGTAACGCTACTCTCTGCGCCAATCTACTCTATGCCACTGCCCTCTATGTCACTTTATTCTAAGCCACTGCACTCTACACTAATCTACTCTACACCTCTGCACTCTACCCTGCACCACTCCACTGTACTCTGAAGAACTCCACTCTATGCCACTTCACTCTACTCTGAAATGATCTATGCCACTGTACTCTATGCCACTACAATATACTTTGCACCATTCTACTCTACACCACTGCACTCTACGCCTCTCTACTGTACAGTACTGCAATGTACACCAAAGTTCTCTACACCACTTTACTCAAAACCAAGGCACTCTGTGCCACTTCACTCTAAGCAACTCTACTCCACTCTACAACACCACACTCTATCATATTCTTTTGTATGATGCTCTACTCCATTAAACTCTATTCCAATCTATGACACTCTACCACACTACTCTACTCTACATTGCTCCACACAACTCCCTCTATACTACTCCACGCTCCTCCATTCCATGCCACCACACTCTATGCCACTTCACTCTGACACTCTCTGGCAGTCTGCTCTATGCCACTCGACTCTAAAACACTATACTCTGCTCTATGCAGTTCCATCCACCTGCACTACTCCACTCTATGACAATCTACTACTCTGTACACCACTCTACTCTACAACAGTCTACTCCACTGTACGCAACACCCTCTTCACAATACTCCACTCTGCTTTATACCACTTAAATGACGCTCTAGGCCACTCCACTCCATGACACTCCATTCCAATCTATGGCACTCAACTATACTCCACTCTATGCCCTTCCACTCTACAACACTCTACACCCTCCATGCCACTCTACTCCCTTCATGAGACTTTTCACCACTCTATGTCGCTCCAGGCAACACTCAATCCCACTCTCCTTTACCCTACTATCATTTAGCCATGCTGAACATCAGTCATGTTGGTGTACAACATGGATAAAACATATTGGCACAAATAGCTCTTCAAGAGGCAAGACTCATTGGCTTTGCCAATGCTTGTTTTAAAAAGGAGAACCTTCAACTATTTCCTAAAGTGAAGCAGCATAGGGGCGGTCCTAATGGATACAGGACTCTTATTCCAGTATGTATGTATGCTATATTTCCATGAATTAACATTCCTAAAACTTAATTAGCTCTAGTTAATTAGAAGTTCGGATGTCTTATCCCACAAGCAGCTTGCCCCTGGGGTTTTCAGTGAAGAATCGTGCCATCTGCGCCCGCCTGGCAGAGGTAGGAAGACCTAATTAAGTGAACGGGGTCAGGAGGTGTTTACCTCTGCTGCAGGCTCCTGCAAGAAGCCAGCTGGAGCAAAAGAAGCTGCCGAGGAACCAGATTACCAGCACGTACAGACACTGAGCTGCAACTCCTCGTTTAAGAACAGCGAAACACAGTGGGTGCTGTCTTTGAGGCAATATAAGCAATAACAAGCAAGAAGAGCTGCACAAACTGCTCTGTCGCCCAGTACCCCTACAATATTGTTTTAAAATTCTGATCTTCCTGGACTTTAACTACTGGCCAAGGAAGAATTATAAAAACATTGAGGGGCACCGAAGGCTCTGTTTCAATATAGCAAACAGGGTGGGTAGTTCATCAGGCCTGTTACAGAGGCACAGACGGACCTTTACATGCACGAGGGCGCAGGTGGATAGGTGCTTGCATGCGCCCTCGCGCATGTAAAGGTCCTGTGCCTCAAAGAGAGAATTATTAATGTTGGTTTTTTGAAAATCAAACTTGAAGAAATGTTAGCAGGGATCAATGTTGATGAAATGGGGGAAGCAGACAGATGTGCAAACAAAGCACATGATAAATTAGAAGAATCAGCTGTTGAGTGTGAAGGTGATATCAGTAAGATGAAGAATGTGAGAAAGAATTATAAATGCATGTAACAAACAAAATAAAATATTGGATTTTGAAAGCTCACATTAAATATTTATTTGGAAAGAGGAGAGAATGAAGTGATTTGAAGAAGAAATATATGGAAAAATGCAAAAGGGGACAGCAGGTAAAAATAAGGTTAAAGATTCAGAGAGCAAGATGATCAGCTAGAGATTCGGAAGTAGTATGAGGAAAGGTTTTGGATTTCCATCCAGAGTAGTTCACAGCAGAAATCTAATGCATGCCCTGTGGATGAGGGCGGATCTTTATGCTCAAAACTGAGAGAGGTGCCAGGGAAGTGGTACAATAAGGTTCATAGGTTGGCAATTAATTCACAGATGCTATTCACTGATTTAAATTAATTATTTTAGATTGTGATCCCCTGTGGTTCGAGGTCTGAATGTTAGGCTGCTGTTGCATGGCCAACTGAAGAACCTGCAAGAGTTCAGACATTAAGAGGCTGTAGATAATACATTCAGACAGGTGATTAAACATTTGAAAAAGAAGTTGCCTTAAAATGATATTAATTGGGTTAAGATTTTGAGAACTTTGTAGGAACCTAAACAGTCAGTGCCTGATTAACATAAGGGACACATGCAGTTCTTTAAGAGGAACAGTGGAGTTGATAATCCTGAGAAAGATGGTGTCAGTGGTTTCATTTCTGCTTTTGTTATGGGTTGTATTCAGAACTTAGTAGTCATATACAGCAATCTAAAATGTGGCTGCAGACAAACAGTATAGATGAGATCTTAAAACTGGCAAAAAACAGTAGTGATTGCTTTGATCTGAAGCAAAGGAGGATCATGGAGAAATCTGATGGTTGCTCAAACAAAGCAATTTGAGAGGAATACCTGAAATCATTTAATGAGTTCAGGTATGTGGTAGATTTATTCTGGAAATTCTGGAGTGAACTATTGAAAAGAACAGTGCGTGTCACTGCTATAGTAAAATTATGGACTAGAAATGGGAATGTTGGAAAAATCCAGATAGAATTCAGAATTGATTTGTTCCCTGATGCAGAAAAAGGAATTGACCATGGTCCTGCCCAATCAACTTCTGTACAGAGTACGCATGATCAGAAAGCATTTCACATGACAATGCCATCAGACCCAGTACTCCAGCAGAACATTATGAACAAAATGCCATTTAGTGCAGAACCAACAGAATCGATTGATTTTGAGTAATGATTGTTGTCAGTTGTCTTCATGGACTACTTCACAATAACAGTGCCTGAGGGTGCAGGGGATTGCTTACTTGGAGCACTCTTTAGAGGTAGACCAGTGTGGTCTATACATTTATGGTGAAATCAATGGCCACCTCATTTCATTTTTAATCATTATGGGGGTTACCCATTCTGCATTCCATTCTGCGGAAGTTCCAAACATACCAAACTGGTAATCAGATTACAGTAGATATCCCAGCTAAAATTGGGAAAATGGAGAATATTTTCTGTGGGTTAAGTCCTGTGAATTTATTGGGTGGGGACTTTGTTTGCAAAATGAATTTTGTGTTTTACTGCACATTAGATAGTGTTACAATTGAAACACAAGATGAAGATTCAGGCTTCAAAATAAAATCACAATATACAAGGGTTCAGTTGTTTCCAGTTTTAACACAGGATGGTCTACCTCTGAATTTAAGACATAATTTCAAACAAGAGATGTGCGGCGTCTTTGAAAAGGACGAATAAAAAGTGCAGAGCTGTTTAAAATGAAGGTAAAACCTGATGCCATTTTCCCAAGAATTAAGAAATGTGTAGTTTCAAGAGAAGCAGAGGAAGGATGAAGCCTGTTATTGAGAAAACGATCGATGAAGGAACTTTTGATGAAGTACCTGGTAGTCCTTGCTATTCTCCTGTGATGGATATAAAGAAACCAAGTGGGGAATGTTGTCCAGTGGTACTGAATCCAGCATTGATCTTATTCCAAATCCCGTCAGATGCAGAATGGTATAGAGATATTGACTAATGCCAAGTGTTCTTTTCAATCCCTTTGCATGAGGAAAGCCAGTTCTTCCTAGGTTTCAGTTTTGGAATAAAGTTCTCATGAGATATAAAATCTCACAAGCCCTTCAAGCTCTAGCCAACTACTGAAGCACTGAAGAAAGATCTGGAAAATCTGAAACTACCCTGTAGCTCAGTCTTAGTACAGTATATTGTTGAACTGTGGGTTTCATTCAAGACAAAAGAGGACTGTAAACTTGACACAATTGCTTTACTGAATCATTTTGCTGACAGTGGTCCTGAGGTTTGCAGTACTGTAGAAAAGGAAGTCATTTATCTTCATCACCCTATTGAGAAAGGTGCAATGATAGTCTCAAAAGAATTCTTTTATGCAATTCTGAAAATAAGATGATGATGTTCTTGGGAACTTTTGGCTGCTGTCATCAGGGCACCCCACACTATTCCTTGACTGTGAAACTTTTAATAAGGTTAATACACAGCAACATACAGGATTCAGTGCCATTTGACAATGAGTGTCCAGAGGCATTCAAAATATTAAGAGAGAGTTTATGCAATGCATTTACTCTTGCAATGTCTGACTATAATTTGACCTTTTTGTACTGTCATAAGAAGGGTGGGTGTGCACTGTCAATTCTTACATAGAAACATAGTGAAATGATGAGGCAAAGTCTACCTTTCAGCTGTATTAAATTCAGTAGCTGTAGGTCTTCCTGGTTGCCTGAAATTGGTGAGGGGTCATACTTTGATTGTATTTTTCCCACATTCAGTTGACATTCTGTTCACAATCAACAGATACTCAACACATGACAAACAGTACACTAACTGGGTTTGAGCAAAGTCATCCTTGCAGCAGAAAACATTTCAAATCAAAGGTACAATTAACTCAACCCAGCAACACTTCTTCCAATCCCAGACAAACATTGGAAAGGCAGGAACACTGATGAAAATGAGGTTGACGAGAATGAGAGTGAACATGACTGCATTGCAGTTACCTAAATATGTACCAAACTAACATTTGATATCAAAGAGACTCCTTTGGAAATGACTAATCTGACTATATTTGTTGATGGATCTTGGCTGAGAGGCCAATATGGAGCATTGAAGGCTGCCTATGCAGTATGTTCCATGTCTGGAATTCTGGAAACATTCTATCTGTCCAATGTAATGTCAGTTGAGATGGCAGAATTGGGTGCACTGTTAAGAGCTTGCTGCCTTTTTGAAAAATTGAGTCTGACAATCTATACAGTTGTGATATGGTGCATGATGTTGGTCAGCAATGGTTACAGAGTGGTTTCATGACATCTTTTGGAGCTCCCTTAAAGAACATCCTGTATTTACTTGCTCTCTTGAAAGCAATGCAGCAACAAAAAGAGATTGCTGTGGTTCAGTGTGCTGCCCATTAAACTGGAAAACATTTGGTTACTCTTGGAATTCACTATGCAGATCAAGTAGCCTGATACTATGCACCTGAGGGTGAAACAGTGGTTCAGGAAACTGAGAATAATAAATCAAGAATAAATACCATTCAAATGTATAAAATGTAACCTGTCCTCTCTAAATTAAATTCAGACTTCTTTAAGTGAGTTGAGAGACATTCAGGAGTAAGCTACAGAACATGAGAAAAGAAAATGGGTTGCAAGAGAAATCATCAAGCTTTTTATGTTACCACAATCAATGCTATGCTATATCCTATTGTGAGATATTTCCACAACCAATCACACTCAGGCCATGACAGTATGGTCTGTAGCTTTAGGAAATATTGGAAACAGACATTGTTTAGAAATGTTGCTGAAGCTTTGTGCTTCATGTGTTTGACAAGTTAGCTAAACAATCAGGGAAAGAAGAAGTTGACTGTGATGAAACATATTGTCAAATCAGATGATCCATTTACAAGACCCCGGCAGACTTTGTGGAGATGCTAGTTTGCAATAGGTTAAAATATGCATTGGTCATTTTCTGCTTGTTTTCTAAATTTGTTAAATCATACCCCACCTGAGATCAGAGAGTCTTACAGTTACTAAACCTTTGTTGAGGGAATTATTAACTCAATTTGGTCTGCTAGCTTTTATTGGGATAGATCATGGCTCACATTTTAAGAATGAGGATTTACAAATAATTTGCACTGACTGTCAAATCAATCAGAGGTTTCCTTGTAGTCATTATTCTCAGTCTTGTGGTGTGCTTGATAGAGTAAATAGAACCCTCATGAATAAATTGCCAAAAGTCTGTTCCTCAGCTAGTTTAAAGTGTCTTGACACACTTCCTTTTGTTTGAATGAGCATCAGATGTAGCCCTGATCAAATGATTGGCTTATCACCTCATGCAGTGGTCATGAGCAGAGCAATGAGATGGCTTTATATTCCTTCAACTGCATTGATGTCAATATTTGATTAGATTGTGCTAGATTACTACAAAGGTCTGACTGGCATGGTGAACGCTGTCTCTCAGCAGGTGAATGAGACCACAGAAGCAACAAAAGACATATTATGTAATGGAAAGAACACTAGAGACTGGATAGTGGTCTGAAAACACTTCAGGAAAAACTGCTTGCAAGCACATTGGAATGGACCTTATCAGGTGACCTTGATAACAAATACTGAGTAAAAGTGTGCAGGAATTTTGCAGTGGATTCATGCTGATCATACAAAAAGAGAGAAAGCAGTAGATGAAGAAGAGGTGAAAATAACCACTGATTCACTGAGTCAAGCTCAGGTTCACATCATGGATCCAAAAGGGGGTGAACATTCTAGTGAAAAATTTGAAACTGGAAAAAATTAATTCATAAAAGTCCAGATCAATAAAAGTGAGAGTTCTAGTGAAGAACCTGGTACTTCTACCAATGGTGACAATTTTTGGATTCAGGGCAGAGAAGAGAGTGAAGAGCTGTTGCAATGTCAAAATGAAAGGCATGAGTGGCAGGAAGAAGTAGTCTCTGGTCCAAACAATGAGAAACTGCACTTGAAAATTCAACTCACAAAAACCCCAAGAGTTTACTGTGAATTGTGCAGTTGAGATTGAGCCCTATTCAAGATCATCAGTGAGTGAAAACAGTAGGTGAGATAAAACAGAAGAATATATATGTGGTGTCATCATTTCTATGCACTCTGTTGGTTCCCTGGCATTCATGGGCTTCCTAAGTCATAGTGATGTAGCAGCAGCGCAGTGTCCATTGGTTGACTCTGTATTCTTGAGTAGAATGTTTAGTGTGTACCTTTGAATGTACCATGTATTGTGAATCTGTCCTCGATACAATAAACCTTAAAAAGTTAACTAAAACGAGTGGACATTTCATCTTTCACAAAAAATCACTGCATAGAACCTGCTAACAAAAACACTGTCAGCCAGAGAAACAAGAGAGATTTAAGTCAATTAATGAAGTTCTGAAGAAACAGAAAATAGAGGACGTGAATCTCCTGTTGCTAAATGTCCATTGAGAAAGAGAGTCCAGAATAGAAAGTATGCATCACTTGAATGGGTATATCTAGCTTTAGTGTCAGAAGAAGAATAATTAGAGTGAGGGATCTACAGACCAGGAAATTATTGACAGTACAGTTTTGAAAGTGAGTTTGAAAGAGGGAAGAAGAAGAACCACTGGAAAAGTTTAAGGACTGTAAAGATTGTAATTTGTCAAGCCAATTAAATAAAAAAATACTTTTGAGAGCATGACCTGAAAGACGTTTGAAAAATAATTTTTTTTTTGAAATTTTCATTTTTATTATTGTTTAGAAAAAATCAAGGTGAAATGAAGAAATGTATTATTGTTTTAAAAAACATGTTTATTAAACCTTTGAATTTTTGACCCTCAATCATATTTTTCTATTAGTAAAAATGGAATACAGCAAACACTGAAAACTTTTTGTTTTACTGTTTTAATAATAATACTACCATACTATTAATTTTCGTTACCCTGCTGTTTTTCTTCCTATCTACAGTAGCACATTTCACAAGAGTCACAATAACTACAGAACATTACGAAGTGAAACATAGCATGTTTGAAGATAAGTGAAGTTTAGCTAGTGGATTTCAAGATAATATTTATGCTAAAATGGTACATGAGTATCTCAACATAATGGAGGTAAATAAGGGTTTTATTTGCACATTGAGTGTGCCACCTACATGCAGCTTCCAATTTTATATGGCCTATCATGTACAGTGTTTGTTATCATATTTAATAATAATCAATTTTTATCTCCTTACAATTTGGATGTTAATGTGTCACTGGAGGATTTGCATATCTTGGAAAATGGAGAGCCTAACAAAGGTGTTAAATATGGTATTTTTGTTTAAATAGCTGCACAAATAAAGCATGAAACTAAAACTGTTGAACAGGGGTACGTTTGAGGTGTGAGTGAAGAAGAACATTAATTCATATAACATGTATTGATCTAGAGCTCAATTATTGAGTATGCCCCATCAATTATTTGAACTGTCTTTCTCTGCTAATTGATGTTTGTGGAGGTGCCCTGATGCACAATTCAACCTGTGTAGAGCCAGAGGAGATACATTTTTGGGGTGTCTACATTTTAGAGTGTGTCTAAGTTTTGGGTACAGTGTTGCTACCACAGTGTTTTTAATTGTTAGAGCTGGGATATGAAAGATAAGTAGGTGTGACAGCTGACAGTTTTAGGCAGCAGTCCAGTTATCTTAAAGCCAGTCTTTAGTCTCCTCTCTGGTGCACAGATTTCACCAGTGGGCTGGGAAGGGCTCCATGAGGACGATATACCAGACTAGGTCAGCACAAATAAGAAGAGCAGCAATTGTAACTCTGCATATAAGAGGCCTCTTCACAGCAATGTTTAAGGTAAGTATGTCTCATGCTCTCAAAAGCTTTGCTTAGTCTAGCTTCAGTTTGTTGGAGCTACAGACCTTTGTCTTTGCAGTGGACAAGAGCAGACTTAGCAATACTCTGCATCCTCAGATAAAGCTAATGGGAGGTCCCCGGGAAGTGTTGTGAAGCAATTGGTTTAAAAAGCTCCAACCTAGACCTGATGCTGGTGACGGCAGTTGAAGACATGTCTGCTTCAGATAAAAGCATTTCTCCCTGATGCTGTGGCAGGTCTCAGTATTCTTGTGCATAGTGAAACCCTGGTAAACAGACAAACATATTTTCAAGCAAATGTCCACTGCAGCCGCTAGGTTGTTCTGTGGTCCTAATAAATATGTAACATCAAAAAGGCAGTACAAACTATATCCAGTTAGGTGAAAAGCTGAGGCAATTCAATTCAACTGTCTTGTTGATGTTATCTGAAAGCAACAAGATGTTCACCAGGGTATGCCCTCTCAGTATCAAGCCCACGATAACACTGGGACAGAATATTGGGAACAAAATATCAAACAAAGTACTGGCAGGCAGTTTAGTCTAGCATTCCTAAGCCTAATGCCACATATATGTACCTATGTGTACATATATCTTCAAGGTACCTAGATTTGGAGTAAGGAATAGTAAATCTATAGCGCGCTTATCTACTTACCTTTTGACATTTTGTCAATCCATATTCTGTCCTCAATATTCTTATACTATGATATATTTGGTGTACAATTCAGTACAATCAATACAGATACAGTAGTACAATCATTCACCAGGGATGAGGAGACTGCTGTTTTTGTTAATCTTTTTATAAGGTTTATAAACCACAAAAGAATATGAACAGTGAGACAATTCAAGACTGTCTAGAACAATTGAAATTAAGGAAGCTTGTGATTTCAGAAGTTCATAGCCCGGAAATCCTGATATCTTAAAAAGAAAATACAATTTCTATTATATGCTAGTATGCTCAATCTATTTCAACACTTTTCTTCCAAAGAGGAACATGCAGGTTTCCTGGGGAGTCATTCTAGTGGTGTCCTTATGAAGAAAAAGACCCACAAACTGCAGTTGATTGTATGGCAATATCTTGGTTGTGTACTTTAAGTAAAGACTTCATCCAATAGACTAGGTACATATATGCACAAACTTTTTAATCAGTTGCATATGGGATCCACTGTATTTTGCTTGACTTGACAAGTGACAACAAAGGACTCTTGTGTCCCCCAACAGAAAGAGCAGAGCAATTAGACTCCCTCATAGATAGTCTCTCTTGGTCTAGAAAAGACATTTGGATAGGTCTCTTGAAATTCATTAAAGTGAGAGTGCAAAAATATCTGTCTGGCAAAAACGTTATGAACAGTATTTTGTCCCAGTAGAGTGTGCCGAAGGCCTAAGCCAAAGTAAATGGATTGTGATGGTTTAAATTACTTCAGTGTACTAGGCAATGATCTCCACATCCTCATTATTATTCCTATTAGTCCTCAAGCAATTTTGTTTAAAACTAGGACATCACCTCTGTGATCCTAATTGGTAAAGAGCACTATAGAAGAACAGCATTCACTGATTTTCTTTATCTTATTATTTAAAGATTATAGAAGATTGCTCTGACATCTCAGGGTATACTATAAGTAAATAGAATTCTAAAAGTAAAGATCAGAATGTTCATTGTACAAATGGGATAGTTGACATATGACGTTGAAAAGGTAAACTTGAGGCCTTAAATACTATGTCATAACTTTTTTGGCATTGTCCATAGAATGTGTCAATTAAAATAAAAATATTCCTGAACAGTGTAGAAGACTTAGGGGAATCCTAGTCACTCAAGCATTTAAGATGGTGTTGCAGAACTGAATCAGTGAAAATGATTTTCACTTCGACCATAAACTATCTAATGGGTGACTATCCATTTGACTCGTATAAATCTATAGATACTGCTGTAATTAAAGCTATCTGGATAGATTAAAAAAGCAAATGGTCAATCAAGAAAGTAACACTAGACACACACTAAAAAAGTGCCAAATTGAACAACTTCTATACCAACCAAACAATCTCCAGGGCTCACCAAGTGGTACACTGATTCTTCCTAAATATTCAGGAAACCCTGTTGGGGTTGTAGCTGAGAAAAGAGTGATTCTATTAAACATTTATAGAATAGAAGCATTTCAATATGATTTTCCAAACTATGAGGCAAACATAATTTACAAGAACCAGAATTGAATGAGTTTTTTGAATATGAGAACAGTAACTCTGAGCAGATAACACTTTGGTGAAATCGCCGAAATGTGGTCATGTGACCTCCAAAATATATAAAATGCTAAGTAAGTTCTCACACACAAAGTACAAAAGTGGAACAAGAGAGACAAAGGGTCTCCAGCTAGTTAGAGAGACAGTGTGAAGTAATCTGGAAATCAGCATTCATACCCAAGAGTGCACCAGTTGTTGCTCATGCTATGCTCTTCGTGATACGCAGAGCATCGCGCATGCTGAGCAGAATGCACAAGTTCTTTTGTCTTACTTCAAAGGAATGCTGAAACTGCAAGTCAGTAACAGGTTATTTCTCCCCAACTTTTTATTGAATGTAGGTGTCTTCTGGTCTTCGGTTTCTAGAGAGATTTCTCAGATGTTGAGGAAAACATTATTTTCACATATCCTGTGACTGGCCAGGTACTTTGGATATGAATTACATAAATCTTAACATTAAGGCAAATTACTTTGAGATATCCTCCTGACCATAGGTGTGAAAAGGGGCATACCAATTAGGAGAAGGCGAGGGCATATTTGATTCCCACATGGGTGGACTGAATTTGTTTTCGCAAAAGGGCATAATAATAGTCTCCTTGCTAACAAGAGCATAGTCCTCTTTATCGTTCTATGGACACGTATGTACATGTCTAACCCTCTGTGAATTGATTTTGTGTGTGATCTTAGTTCCACTCCTACAACCTAATCAATGTATGTGTCACATCATTTTTATATATTACCAATTCCACGTGCTCTTCTCCCACGTCTTCGACAACCAACAAAAAGTTGTTAACAAAATATTTTAAATGGGTTTTTGACTCTCCCTAAGTTTTATGTATGTTGCTCATCGTAAGACAGTAAGCAACATGTTTTCTGACATGAGATTGATCAATTATGCTATTTTTTACAGTCAATAAATTCCAGCATTCATTGACCTATCAGTTGTGCATTGCTACTTATATGAATAAATAGTTGTTATATCTTGGAATATTACTTCATACATCTTTGAAGGTAGTGTTCAGATGTACCAGAATTTTCTAAAATATTGTGTTAATGGAAATGGTTGCTTTTGCGAGTGCAAGTACATCTGAAAGATACATATGAAATGTATTGCGGCAACTTTTTAAAAAACATATTGTGACAAATCTAGTGTTTAGCTGTGCCAAATTTGTTTTAGTGCATGCAACGTAATCCATGACATAATAACATTTCAGAGTACATTTCACCGCTGATGCATTTGTTATGTTGATATGGCATTTTTTTGTCAATGCTTGTAATTGGGATACTTGAACATACCATAAATATATGTGTAAAGATATTTATAGAGACTGCACGTTTTGCAGTGTTTTGTGTATAGATTTGCGTGATTTCACTCTATATGTTTCGAGCATTTCTGTATTTATAATGTGTGAACAGTATCAAATGGTGTTGAGACATGGAGGTACTCTGCTCTGAGTACGTTCATGTTTCTTGGGTGCTTGAAGGGATTAGCCTGTGTCAGTGTCTTTTGGTGGAAAATGGGCCACCATTGAGTCCTACAGGTGTCACTGGTGGCCTATCCTAATAGTTGCCCATGTGCAGTTGTTTTATCTTGATTTTCGCCTCGTGGCATTTGTAATCAGCTCCTATGACGTTGTGAGATATGCTTCCCACATACGCTAGAGAAACCTGTAAAGGGGAAAGACATGCTTTTGTATGCATGCTTGTAGTTGTCCTAGAGTGAGGTAATGATACTAGACATCATAAGCGTCATTACACTAACATGCCAGGGGTGGCAGAATTGACATCATATAACTTCCCTTCAACCCAGGGACATCATGGGAAGTGACATCATATGATCTGATTCTGTTCCCAGGAAGTGATTTCACATGACCTTAATCCCAACGACATCACAATAACTGACATTTCTGAAGTTGACACTCATAGGTGCAAATTAGATAATACAACTTAATACATAGACAAATGTTAATTTTTATATACAACCTATATTTTGAACAGGTTAATGACATGATAGCAAAATTATACTTTTCTATTTTCTCATTACACGAAAAATTATGGCCCTCATTACAACATTGGCGGTATTGACCGCCTACCACCACGGTGACGGCCGCCAACATACCGCTGCTGTGGCTACCAGCCGGTACCGCGAAATCTGGCGGAACACTGCCGCCGGACATGGCGGCAGATGGTGGTAAGGCTGCGCTGCTGACAGCAGCACTGCCACGCCAGCAAAACACCGCCGACCGTATCATGAGCAATGATACGGCCTGGCGGTGTTTTGCTGGTGGACGCTGCTGCTGACAGCAGCGCCGCGGACCGTGTCCAGCCGGAAGACCCCCTGCAAGCAGGTAAGTCGGGTTCTCCAACCGGAGAGGGGCGGTGTGGGGTGTTTTGTGTATGTGGGGGGTGTGTGTGTATGTTTTGGGATGCGTGCATGCAGGTGTGAGTCGCGTTGGATGCATGAGTGAATGAGTGATTGTGAGTGTTGTGGATGCATGTGTGTTGCAAGGTATGTTGGTGTGTGTTGTGGTGTGTGGGTATGTATGTGTGCATGCGTGTGTGGAGGTGGGTATGCGTGTGTGCATGTGTGTATATGGGTGCGCATGTGGGTGTGGATATGTGCGGGGGCAGGGGCGGGTTGGGGAGAACTCTGGGGAGGGGGCGGGGAGCAAAGAAGACCTCTATAAGTGCCAGGTATGGGATTCCCTGGCACTGATAGTGCCTACCGCCATGGTTTTCGTGGTGGTACAAAAACCACGGAAACCATGGCGGTAGGCCGGGTCGTAATCCCGAGGTTGGGAATGTGATGGCCGCCAGGCTGGATACTGATGTCTCCAGCCCAGTGGCCTTTACCGCCCTGGCGTTGTTGGATGGCGGTAACCGCCAGGGTCCAAATCCCATTTTCTTTACCGCCAGCCTGTTGGCGGTATTACCGCTGCTCTAACACCGACCGCCAGGGTAGTAATGAGGGCCTATGTGTTTATTAGAAGTGGAAAATATAGTGCTGCTAAAACACAAAATAGCAGTGGGAAGCCACATTATTTATACATCAAACTCATGATTTAATGCTTACCTAGTATGAATCTTAAGCCTAAAATTAATAGGAAAACTACAGAAAAACATAGAAAAAGATTTTAAAACACATTTTTGGTTTTGTTCACCTGTATTTCTTTATGTAGATAAATGTGAACCATATTATTGACATAAATTGGTCCTTAGCATTGTTAATGCATTTTGATTAACATCACTTATAACGAAATATAACTCACTACAACCCACAAGTGAGACATTTTTATTCAAACTTAATTTACTATGGGCCTCATTATGAGTGTGGCGGTCAGTAGTCCTCCACACTCGTGGTGGGGGTCTGGACTGCTACCAATGTGGTGGTCTGACCGCCACATTACAACCGACCGCCAGGGAACCACCAGCTCCGCCAGGATTTTGAATCCCGTTGGTCTGTCAGTGATCCTAATCCACCAGGGCAGCTCTGCCCTGGGGTTGACGACCACGTTCTCCACCAGCAGTTCCCTGGCGGTAGCACCGCCATGAAAAGGCTGGCAGAGAACAGGTGCAGGGGGCCACAGGTGGGCCCCTGCACTGCCCATGCACGGTCCAGGGAGGACCTGGCCTGGCAGTTCGGGCTGGACTGTTCCCATACGGGACAGGGTCAAGACTGATTTGCATATGGCTGGGTCCAAACTGGGGTGGCATGGAGAGCCAATGAATTGATGGATTAAACCCAGATATGTGACTGGGGATGAATGTTTGATTGGTTCTACAATCCCTCCATCATTTGTATTTGGCATGGGCCCCCATGTCCAGCACCCTTGCAATGTTCTTGCTTTTCAGACAGTGAACATTGTGAGGGTGCTCGGGCACCCTGCAGGCGACAGCACTTCTGCCGGCTTGATTACGAGCCGGAGATTATGATGTAGCCTGTTTCCTGCTAGGCCAGTGGGTGGAAGCTTAAGTTTCTGCCATCGAGCTAGCAGGAAACCCATAATAGCACTGGCAGGGAGCTCACCGCTTGGGTGGCGGCCACCCTATTGGGAGTTTTGCAGACGGAGTTTTCATTCCGCCAAACTCATGGTGGGGCCCTATACGTTCACAGTATTAAAGATGTGCAACATATTGCTTAAAATGTATATTTTTATTTCATTTTTTAAATTTTATTCAGCAGAGTATACATTGCACAGCTAAAGACGTTTTTTATGGAGCTAAGAGGTAAATGCCTCAAATCACAGTTGGAGCTGAAGAAAGTAAACAGTACACATCACAGCACAGTTTACCTTCCTTTTCTGTTCTTGGTATTGCCTTTGCCTTCTCTCTGATCGCAAAGGCAGTGCCAGGAGTAGCAAGGGGCGAACTAGGGGTCACAGCTGAAGCTCCGGGGGAACCCTAAATGACATACTTGACATATTTGAACGCCAGTGCCGTGTTCATTCCTCTTGAATAGAGAAACTTTGGGGCATATTTCCAAGCCCCTTGTGCCATCATTGAATTTTTTTGATACTCCAGTGGCGCAGAGTGTAGATGCATATCTATCAGGCCACACAAAGTTACTTTGCATGGCCTTTCATGACCTAATAGATGTGCAAGTGATTGCATTGCCATACGCTGCTTCAACGGGGCCTTCCATGGGAATTGCTGTGGGTTTTCCCACCCAACATCCATGGGTTTTGACACTTTCCCAGATTTACAGGGATCTGTAAACCTGGGAGTGCGTCAAAACTGTATGCCTCCCCAGGGAGGAGTAACGAGGAGAAATATCTTTACTTCTCTTCTCTTTTTCTCTTTCAATGAATGCTGCATTGTGCAGCACACATAGAAAGAGAAAAAAGCTTCCATGGATTGTTTTTGTACAGGAAGGTGTACCTCCCTGTACAAAAACAAACCTGCCACCAATGCAGACACCCTTGCACCATGATGCAAGAGTGCTTGCATTGGCGCCAGGCACCAAATTGTGCACTGGTTGAAAAAACAGGCATGCTCTGTATCTCGTACAAAAGGTGCATTCCTGCCCTTTCAAATTGGTGGAGGGCAGTGAAGCAAAAAGACTTGCGGGGCTGCCCTTTGCCAATTTTTGTAAATATGCCCCTTTGTTCTGTTTGGAGAGTTAAATAGTGTCCTTTGTGGGTGGGGCAAGTACGAATTAGCTAATGTGTTTATTGCTTCAAGTTGTGGATAGATGTTTTGAGACTGTACAAAGTATGGTTATTTTCTTTCTGATCAGTGTTTTACTGGACTGCGTGTCTTTGTGTGTGCATGGTTGTAGGGCAGTGAAGGGATATGTGGTGGTAGCGATTATGCATGGGCAGCTGCATGTTCTATGGGTATTGTGAAGGAAGTCTTTAATTTATATTGCCCTCTGTAAATGATGATAAATGATGAAGCTGTATTATGTTGTGATGTCTGTGAGCCTTTGTCTATGTTAGTATGTCTTGTGTTCTGTTTACACTCTATGGCGTGGTCAGTGCACTGTGCCTAGTGCTCTACGTGTCAGCACTGAATGACACTTTAGGCTTGCGTATGCCCTGCACATCACCACAGCTCACTGTAGGATGGGTTATGTATATCTTTACTTATGGAATAAATATTGAGCTAGCCACGGCCTCCAGTCGTGGTTCCCTCATGCTGCCAAACATTTCCGGGCATATTTATACTCCGTTTGCGCCAAATTTGCGTCGTTTTTTTCGACGCAAATTCGGCGCAAAACTAACGCCATATTTATACTTTGGCGTTAGACGCGTCTAGCGCCAAAGTATGAGGAAAGAGCGTCATTTTTTTGCATGAATGCCTTCCTTGCGTTAATGAGATGCAAGGTAGGCGTTCCCGTCTAAAATAATGACTGCGACGCAAATGCGTCGTATTTATACTCCCGGGCAAAAATCACGCCTGGGAGTGGGCGGGGCAAAAAACCCTGCATTTGCGCCTCTTTTTAACGCCTGGGTCAGGGCAGGCGTTAAGGGACCTGTGGGCTCAAAACGAGCCCACAGCTGCCCTCCCATGCCCCCAGGGACCCCCCCTGCCACCCTTGCCCACCCCAGGAGGACACCCAAGGATGGAGGGACCCATCCCAGGGACATTCAGGTAAGTATATATATATATTTTTTTAATATATTTTTTTGGCATAGGGGGGCCTGATTTGTGCCCCCCTACATGCCACAATGCCCAATGACCATGCCCAGGGGACAGAAGTCCCCTGGGCATGGCCATTGGGCAAGGGGGCATGACTCCTGTCTTTACTAAGACAGGAGTCATGTAAATGGCGTCTGGGCGTCGTTAAAAATGGCGCAAATCGGGTGGAGGCGATTTTTTTGCCTCAACCTGACTTGCCCCATTTTAAGACGCCCTAACGCCATTTTTCCCTACGCCGGCGCTGCCTGGTGTACGTGGTTTTTTTCCACGCACACCAGGCAGCGCCGGTCTGCTAGCGCCGGCTAACGCCATTCAATAAATACGGCGCCCGCATGGCGCTTCAGAATGGCGTTAGCCGGCGCTAAACTTTTTGACGCTAAACTGCGTTAGCGCAGTTTAGCGTCAAAAAGTATAAATACGGGCCTTCATCTATTCAAACATCTTGCTAGATCAAGCCCTTTATGTACCTTTTTAAAGATATTCCAGTAAATAAAATGTCTCCCCTAAAAGTATTTGTTTCTTTTTTATGTGCACTGCAGGTGGCATAACACATGAAAGGCTAGAGAAACATCGCAGCAATTAATAAGGAGAGTCTTTGAAGACGTTGTAGATCTTCATAAAAGAGCCTGAGGCAATGAACTATCTGTGCAAACAATGGCCACCTTGGGAAGATGTGCACTGACTCCACAAAGGGCTTAGAAACTGCTCTGAACGCGGGATAGCTGCTATTGTGATGATGACGGGCAGGATGAGGCAGTGATAATGGCATAATGAGGACCACATTCCGAGCCTCACAGCGGTGCTATTAGGGTACACACTGCTGGAAATTCTCATAGAGAAAGCAAAATCCAAAGTCTGTGCTACTTTTAATTATGGTAATAGATGAAGATATCCGGGGAAAATAACAAAAAAATAACATTGGATGGTCTAACTTTCCATAAATACAAAATATTGATTCTTTTGAGGTTTAGTCTAAAAGAAAGTAGAGGTGGGCGAGCCAACTAATGAACAGGGAGAGCTGAACCAATGGTCTGGAGTGACTCTAGGGCCCATATTTATACTTTTTTAGCGCCGCATTTGCATCATTTTTTTATGCAAAAACGGCGCAAACTTGCAAAATACAATTGTATTTTCCCAGTTTGCGCCGTTTTTGCGTCAAAAAGCGGCGCAAATGCGGCGCAAAAAAAGTATAGAGTCCTTACACGAGCCGAGCCTGTGAAATGTTTGCCATGTATATCATTCAAAAACATCACGTAAAATAGTGTACGATCTCATCAAAAAAAAAAAAAAAACATTTCTTTCAGATGCAGCAGTTTTTACATAATTATGTTAATTGAGATGCAATGAAGAACAGGTATTGACAAAGCCAAAAGGTCTTGCATATGCGAGAGCTATTGGCTTTGGCAATGTACTTTAGCCATGTTGTACACCAGTGTGGCTCCTGATAACCATGGCTAAAAATTAGTGGCATGGAGTCAGGTAGTGTATTGTGGTATGGGGTAGGGGGAGTGGAGTGGGATGGGGTGTGGTGGGAGTGGAGTGAGTGGGGTGGGGTGGGGTGGAGTTGGGTGGGGTGCTGTGAAGTGGGTGGATTAGAGTAGACTGTAGTGGGGTAGATTGGGGTAGATTGAAGTGGGGAATATTGAGTAAAATTATAGTGGGGTAGATTGTAGTGGGGTAGATTGATGTGGGGTAGATTAGGGTAGAGTGGGGTACATTCAGGTAGATTGTAGTGGACTACGGTAAATTGGATGGAGTAGATTGGAGTGGATTGGAGTAGGGTAGATTGGGAAAAGGTGGGGTAGATCAGGATAGGGTGGGATAGACTTGTGTAGACTGCAGTGGAGTGGAGAAGATTGAGGTAGATTGAAGTGGGACAGAATGGTGTAGGGGTGTGTAGTGTAGTGAAGTGATTAGAGTAGGGTAGAGTGGAGTAGGGTATATTGGGGTACAGTGGAGTGGGGTAGATTGGGGTAGCATGTAGTGGGATGGAGTGGGGTTGAGTGGAGCTGAGTGGGATAGAGTAGGGTAGAGAAAGGTGGGGTAAATTGGGGTAGAGTAGATTGGGGTAGAGTGAGATAGATTAGGGTAGTTGGAGTTGGTTAGAGTGGGGTGGATTGGAGTGGGGTAAAGTGGGATGGATTGGAGTTCTTGTAGTTGGACCCTTGCTCTAGGCAAGACTGCTGGCTAAGGGATGACAACACTTTTGTTTGTAGGCAGCTAAGCCAAAGCTTCAACAAGTCACAACTGTCGACCCAACCTTCCTGACTCACAAGAAGTACCTCACCAAAAACCCAAATGGTGAAAGGTGATTTCTGGCAGCCTTTACGCATGGACTCAAGAGTGTGATATCTCAGGGGAGACGTGGTTAAACAGAGATTACCCTTTTCTCACATGCGCAACAAGTCTCAGTCATACTCAGGCAATGAAGGAGATACAGTAAAGTTTTCAAGAGGTTTTATTAACAAGACTGAAATCTACAGTAAAATGCATGAGCTACAATGATTAGGATAATGAACAATGCCGGAAGCAGAATGGCAGAGATGAGTCATGAATGCAAAGACTCCCATAATATTGCTATTGCAATAATATGGAATGCAAAATATCCTTAGGACCCTAGCATGGGGAACCTAATCGCTAACCAAATGAGAGCTAGGTGTGTTAAACCTAATCTACCAGTATCAAATCCATGAGAAGAGCCCTCCAACCATCATTACCTTGGAATGAGGTCTCTAGATCAGATCCATAAGACATGAAGACTGGGTCTGCATCAAGGCGATTAGAAGTATAGACAGTGTTGATGCCATTTGGTAGGATTGGGGTAGAGCGGAGTACGGTATATTAGGAAAGAGTGGGAGAGAGTGGGGTAAATTGGAGTGGGGTAGATAGGGGTAGAGTAAAGCAGGAAGATTGTGATAGGGTCGAGTGGGGTAGAGTGTGGTATAGTGGGGAGAGGGATGGGTAGAGAGGGGTGGAGTGGGAGTAGAGTGGGTTAAATTGGGGTAGATTGGAGTGGATTGGAGTGGATTAGATTGTAGTGCGGTAGACTGGAGTGAGGTAGATTGGGCTAGATTGGAGTTGGGTAGATTGGGGTAGGGCGGACTGGGGTACAATGGTGTAGATTGGGAAATGGTAGATTGGGGTAGAGTTGGGTGGGGTAGATTGGGGAGCAGGCTGGGTAGATTGGAGTAAGGTAGATTGCTGTAGTTTGTAGTGGAGTAGGGTAGATTGAAGTGGGGTAGACTACAAAGCAGCAGCAGTCACTGTGGAACTTGCAAGTTCTTGATAACAGTTGTAACTGCATGAAATTACCAGGTCACATCGATGCACCTGATCCTACCACCAGAGGGCCTGCTAGTGACCCTGTTGTTTTTCAGCAAGTGCTACGCTGTCTCCATGTCTGGATTTGTAATGGGAACAGTGAAAGTACACAGGTAAAGTGTTTACTCCAGCTGACTGGAAACAGCACTGCTTTAGGCTAACCCACAGAGATGCATTAATGGTTCTACAATTGCAACAAAGGAGGGCTTTCAGTGAAAAAACACAAGTGCTGTTGCCTTAATATCCTGTAATTCTGGGAAAATCACTTAATCTCCAGACACAAAAAATGAGCATGAACTTGTGTAATGTCACTGATGCTCATGTAAAGCTCCCAATACTTTATGGTTAGGTTGAGTTTGCTGAATATAACAATGCAAAAAAATAAATAAATAATACCTCAATTTCCAGCAGGAGCTGCAGTCTCATACTAATAAAGTTAAATCAAACTGTACTTCACTCATACGCCACACAAACACAAGGAAGTCATGAGGAAATGACGCCTTACAAGTGCTGTCAAATTAGAAGGCAGCAAAGAAGAGTGACAAGGATACCAATGAATGGTAAATAATGGGGGACTTTAACCCCTACGATGCCTTGGACGAGGTGATCTCCTCCAAGGCACCGGTTCACGGGTGCCTTGGACGAGATCACCTCGTCCTGCACCCGGGAACTGGGGGGAGCGCTAGTGCTCCCTCCATGAGCCCCCCCACCCACACCTCCCGGTCGTGGATGGAAGGGGAAGCCCTTCCCCTTCCACCCCCGACCCCTCCCTCGGCAATCCGATGACGTCAGCGCGCTTACAGCGCGCCGATGTCATCAAATGTTGCCGAGGGTTGCGCTGGAAGCCATTTGCTTCCAGCGCGTCGAGGGAGCAGGACTGCAGGTGAGTCCTTCCCTCTTTGGGGGGTGGGGGTGGGGGAAAACAGACACGGGGGAAAGGAAAGGGTTTTTCCTTTCCCCCGGTGCCTGTTTTCAGTGGATTCCTGCTCCAGGATCGCGGGCGGGCCCGCGATCCTGGAGCAGGAATCCCCACTAGGCACCAGGTATTACCTTTTTTAGGTAGTTTTGGGGGGGCGACCCCTTGGGCAGGGGTCGCTCCCATTGGGGGGCATTTTTTTCCTTTTTCGGCCCCCCCTGGGGGCAGATGAGTGGATTTTTCGGCCGATCTGCCCCCAGGGGGGGTCAAAAAACCACTAGACACCAGGGATGTTGTTTTTTCTGCATATTGTTTGGAAGCGACCCCCTGGACAAGGGTTGCTCCCGGCATTTCTTTCCTTTTTCAGCCGATCTGCCCCCGGGGGGGGGGGTCAAAAAACCACTAGACACCAGGGATGTTGTTTTTTCTGCATATTGTTTGGGAGCGACCCCTTGGGCAAGGGCAAGGGTCGTTCCCATTGGGGGGCATTTTTTTCCTTTTTAGGCCGATCTGCCCCCGGGGGGGCGAAAAACCACTAGACACCAGGGAAATTATTTTCTTTGTTTTAGGGCAGCGACCCCTTAGGCAAGGGTCGCTGCCCTGGGGGCAATATTTTTTTTATATGTTTCGGCCCCCCTGGGGCTAGATAGGCCATGTTTTTGGCCGATCTGGCCCCCGGGGGGGCTCGAAACCCACTAGGCACCAGGGATTATGAGGTGTGTGTGTGTTTTGTGTGTTTGGGGGCACTCCTTCGGCAAGGGTCGCCCCTCCAAAGGGGGGAAATTTCATATTGGCTATCTCTGCCCCCCTTGGGGGCAGAGGGGCCTATTTTTGTGGGCCCATCTGCCCCCAAGGAGGGCAGAAACCACCAATACGGCAGGGATTTTTTTTTTTGGTTCCCCTTTTTTTGTTTAGTGCTGGGGGTGCCTCCTGTTTGCCCCCTTTAGCAAGGGTCGCCCCCTAAAGTGGGCACAGAGCTGTTGGCCATTTCTGCCCTCCTTGGGGGCAGATCGGACAATTTTTTTACGCCCATCTGCCACCAAGGGGATCAGAATCCACTTAGGTACCAGGGATCCTGTGTGTGTGTTTTGTGGGGGGGGGGCGGCGGCACCTTTGGCAAGGGTCGCCCCCCAAAGGGGGCACGTTAGTGATGGCCATTTCTGCCCACCTTGGAGGCAGATCAGCCTATTTTTTTTTTTAGGCCCATCTGCCTCCTAGTGGGGCAGAAGCCACTTAGGCACCAGGGACAATTTCTAAGTTCTTGGTGGTGGGGTGTTTGTCAATTGGCAAAGTATCTGTATTTGTGATTATAACAGTTTATTTCTCCTTTTTGTTCTAGTTAAAGCTTTTGCTTCCTTTGCTGTGGATCCTTGCAGTTTTGGCAGTAGTTGTCCTGCGGTTTGCATAGTTGCATGTTTCAGGTAAGTGGAAGCAATTTACTCCAAAGGAGTATTGTTGACCTGCATGAATGACATGTTTGTAGGTGGTGTACTAAATGCAGTATTGTGTGTGAAATTGTCCTTAGATTTGAGCACAATGTTATTTGTGTTGTCATATGTCTAATTTGCTTTTTTCTTTTTTCTTTTTAGTGGGATATCATTGGTGATTGCTGTGTCTGTGCAGAGTAGTTGCTGGTGAGTAGCTTTTTCAGGCAAGTGAGTGGTATAGTTTTTTAGTACATAACTCTTTGTGATAAAGCTACACTTTGTTTATTACTTATTTTAGTGCTAGTTGTTATTGGCAATCCATTTGTTGTTAGTGAGGATCATGGCTAGCCGCAGAGTGACCGCTCAGCAGGTTGTTGGCATGCTCTTTAAGTCATCTTCAGACCATGATTACGAGACTGACTCTGCATCTGAGGCAGAGGAGGAAGTGAGAGATTCTGGCAGTGAGTTTTCTGTCTGAGAGTATTCTTCTGATGAGGAAGCTACTCTCAGTGCAGATGAGGGACCTGTTGTAGAGGAGGACATTGATGTGCCAAGAGTGCAGCAGCCTGAGGCTGAAGGGTTTCCCATTAGAAGACCTGACACCTGGATTGCCCCAAACATGGAGCAGCCACAGTTACCTGCATTTACTGGTCTCCCAGGTTGTAGAGTCAATACGGAAAACTTTTTGCCTGTCCATTTCTTTCACTTGTTTATGGACGATGTATTTTTGGAAGAGATTATGGAGCAGACTAACTTGTATGCAGAGCAATATTTGTGGGACAACGCTGCCAGACTTAAGCCTCAGTCTAGAGCTACTCAGTAGGTTCCCTCATATCTGGAAGAGATTAAAAAGTTTTTAGGTTTGACTTTTTTGATGGGGTTGATCAGGAAGCCGTCACTGGCTTCTTATTGGTCTACTAGTCCCTTGATGGCAACAGCTATATTTCCTGCAACTATGACACGTAATAGTCCGCAAACCTGCGTGCATTTTGGACTACAATAGGCACATGGGTGGTGTTGATAGAGTAGATCAGAGGTTGGAACCTTACACTGCTCTTCGTAAGTCTTACGTGTGGTATAAAAAGTTGGCCCTACATTTATTTCATTGGGCAACTTTTAATGCTTTTATTGTGTTCAAGGATTGTTCACCTGAGTCAAAGATGACATTTGTTAAATTTCAGGAGTCAGTGATAGAGAGCCTTAATGGAGTGGAACGGGCAACAGTTCCTAGAGTAGAAGTGGTGGATGATGTGGCTAGATTGAAAGATCGCTACTTTCCAGATCACATTTCTCCCACTCCCAAAAAAGACTTGCCCACAAAGAAATGTAGAGTATGTGCCCGGAGATCAATCCGGAGGGAGATCCGGATGTACTGCCCTGAATGCCCTTCAAAGCCTGGGCTGTGTGTGCCCGGCTGTTTTAGAAGTTACCACACAAGGAAAAACTTTTGGGAAATACCGTGAGCGTAAACTGCCTATTTTATATTTTCATATGTTCGGTTTCACGGTTGGCATTACTGTCATGTATTTAGTTAGAGCTTTTGTGTTTGTAGTTTTGTACTTATTTTATGATTAGTTAGTGGTTTCTTTGTTGTTTATAAACAAAAAAAAGTGATGACGTTTGCGTGGGGTGGCGCTTGGCTGGCGGTATGGGTGGGGTGGCGCTTGGCTGGTGGTGTGCTTGGGGTGGCGCTTGGCTGGCAGTGTGCTTGGGGTGGCGCTTGGCTGGCGGTGTGCTTGGGGTGGCGCTTGGCTAGCAGTGTGGCTGGGGTGGCGCTTGGCTGGCGGTATGGGTGGGGTGGCGCTTGGCTGGCAGTGTGCTTGGGGTGGCGCTTGGCTGGCAGTGTGCTTGGGGTGGCGCTTGGCTGGCGGTGTGCTTGGGGTGGCGCTTGGCTAGCAGTGTGCTTGGGGTGGCGCTTGGCTGGTGGTATGGGTGGGGTGGCGCTTGGCTGGCGGTGTGCTTGGGGTGGCGCTTGGCTGGCAGTGTGCTTGGGGTGGCGCTTGGCTGGCGGTGTGCTTGGGGTGGCGCTTGGCTAGCAGTGTGCTTGGGGTGGCGCTTGGCTGGCGGTATGGGTGGGGTTGCGCTTGGCTGGCGGTATGGTTGGGGTGGCGCTTGGCTGGCGGTGTGCTTGGGGTGGCGCTTGGCTGGCGGTGTGCTTGGGGTGGTGCTTGGCTGGCGGTATGGGCGGGGTGGCGCTTGGCTAGCGGTGCCAGCCAAACGCCAGTCCACACACTCATCAGCTGGTGTGATTGCTGTATCAGGCATGTGGGCGTATGAAAGTGATGTGCCCTTGACTGGCGCTGTCTGTCGGTGCGAGTGTTGTAATGAGCTGGGCCCGTGGCTGGTGGCCTGAATGGTCTTGTGCATGTGATGTATGAAAGGTGTGTGAATGGACTGTAAAGCGGTTGGTGCCTTGCCGTGGCTTTACTGCTCAGTTTTTTGGCCTTTCAGTTATTACCAGTGCATTTCACTTTTGTGACATCTCTAGTTACTAAAATTTGATCTACTGAACCATCACTCACTCTCGTGCGAAATCCAACCAATATATGTGGTACAAATGACAAAACCTGCTCCGCTGTAATCAGGCGTCGCAGCACACTTGAGACACGCTAGGTGTCTCAGGTGGGACCCCGATGATGAAGCATGCCACCAACTTGGTTGGTGGGTGAGGGGTCTTTTTCACATAACCTAAGTGCGTTTCTTTTCACAATTTTAGTATTTGGCACATCACAGACGTATGTGGACACATCAAAATTATATATTACAAAACTACCTGTGTTTGGGGGTGAGGGGGCACCTATGTTTGTGGTCCTGGGTGCGGCCTTCATGTAGGGAAACCTACCAAACCCGGACATCTTTTAAAACTAGACACCCCAAGGAGTCCAGGGAGGTGTGGCTTGCGTGGATCCCCCAACATTTTCTTACCCAGACTCCTCTGCAAACCTCAAAATTTGTTGAAAAAAGCAAATTTTCCTGACTTTCGTTTGTACGATCACCGCTCCAGCACAAAATTCCTACTCCCTAGTGTTCCCCTCAGTCTCCCAAGTAAAATGACACCTCACTTGTGTGGGTCCCCAAAGCAGAGTCAGCCTAAAGATGTATAAAAGAAGAATATGTCCTTATCAACTCGCTGTGCTATCCCCTCTATCTCTACAAGTTTTTGGCCTTATTCTGTTGCAGGCACCTGCCCCACCCACACAAGTGAGGTATCATTTTTATCGGGAGACTTAGGGGAACGCTGGGTGGAAGGAAATTTGTGGCTCCTCTCTGATTCCAGAACTTTCTGTCACCGAAATGTGAGCAAAATGTGTTTTTGTAGCCAAATTTTGAGGTTTGCAAAGGATTCTGGGTAACAGAACCTGGTCAGAGCCCCACAAGTCACCCCATCTTGGATTCCCATAGGTCTCTAGTTTAAAAAAATGCACAGGTTTGGTAGGTTTCCCTAGGTGCCGGCTGAGCTAGTGGCCAAAATCTACAGGTAGGCACTTTGCAAAAAACACCTCTGTTTTCAGTCAAAAAATGGGATGTGTCCACATTGTGTTTTGGGGCATTTCCTGTCGCGGGCGCTAGGCCTACCCACACAAGTGAGGTATCATTTTTATTGGGAGACTTGGGGGAACATAGAATAGCCAAACAAGTGTTATTGCCCCTTGTATTTCTCTAAATTTCTTCCTTTCAAATATAAGAGAGTGTGTAAAAAAGACGTCTATTTGAGAAATGCCCTGTAATTTACATGCTAGTATGGGCACCCCGGAATTCAGAGATGTGCAAATAACCACTGCTCCTCAACACCTTATCTTGTGCCCATTTTGGAAATACATTTTTCACTCTTTATATTTCAGCAAATGAATTCCTGTATACCCGGTATAGAATGAAAACCCACTGCACGGTGCTGCTCATTTATTGGCTCTGGGTACATAGGGTTCTTGACGAACCTACAAGCCCTCTATATCCCTGCAACCAGAAGAGTCCAGCAGACGTAACGGTATATCGCTTTCAAAACTCTGACATTGCAGGAAAAAGTTACAGAGTAAAACGTAGAGAAAAATTGCAGTTTTTTTCACCTCAATTTCAATTTTTCTTTTTCAGTTGTTATTTTCTGTAGGAAACCCTTGTAGGATCTACACAAATTACCCCTTGCTGAATTCAGAATTTTGTCTACTTTTCAGAAATGTTTAGGTTTCTGGGATCGAGCATTGGTTTCATGCCCATTTCTGTCACTGACTAGAAGGAGGCTGAAAGCACAAAAAATTGTAAAAATGGGGTATGTCCCAGTAAAATGCCAAAATTGTGTTGAAAAATTGGGTTTTCTGATTCAAGTCTGCCGGTTCCTGAAAGCTGGGAAGCTGGTGATTTTAGCACTGCAAACCCTTTGCTGATGCCATTTTCAGTTGAAAAACCACAAGCCTTCTTCTGCAGCCCCTTTTTCAATTTTTTTTGAAAATAACTAAATTTTCACAGTATTTTGGCTAATTTCTTGGCCTCCTTCAGGGGAACCCACAAAGTCTGGGTACCTCTAGAATCCCTAGGATGTTGGAAAAAAAGGGCGCAAATTTAGCTTATGTGGACAAAAAGTTATGAGGGCCTAAGCGCGAACTGCCCCAAATAGCCAAACAAAGGCCTGGCACAGGAGGAGGGAAAGGCCTGGCAGCGAAGGGGTTAAAGCCCATTTCTAGAGAGTTTTCATTTAGATAAATAGATCATTGTCAGGCGACAGCACATGCTTTCTGCCTGCAGTCTCAACCTAAAAAAGGGGGATTGGTGAAAAAATATATTTGCCTAAGATCATGGAGTGTGATTGAGCAGGGAAGCCAGGATTAATTCCACGTTTTCCAGTTTCACTTTGTACAAATCAGCCACTAAACGGGTATCTATTTTTCTGTCCTTTTTACTCAAATGTTAATGCTTTGTGCATGTTGGTAGAGCGAGGGAAGCAAGCAGAAGCCACATGAAAGCTCGACTCGTACCAATGAAGATCTCAAGCTGAGACAAAGCCCATTATCTGGCTCAAGCCTGGCTTAAAGTGTCTCACCCATATCTAAAAGAAAGGTGAAAAGGGGCATGACATGTATGCACCAAAAAAGAGATGGAAAGCACGACATCAGAGCAACTATGTAAAATACAATTGATCAAAATAATGTAAAACAGAAACTGGGATTAGAAAATGAGGCTGACAGTTCATTATTTTTTTGCGTGAACACTAAGTAATGGAATAAATGTTTAAACAAGCAATGGCAAACCCAGACAGTCTGGCTTTTGAAATTTAAGGGATAAATGACTGACTTTGCCAATGTTTATATGTAAAGCATAGTAAAAATATAACACAAAATATAAAAAAGGCAAGCATTGCCTGGAATGCGAATGCACTCGCACCTATCTTGGAATATTTTGTACTTTGAGAGAAACCCATTCAAGTATGGCAGCTGCTGTGTCATGCACACAAAAGCAATCATCTTTAAATGCTTTTTTTTATAATAAAAAGTATGGGCAGTCAGCATAGAACCACAGAAATAACAGAGCGAGCTGCTCAATGGTATTGTGACCTGCTGGCTCCTGGGAAACGAAAAATCAAATATTTCATAAGGAAAATAATAATTGGGAAGATGAACGATTGCCGTGAAATGGCCAGGAGGTGTGGGATGAAAGGCAATGGCGGAGCTGAGAGAAGTAGGAACATAAGAACTGGTGGAAGGATAAAAAGCAATAGAGTAGCAGGGAGAGGTGACAAAGCAATGGAAGAACAGATGAGTGGGACAAAAAGAAATGAAAAAGCAGGGAGGGATGGAAGAACAATGATGTACATTGGAATGGAGGCTACACACACAGAGGAAAGGGGGGCAAAAATGTTAAGGAAAACAGTTGCACACAGGAGAGAGAGAAAACAAAACGTGTTCAACATGGACTTCTCTGCCCTCGAACGGTTTGCCTTCACCCTCCTGTTTACTGAATAGGTTTTTGTTGATTTTTAGGACGCTGTGCACTTTACTACTCTTAACCAGTGCTAAAGTGATTGTGCTCTCTCCTTTAAACATGGTAAAATTGGCTTACACTCTACTTGAACATTCAATTTACTTATTAGTCCCTAGTAAATTGGTACTATATGTACCTAGGGCTACTAGTAGGCCTACAGCAGTTACTTTGCCCACCCACTTTAGTAGCCCCTTTTAAAACTACTATTTTGAGCTAGGAAAATAAACCTTTTGCCAGGCCTAAACCTTCCAGTTTAATACCAATACGTCCCCCCTAGGGTAATCATACACAGCCTACAGGGTAGGGTGCAACATATTAAAAACTTAAGACATGGATGTTTAATTTTTATATGTCCTGGCAGTGTGAGGAAATTCGATTTTTAATACGATCGTATCGACCCGCCATTTTGTGGCCCGCCGCCATTTTATGTTGCCTTCACTCAGGCAGCACAGCGAACGAAGTCCATTCTGCCTTTTCTGCTTATTCTGCAACATGGTGTTCAAAACAGCCTTCTGCCTCTATCTTTACAAGGCTGGTATTAAGGTCTGACCGAGTACACTAATCCCTGTCTGGTTTTCTAATCCTTGTTTCAACTATCTGTAGGCACACACTATTCTCCGATCTTATCTTATCGTCTGGCCTTCGCTGTCCTTTGCTAGTATTCTCTCATTTCACAACTGTCCTCCAAACGCACACAAACTTATCGCACCACATGCAACTTCGTTGTGGATCGGTTAATGAATTAGTTCAAGGGAGGGGTGACAAACACAGCTGGAGGGGAGGCAACCTTAAGTCACTTGATACTTTGTTCTGTCTTGTTTTCCGACATTTCTATTGACTCTGTTCTATCTTTACGTTATTCTTACTGGCTCCTTTCTATGTGTTCTGGGAGTGTATGTAGTTAATAAATGGTTTTTATACGGTATATAAGATTGTGCGCCACAAAGTAAAGTGGCAGTCTCCTGAGAACATACCTTGTGTACTTCTTGGACAACTGTACTAGCTGCAGCTAATAAAATCTGATCTTTTACGCCTGACAGAGTGTCCCGTGTCTCTGTTAGTTGAGGCAGGTGAATCCAAGGAGATTTCAGGCGTACCCTGCGCCGCCAGGCCCATAAGGTTCTGGTTCTTCAACTGGCGCCCAACGTGGGGCGGCTTCAGCGGTACCGGTTCTGCCTGAAGGTCGTGAGGAACCCCGCAAGAAAATTCTGGAGGAATCGCGAGCCACGTCAAGCGACCCCTGTATGTCGAAGTGGTCCGAAGGTCTTTTTCAGCGCGGTTACTCCTTCCTGACGGCTACTGACGACTGCTGCCCTGACTGCCGCCCTGCCTTGGCCCTTTCTTTGATGATGTATGGTAAAGCGAGACGATAGACGGGCCTCTGTTGGTGTAAGAAGACATCCTTAGTTAAGTATTTGGTGGGTCGCGCCCACAAATTTTGGTCTTTGTTTTGTCCTTAGGTCCTTAGATTTGGCCATTGCAGTGGCCAAAGCCGAGGGGTAAGTGCATTTGTGCTGTGTAAACTGAAAGTTTTACCCCCTTGATGTTTGTGAACAGCCAGTAAAAATCGTGAGATGTCTGGTCTGACTAAGTTTGGAAAACTTTGTTGCTTTGGTTGTAATAGGGACTCCCAGCTTGAGGACTCCTGTCCGATTCCTTCGGTTGGAACTCCCACATATGAGCTCTATTCTAAACATGGTGTTGGTCCTATTGCCTTTAATAAGACATGGACCCGATATACAAAGAAAGATGGTGTTTTAAAATGGCCAGAAAATGGTAGTTTCGAAACTGATGTGCTAGATAATTTAGAAGCAACGTTATTTAAAAGAAAAGCCCGGCCGGCAATGTTTGACTCTTTTCGCCTTTGGCGTAAGGAAGCCAAACAGAGAGAAATTAAACAAGCGAAACGAGATAGGAAAACACAGGGAATGACGATTATACAGGCTGCTCAGCAATTCAAAGATGATGAAATAGATAATGCAATGGAAATTTCAGACAGACAGCATCGAATGGCAATAGATAAATGCTATCCGACGTTGCCTATCTCTTCCCTTGATAAAAGAAAAGATTTTGAGGAAGATTCCTTAATGTCCCACTTATTGAAATTGCCTCCGCCCTATGTACAAGGTGCTAATGCACCCCCGATGTTACAGCCTGTTCAGCCGCCAGTTGTGCTTCCGCCTGCTCCAGCTTTTCCACATTTGCCTCCTCAAGTATTGCCTATGCCAGCTTTGCCTTTAACTCCTTTGCCTTCTGCTCCTTTGGCAATTCCTAATGCTCCTTTAGTTAATTCACCTAATACCTTGTCCCCTATCCTTATGTCAAATTCTCCATCTATGCGTAAGCGATTTGCAGATACTGTCTCTGGTCTCTTATCACCTTTCTTTGAAGCTTTAAACGTGTCTCCAGCTTTTTCTCGAAGACAGTCTCGTAGTCAATTCCCAGACTCCGAAGAGCGAGAAAAATTGGACTCACTTGCTTGTAGATGGATCAAGAAGGGTCCCCAATATAGTACGTCTGATATTATGTCCACCTTTCTGCAATGGAATGCACCTACGCAGAGATATGTTTTTAAAGTTATGTGCGATACTCTCGCTAAAGAATGGGAGGATATGAATTTGGGTTCGGTCCCACAGGATCTGTTAGATGTTCAGGCTGACTTTGACAAAGGACTTATTGTGGGTCCTAAGGTTGAAAACGCTGTCAGAACACTTATTTCTTTCAGATCCCTATTGTTCTCACGGACTTTTCCTGATTCTGATCCTTCAGTTAGGACAGCACTGAAAAACTATCCCATGAGAGAGGTTTCTCCAATATGGAAGGAAGAAGTTGCAGCAGCAGGTGCTAATCCAGCTATTCCTGCGCATTTTCAGCGCATATGGATACATGTCCCCTGGAAAAGGTCTGAAGTTTTAGCACTTAAACAGTCACTACCAGATTCATGCAAAAATCCTGCTAGTTACTATAAAGAGTTGTCGCAAACAGTTGATGCATGTACTATGAATCTAGCAGATATTGACATGTTGATGGGAAATGTAGTTCCACAGACAATATGGGCTAAAATTCGTAGAGAGGATCACGCTCAAGAATTAGGCGGCGATTGGAACGCTATTATTGCCGCAGATAGAGGTCAAGAAGGCGGTGCAAAGCCCGACGCTTTGATCTCAGAACTCCCTGGTAGGATTATTACATTAATGAAAACAATGATGCCTGCTTTGAGAGTTAATTGGGATAAGCTAGCAGCATGTAAACAAAAGAAAGATGAAAGTGTTTCCGATTTCTTTACCCGATTCGAGGAGACATTCATTGATCACAGTGGTCAAGATATGGCTACAGAAGGGGGACAGCGATTATTTGTGGATAAGTTCGTATATAACTTGGTTCCTGAACTATCACACAAGCTAAAAGACTCCGAGAGTTCATGGGCAGTTTCTTCTTCCGCCCAGATATTGGCTACTGCACAATATTATGAAAATAGTGACAAAGAAGAAAGGGAAAAACAAGAGAAAAAGACGAAAGAATTAAAAACTAAAGTTCTCTTGCAACAGGCTTATCCTCCTCGTTATGTTCAGCCTCAGTTTCAACAGCCTCCGCAGTTTCAGAGGTTGTATCAAAAGCCTGAACCATTCATTCCAAGACCTTTGCTAGGTCCCAATCAATGTGCTTATTGTAGGGAGGAAGGTCATTTTAAGAACAATTGTCCGGCATTGTTGCAGCGTAATGGAGCAACATCTGCTTCACGAGGTCGTGGTGGTCTTCAGTCAGCAAATAGAGGTAGAGGTCGAGGTGTGTTAACCCAAGAGCAGCGTTCTTTTGTTCCTCCAAATTCCGGAAATTACTTTGACCAGCAAAATGTTAGGTCTACACAGTATTACAGTGAGGATCAGTATATTGAAGGAGGGAATGAAAGTCTTCATTTTGAATAGGACAGCCATGGACAAAGTAAGGGGGTTACGTCAATTCCAGTGGATCAGAATGGACCTTATGTTAATGTCACTACAATGGGTGTTTCAGAGCCATTTCTTTTAGATACTGGTGCCATGAGAAGCTCTATCATTCATTCTAAACTCCCTGGCGCACCTTTGTCTGGCTTAACGAATGTATCTGTAGGATTTTCTGGCGCCCCTGTTCGCAATCCAGTTTCTTGCCCTTTGCCTGTTTCAATAGGCCCTTATGATGTAGAAGCTTCGCTTCTTCTGACGAATGGTTGTGGTGAAAATCTGTTGGGTTTAGATCTATTAAAAAGAATGCATGCTACGATATATTGTTCACCTTCTGGTGTATACCTCACTCTAGGACAGAAAATGACTAGTCCAATGTACTTATCAAAAGATCAATTCCCACCTGAATTGCTTTCTCTTCCCGAAACGCTTTGGGCTACGGGTCCGAATGACGTTGGTTGTCTTGAGATCCCACCTTATGTTGTTACTCTTAAGCCCAATGCTGAAATGCCACGTATTCCGCAATACAGAATCTCTACTGAAGGTGAGAAAGCACTTCTGGAAATTGTCCATGATTTGATTCAGAAGGGTGTGGTTGAGGAAACGAGAGGAAATACATGTAACAGTCCTGTTCTTCCGGTTCTTAAACGCACTGATCCTTCTCAGCCTCCTGTTTATCGTTTTGTAATTGATCTTCGGGAGGTAAACAAGATTGTCGTACCGCAGTTTCCTGTAGTCCCAGATATCACTGCTCTGTTGACGATGATACCTTCTACAGCGACTTGGTTTTCAGTTATTGATCTAAAGAATGCTTTCTTTAGTATTCCCATCGCCGAAGAGAGTAGAGATATTTTTGGTTTTTCCCTCGGAGGCCGAAGCTTCCGGTTTAAACGCGCACCTCAAGGTTATTGTGAAAGTCCCTCTGTTTACAGTCAAGCTCTAAAATGTCATCTTGATGCCTTTTCCTTACCGTCCGGTGCCGCTCTCATTCAGTACATGGATGACTTATTAGTTGCCGCTGATTCAGAGGAGATTTGTAAAAACGTGACCGTTGCACTGTTGCGTCATTTGTTTGATCTAAATCACAAGGTTTCTCCTTCTAAATTACAATATGTCTGTCGCGAGGTGACTTATTTGGGTCATCTCTTGTCAAAGGAGGGACGACAATTGACCCCCGAACGAATTCAGGCAATTGCACAAATGTCAGTGCATCCACACAAAGAGAGGTACGTGCCTTTTTGGGCATTACTTCTTATTGTAGACAGTGGATTCCGAGTTTCTCTTTATTGGCCAAACCGCTGTTGGCGCTAACTTTAAAAGATACGCCTCAGCCTCTTCCGTGGACTGACGAATGTCAGAAGAGTTTTACTGATTTGCGTATTGCTTTGTGTTCTGCTCCTGTATTGGGTACTCCTGATTACAGTAAGCCCTTTACGCTCTATGTCCACGAAAGAGAGGGTTGTGCATTGTCAGTCTTAACGCAGCGTTTTGGAGATCAACAGCGACCATGCGCATATTTCTCAGCTACGTTAGATCCAGTAGCTAAAGCATTGCCTAGTTGTCTTAAGGCGACAGCGGCAGCAGCAATTTCTATTCGACAGTCTGCTGGAGTAGTGCTAGATAATACTCTCATTGTTATGGTGCCACATGCAGTGGATACTTTACTAAATAGGACAAAAACGCAGCATCTTACGAGTGCTCGGTTGTCCGGATATGAGCTGACGCTTTTGGCTAGTCACATACACATCAAACGATGTAATACCCTGAATCCAGCTACTTTGTTGCCTCTTCCCGAAGAGAGAGATGTCTCTGAACAGCATGATTGTTTTCTCCGTACTGAAGCAACTGCCAAAATACTTTTGAAAGAATTCTTCCCTAGGTTTGGTTTGCCGCGCATTGTCTGGAGTGACAATGGGAGCGAATTTGTGGGTCAAGTCATGCAAAAAGTTTGTGCAGGTCTTGGCATAAAACAGAAGTTCCACGCGGCGAATCACCCACAGTCGGCTGGTTTAGTAGAATGCTACAATGGAACCTTGAAGCTTAAAATTGCTAAGGTGCAAGCTAGCACAGGACTTAATTGGCCTGATGCTTTACCATTGGCTCTTCTGTCCACCAGAACAGCAGTACACTCTCGTTTGGGGCTTAGCCCTTACGAAGTGATATTTGGTCGCCCAGCTAATGTATGGGGAGTTCCTCGCCCTAAGAAATACTCAGACTTGCCTTACCCGATGTTGATTGACTACTTGCATGACCTTACAACTAAATTGCGTGTTCTTCATCAACATGTTCAGAGTGCTCTACCAGAGGCTTCCACAGACCCAGGTCATTCCATCCGACCAGGTGACTGGGTCTGCACGAAAAATTTCCAACAACAGAGAAATTTGGAGCCCAGATGGAGAGAGCCACGCCTGGTTCTTTTGACCACAAGAACAGCAGTTAAAGTCGAAGGAAAGAAAAACTGGGTGCATGCCGTGCACTGCAAGAAAGTGCCTTTGCCCTTGCCTTTCGATCAGTGGGTCCGTAGAGGCATCAGTGACTCTGAAAGTGAGAAAGTTCCGCAATTTGTACCATTCAGTGATGCGCGTCTAATTGGAACACTTTCTGAGAAAGAGGACGACGACATCCTTCAAGAAGCAATACCATCGCATCGTCGCTTGAACACGACAAATCCAGGAACATTGTTTCAAAACCAGACTGCCTCTGGACAGGAACGCTATAATTTGAGACCAAGACCAAAGAACTTGTAACTTTCTCTCCTATGTAGTACTCTATCCCGGTTGCAGGGTCACGGTAGGAGTCTTAGTTACGACCTGAGTAAGTGGCAATAGGCCTGCAGGACCTCACAGTGTCATAGGACGGTAGATAATCGTGACTACAGTGATTGAGGAAGATTGCCGTGAGCATCCACTTAGAAAGATGGAGGCTACATTAGATAAAAGAGAAAGTAAAAATATAAAGAATAATTGTAAAGAAATATATAGTCGTTGTAGTATTGCTCTATGCGTCATTATATTGTCGTGTATTCTTTTGGCATCTGTAAACTGGATCATTATTACTCTGCAGCAAAAAGTTGTCTCTTCTCCTACCTCTACATCTTCTTCTACTATCTCTCCGCACCTATTTCACACTCTTCCCCAGCATGAACTCATCAGAAGAACTGAATACTTTAACAATTCCTTCGTCCAGTTGTTACATCAACATCAGTTAGTGATCAATACAACTGACTGTTGGGTGTGTGGACTCATACCACATACGGTAGAAAAAGGAATGCCATATTTAGTTCTTCCATTCTCCTATGAAGGTTCCGCTTGGGCTTATTTTGTCATTTTCAATAATGCATATCAAAGTAAAATTAAACAACCTGTCAGTTCACATAGTGTTGGTTCAGATTTCAGTCATAGTTTATTGATAAAGGGAATGGTAGCTATGGCTAAAATCATGGAAAAAAGTGAAGCTTCCATAGATGAAAGAAAAGCATATACCAATTGGAACATAACTAATTACATTTCCAGCCTCAATGATAAGATTGAGCAAGGAAAATCTCCTCCGATACGGGTCATACCCCAACAAGGAAATTTCTGTCTGCAAATAAATGGTAGAACTCCAAACACCGGACAAAGAGAAAGTTTATGTTCCCATACATATGTTTATTCAGCCCTGAATTCACCGCCGTTAGTACCATCTCAAGGTACATACTTCGTTTGCCACGATAGGGCTTATACATGGTTGCCAGCTGATTTCTCTGGTACTTGTTATATAGCCTTTCTTCTTCCCCCTACATACACCGCTCCTGCGAACCATCATAAAAATAGATATGGCAGAGGGATTGTGGATTCAAAAGACACAGCAGGACAAGAGTGAGGAGATTTCCTCAAAGGATTTCTTCCCTTCTGGGGTCCAATGGCCAACAGCAGAAATATAAGGCAATTGGTTCGTGTCGTAGAAACCACCATAGACATCACTGTAGGAGCTTTAAGTAACATTACAGCTGAACTACAGGCTGATCGTCTTATGACCTTGCAGAACCGTGTTGCCTTAGACTTTGTTCTTGCGGACCGTGGTGGAGTATGCAAATTGATCGGATCAAGTTGCTGTATTTTCATACCTAATGACGCTCCGACAGTATACCAAGCTATCTCTAAGTTACACATAATCTCCGAGTCGATTCATCAGGACGAAGGAGATTGGTCCTTTTCAGAGTGGTTTTGGGGAATACTGTCCAAATGGGGTTGGAAGGTATTGACATTCTTTGGAGTAATTTTAGCTTTTATATTCTCTTGTTGTCTTTGTATGCACTGCGGTCCTGCCGTCTGCAACCTATGTGCTACTGCATGTATTCCCAAACCCAAGTCAGAAAGAGCAGAGAATATCAAAATGATGGTACAGCAACAGCTTGATGAGCTCATGGCCATAGACATCGACTCAGATTAACATGAGTTTGTGTATCTTGCCTGAGTTCTGGCAAAAGGAGGGTCTGAGGAAATTCGATTTTTAATACGATCGTATCGACCCGCCATTTTGTGGCCCGCCGCCATTTTATGTTGCCTTCACTCAGGCAGCACAGCGAACGAAGTCCATTCTGCCTTTTCTGCTTATTCTGCAACATGGTGTTCAAAACAGCCTTCTGCCTCTATCTTTACAAGGCTGGTATTAAGGTCTGACCGAGTACACTAATCCCTGTCTGGTTTTCTAATCCTTGTTTCAACTATCTGTAGGCTCACACTATTCTCCGCCGATCTTATCTTATCGTCTGGCCTTCGCTGTCCTTTGCTAGTATTCTCTCATTTCACAACTGTCCTCCAAACGCACACAAACTTATCGCACCACATGCAACTTCGTTGTGGATCGGTTAATGAATTAGTTCAAGGGAGGGGTGACAAACACAGCTGGAGGGGAGGCAACCTTAAGTCACTTGATACTTTGTTCTGTCTTGTTTTCCGACATTTCTATTGACTCTGTTCTATCTTTACGTTATTCTTACTGGCTCCTTTCTATGTGTTCTGGGAGTGTATGTAGTTAATAAATGGTTTTTATACGGTATATAAGATTGTGCGCCACAAAGTAAAGTGGCAGTCTCCTGAGAACATACCTTGTGTACTTCTTGGACAACTGTACTAGCTGCAGCTAATAAAATCTGATCTTTTACGCCTGACAGAGTGTCCCGTGTCTCTGTTAGTTGAGGCAGGTGAATCCAAGGAGATTTCAGGCGTACCCTGCGCCGCCAGGCCCATAAGGTTCTGGTTCTTCAAGTGAAAAAAACTATCCAGTTCATTTGTCACTACCACCAGGCCTGCCTTACTCATAGGATAACATTGGAGTTCCCTTATTAGATATAATAGGCTATAAATTTCACTTGTGAGAAGCTCTACAGTTCATGTTTGGCATCTTCGGAGTTGTGATGAAAACTCCTCTTTTACGGTGAAGTCAGATTTTAAATTACAATTTTGAAAATGCCACTTTCAGAAAGATGGAATTTTCCTGCCTTAGTTACCTAGGGCCTAATTTAGATGTTGGTGTTAATCGTCCCGCCATCCGTTTTCCTACTGAAAACTCAACCCCTGCCTTGGTGGTCTGCCCTTCAGATTTAGATGTTGCCGGTCCCATAGGCAAATGCCCGCATTAGTTCCATCATCCCCACTAAGAAACTCCACCCATGTTGACGCAGCCATAATTAATAGTGGCTGGTGGCAGGACTTCAGCCACCTTTACAGCCATGCAGATTTGGAAGTGCCTTACCGCCAAGACAACTGTGGCGGTCCGATCGCTAAACCTGAGTTGGCCAACTGGGGCAGAAATTAGGTAAAAACGTACCCTTTTTCCTGATTCCACTTCTGTTTTTGGCTGGTTACGAATGGCCAAGACATTCAATACTGCTGCCATTGGGCCACGGGGAAAACAAACACACCATAGCCAGACTTGAAGGTAGATAACCGGCATTGGCTGTGTACATTGTGTGGGAACCGTGTATGAGCTTGGGACAACTGCAGTCATGTACATGTCACAGTATTTGTTTTAAATTACTGTGACATGCATACATTGGGAACACGATGGGGGTCATACATGGATGGGGACACAGTGCTGCAAGACACGTCGCACACATACACAGCTGTCATTTTGGTGTCAGTATTCTTTGACAAATGAATGCTGGCACCACAATGAGGGTACAATCATAATTGTCAACTGTGTCCATGAATGCACATTGCCAGGGGGTCTGTACCTGTAATGTTGTGCTTCCCACAGTGTATGCGAGCCTGTACATGTATGTGTGCAATGCGGTTGGCTGGTTGAGGTGGAGGGAGCTGGAGTGGGTGATGTCTTTGTGTCAGTATGTGGGCCACTTGCATATGGGTCTGATATTGTTATGTATTTTGTGTGTTATGTTGGTGTGTGCAACATTCAGGTGAGTGTTGTTGTGTGGCAGTTGTTGATGTGATGAATGTAGTTGTGTAGTGAATGTGTTTGTGTAAATGAGTGTGTAGTTGTGTTGGTTTTTGTGCTTGTGTGGGGGCAGTGTCCATAGTGTGTGTGTGTGTTGTGTCATGGATGAATGGCAATGTGTGTTTTCGGCATGTTCGTGTTTTGTGGTGTTGGAATGGCAATGGATAATGGTCTGTATATGGTGTGTTGTGTCATGTGTTGTGCAAGTGTACACATACGACTAAGGTACAGTCTGTGTGTGTCACTTACCTCTGTTTCATAGCTACTGCCATTGTCCGATGTCCATTGAGTCCAGCGACGGCCTCCCTCCATTAGGAATCTACGACAGTACACCGCTTGCAGGGCTGTTATATCTAAATATGGTTGGTGGTAACCCGCTAGACTGGTGGCTAGGAAGAGCACTCTGTTGTGGTGGTCTGCGGCCCCAATACACCTAAATACACCAGATGGAACACCATCAAATTGACAGTGTTTTTGGGTCTGCCACTGCGGCGGGTTGTCAGTAACACTGCCAAGATCTAAATCAGACCCTTAGGCCCTCATTACAACCCTGGCGGTAAAAGCCGTCTATTGCTGTGCAGATGACCGCCAACACACCACTGCAGCCGCGGTAAACCGCCACGGTCATTATGACCCACAACTCGGAAACCGCCAAAATACAGACACCCACAGAAGTCCGCCACAACAAAGGCCAGCGATAAACTGGCGATAACCAAACCGACACCGTCACACCAACAGAAATACGCCCACACTATCACGACACACGAATCCACGTAACAGTCTTTCAACCGCGGTATCCCATTGACGGTACACACTGCCGCGCTCAAAATACACACACTCCTACAAAACACAGCCACATTGGACAAATCCAAATACACACACCTGATACACATACAAACACCACTCCCACACACCCAATACAATATAAAACACACACCCACATCACCCACAAACCCCCACCACAAAAAAATCGGGACGACGCACAGAGAGAGAGACCATATAGAAGAATCGACCACCCAGACGCACATATTACCATCACCCACACAAATACCACGCACTTCACACAACACACCAATATACAACACCACACTTATCACCACACATTCTACCCCACACATCACCTACACCACCCCATGGCACCGCAAAGACACCCCAGGTTTTCGGAGGAGGAACTCAGGGTCATGGTGGAGGAAATCATCCGGGTAGAGCCACAGCTATTCGGAGCACAGGTGCAGCAGACGTCCATTGCAAGGAAGATGGAGCTATGGAGCAGAATAGTCGACAGGGTCAACGCAGTGGAACAGCACCCAAGAGATCGGGATGACATCAGGAAGAGGTGGAACGACCTACGGGGGAAGGTGCGTTCCGTGGTATCCAGACACCGGATTGCAGTGCAGAAGACTGGCGGCGGACCCCCACCTCCTCCCCCAGAATTTACGACATGAGAGGAGCAGGTCTTGGCGACCTGCATCCTGAGGGCCTCGGCGGACTATCTGGAGGAATGGACTCTGGTAAGTCACATCTTCACTACTTCATCCCCCCCACCCCACCTGCATGCCAACACATACCCCCACCCTCAGCCTCACCCCCATCACTCCTACTCCTTGCAAATGTCCCACCATCACAACCCACCCATCCCAACACCAAGCCCTGCATGCGACCACAAAGCATGGACACCCATCACCAAAGCATGCCCACTGCACATACCCATACCCCCCCAAACCACCGACACAAAAGCCCCCACACAGGAATGCAAGCACTGGGGGACACGGGCAACCACCCATTGCACACCATTCCACACACAGATGCAATAATCATGCTTTAATACCCCTGCAGGACCCCTACGCAACGTCACCGCACAGGAGGGTCCACAAATGTCCACCCCCCGAGAAGAGGCCCACAGTGATGACTGCAGCTCTGTCGACCTGGATCTAGATGACCAGCCCGGCCCATCGGGGACCTCAGGACAGTCGGTTCCCCTCACACAGCCAGTTTTTGCCCAGCTATGGCTTTACTGAGACAGCATCCCTGTCTGGCATTCTCATCACTAGAAATAGGTCCAGTGGACAATTCCCACTGTTCTAAACTAAAACTTACTGATAGAAACTCTAAAAATATATCTTCACATTGTTGCTTAGCTAAAAAACTTCAAACAGGGTGGTTTACATCCCCACAGGGAAGTAACCATATAGTGGATGATAAAGGGAGTAACCAGTCTATTGCAGAGCTACTCTCTACTTATCACCACTTAGACAATAAAGTCTCAACTGGCCAAGGTTAGCCTTATTGTCCTTCATTTGGGGGGGGGGGGTTGTGTGAGAAAGTAGCCTCTTTCTAGCCTGGTTACCCCCACTTTTGGCCTGTTTGTGAGTATATGTCAGGGTGTTTTCACTGTCTCACTGGGATCCTGCTAGTCAGGGCCCAGTGCTCATAGTGAAAACCCTATGTTTTCAGTATGTTTGTTATGAGTCACTGGGACCCTGCTAGCCAGGACCCCAGTGCTCATAATTTTGTGGCCTATATGTATGTGTTCCCTGTGTGATGCCTAACTGTCTCACTGAGGCTCTGCTAACCAGAACCTCAGTGGTTATGCTCTCTCTGCTTTACAAATTGTCACTAACAGGCTAGTGACCAATTTCACCAATTCACATTGGCATACTGGAACACCCTTATAATTCCCTAGTATATGGTACTGTGGTACCCAGGGTATTGGGGTTCCAGGAGATCCCTATGGGCTGCAGCATTTCTTTTGCCACCCATAGGGAGATCTGACAATTCTTACACAGGCCTGCCAGTGCAGCCTTAGTGAAATAACGTCTATGTTATTTCACAGCCATTTACCACTGCACTTAAGTAACTTATAAGTCACCTATATGTCTAACCTTCACCTGGTGAAGGTTGGGTGCAAAGTTACTTAGTGTGTGGGCACCCTGGCACTAGCCAAGGTGCCCCCACATCGTTCAGGGCAAATTCCCTGGACTTTGTGAGTGCGGGGACACCATTACACGTGTGCACTATACATAGGTCACTACCTATGTATAGCGTCACAATGGTAACTCCGAACATGGCCATGTAACATGTCTAAGATCATGGAATTGTCATTGGGGAGACAATTCCATGATCCCCCGGGTCTCTCGCACAGAACCCAGGTACTGCCAAACTGCCTTTTCAGGGTTTGCACTGCAGCTACTGCTGCTGCCAACCCCTCAGACAGGTTTCTGCCCCCCTGGGGTCCAGGCAGCCCTGGCCTAGGAAGACAGAAAAAAGGATTTCCTCTGAGAGAGGGTGTGACACCCTCTCCCTTTGGAAATAGGTGTGAAGGCTGGGGAGGAGTAGCCTCCCCCAGCCTCTGGAAATGCTTTGATGGGCACAGATGCTGCCCATCTCTGCATAAGCCAGTCTACACCGGTTCAGGGATCCCCCAGCCCTGCTCTGGCACGAAACTGGACAAAGGAAAGGGGGGTGACCACTCCCCTGACCTGCACCTCCCAGGGGAGGTGCCCAGAGCTCCTCCAGTGTGCTCCAGACCTCTGCCATCTTGGAAACAGAGGTGCTGCTGGCACACTGGACTGCTCTGAGTGGCCAGTGCCAGCAGGTGATGTCAGAGACTCCTTCTGATAGGCTCTTACCTGTGTTGCTAGCCTATCCTCCTTCCTAGGTAGCCAAACCTCCTTTTCTGGCTATTTAGGGTCTCTGCTTTGGGGAATTCTTTAGATAACGAATGCAAGAGCTCATCAGAGTTCCTCTGCATCTCTCTCTTCACCTTCTGCCACGGAATCGACCGCTGACTGCTCAGGACTCCTGCAAAACCGCAAAAAAGTAGCAAAGACGACTACTGCAACCTTGTATCGCTGATCCTGCCGCCTTCTCGACTGTTTTCATGGTGGTGCATGCTGTGGGGGTAGTCTGCCTCCTCTCTGCACTAGAAGCTCCAAAGAAATCTCCCGTGGGTCGACGGAATCTTCCCCCTGCAACCGCAGGCAACAAAAGACTGCATCACCGGTCCTCTGGGTCTCCTCTCAGCACGACGAGCGTGGTCCCTGGAACTCAGCAACTCTGTCCAAGTGACTCCCACAGTCCAGTGACTCTTCAGTCCAAGTTTGGTGGAGGTAAGTCCTTGCCTCCCCACGCTAGACTGCATTGCTGGGTACTGCGTGATTTGCAGCTGCTCTGGCTCCTGTGCACTCTTCCAGGATTTCCTTTGTGCACAGCCAAGCCTGGGTCCCCGAAACTCTAACCTGCAGTGCACAACCTCCTGAGTTGTCCTCCGGCGTCGTGGGACCTTCTTTTGTGACTTCGGGTGAGCTCCGGTTCACTCCTCTTCGTAGTGCCTGTTCTGGCACTTCTGCGGGTGCTGCCTGCTTCTGTGAGGGCTCCCTATCTTGCTGGGTGCCCCCTCTGTCTCCTCACGCAATTGGCGACATCCTGGTCCCTCCTGGGCCACAGCAGCATCCAAAAACCCTAACCTCGACCTTTGCAGCTAGCAAGGCTTGGTTGCAGTCTTTCTGCGTGGGAACACCTCTGCAAGCTTCTTCCCTAAGTGGGACATCCATCCTCCAAAGGGGAAGTTTCTAGCCCTCTTCGTTCTTGCAGAATCCACAGCTTCTACCATCCAGTGGCAGCTTCTTTGCACCCTCAGCTGGCATTTCCTGGGCATCTGCCCAATCTCAACTTGGTCGCGACTCTTGGACTTGGTCCCCTTGTTCCACAGGTACTCTCGTCTGGAAATCCACTTTGGTTGCATTGCTGGTGTTGTTCTTTCTTGCAGAATTCCCCTATCACGACTTCTGTGCTCTCTGGGGAATATAGGTGCACTCTACACCTACTTTTCAGGGTCTTGGGGTGGGCTATTTTTCTAACCCTCACTGTTTTCTTACAGTCCCAGCGACCCTGTACAAGCTCACATAGGTTTGGGGTCCATACGTTATTCGCATTCCACTTTTGGAGTATATGGTCTGTGTTGCCCCTGTACCTATGTGCTCCTATTGCAATCTATTGTAATTTTACACTGCTTGCATTACTTCCTTTTGCTATTACTGCATATTTTTGGTATTGTGTACATATATCTTGTGTATATTTGTTATCCTCATACTGAGGGTACTCACTGAGATACTTTTGGCATATTGTCATAAAAATAAAGTACCTTTATTTTTAGTATATCTGTGTATTGTGTTTTCTTATGATATTGTGCATATGACACCAGTGGTATAGTAGGAGCTTTGCATGTCTCCTAGTTCAGCCTAAGCTGCTCTGCTATAGCTACCTTCTATCAGCCTAAGCTGCTAGAAACACCTCTTCTACACTAATAAGGGATAACTGGACCTGGTACAGAGTGTATGTACCCCTTGGTACCCACTACACTACCCAGTAAGAGCGAGGCCAGCCTCCTACAGCGAGGAACTCAGAACCATGAGGCCCACCCTGGGCACCATCATAGGGGTGCTGAATCTGGTAGTGACCACGTTGAGGGACACTGTGGCACCAAAAAGGGCCCCTGACACTAGCATGAACCAAGAACTGCACACCACCTCCGCCGGCGCTAGTGGACAGGAGCCACCACCACAGGACCAACAGGCCACCAGTACCCTCCCCCCCTGCAGAAGGAGAACCACCCCGCAAGCGGTCCCAGAGATCCAGGAAGAGGACAGAGTAAGATGCCAAGACCCCCGCCAAGAAAGGATACAACCCTGATAATCATCCCACTGTCCCACTTTGTCACCCTGTCCATTCTTAAACTGCCCCAGCTCCACTTACCAGACCCATTTGGACAATGCACCTGTGAGACTAATAGACTGGGCTCTGCCATGGACATGCCCCAGCTCCACTTCCCAGACCCATTTGGACAATGCACCTGTGAGACTAATAGACTGGACTCTGCCATGGACATTCCTCCACCATCACCCCTCACCAATTTACAACCCACCTCCAATAATTAGCACCTTAATAAACACCGTTATTGCACAAAACAATCAGGAGTCTGTCTGTGAATGTGAATATAGTTATCTGTAATTACAGTGCCAAAATGCTTATTTACATTGTGATGCCAACATACCAATGTCACACAGCTGTAGTCCATGGGGAAACAAAGCAGATGTCACACTGTGGGACCCAGATCTCTGAAATCGTAAAGGAAAGTGACAACTCAGTTACCATACACTGGGTGAAAAGGACAGACAGTACAGAGGTTGTAGTGTTTAAGTACATGTAGTAGGCCGGTTTGTATTCTTACCTCTGTTCATTGGAAATATTACAGTATCACCGTGTTCCTGTTGTCTATGTCGTCTTCTTCGTCTTCCTCCTCTTCACTCTCCACAGGCTCCACAGCTGCTACAACACCACCATCTGGACCATCCTCCTGCAGAAAAGGCACCTGGCGACGCAAAGCCAGGTTGTGAAGCATACTGCAGGCCACGATGATCTGGCACACCTTCTTTGGTGAGTAGAATAGGGATCCACCTGTCATATGGAGGCACCTGAACCTGGCCTTCAGGAGGCCGAAGGTCCGCTCGATCACCCTCCTAGTTCGCCCATGGGCCTCATTGTAGCGTTCCTCTGCCCTAGTCCTGGGATTCCTCACTGGGGTCAGTAGCCATGACAGGTTGGGGTAACCAGAGTCACCAATTAGCCACACACTGTGCCTCTGGAGCTGACCCATCACATAAGGGATGCTGCTATTCCACAGGATGTAGGCGTCATGCACTGAGCCAGGGAACACGGCATTCACATGGCATATGTACTGGTCTGCCAAACATACCATCTGGACATTCCTGGAATGATAATTCTTCTTGTTTCTGTACACCTGTTCACTCCTGTGAGGGGGGACCAAAGCCACATGGGTCCCATCAATGGCACCTATGATGTTGGGGATATGTCCAAGGGCATAGAAGTCACCTTTCACTGTAGGCAAAACCTCCACCTCAGGGAAAACGATGTAGCTCCGCATGTGTTTCAGCAGGGCAGACAACACTCTGGACAACACGCTGGGACATCCCTGATGCTATGGCCACTGTTGTTTTAAATGACCCACTTGCTAGGAAATGGAGTACTGACAGCACCTGCACTTGAGGGGGGATTCCTGTGGGACGGCGGATAGGTGACATCAGGTCTGGCTCCAGCTGGGCACACAGTTCCAGAATAGTGGCACGATCAAGCCTGTATGTCAGGATGAGATGTCTCTCCTCCATTGTCGACAGGTCCACCAGTGGTCTGTACACCGGAGGATGCCACCATCTCCTCACATGACCCAGCAGACGGTGCCTATGAAGGACAACAGCGAGCACATAGTCAAACATCCCAGAGGTACGTAACCCCAGCTTTAAAAAAACACGGATCTTAACCCATCGAATGGCTTGTATGAGTGTGGATGCAAGGCCTAGGTATGTGTGACGCAGTAAAAAAAGTAAGGCATGTGGGCCCCTGAAATGGCTGCTGCCTGACCTGTAAAGTGTGACAATGGGATGTGAGGTAACTGCGCTGGCGTTGCACACCGTGGCGGTAGGCGGTCCAAGACCGCGGCACAATGCTGCATTGGTTAACATTGGACCCTATGGGTCTCAGGAGCCAATGACGATGTGCGCCGGCGGTCGCGGTACGCACCGCCGCGGACGTGACCGCCATTTTCTCTCTTAATTCACTCGATACCTGATCTTCGACAGGAGAGGACCTACACTGCAAGTGCTGCTGTGACCTCGGTCTGGAAGGGACAATGGCTCATGCAACTGGGGAAAGGGCCCCTGCCTTCACATCAGAGGAGTTGGAGAAGCTTGTGGATGGGATCCTCCCCAGTACGCGCTACTCTATGGTCCTCCAGACAAACTGGTAAATACACTGGGAGCATGCTGTATGGGCTATGTCTGTGTTGAGTGGGGTGGATGAAAGATGGGGGGGGGGGAGATTGAGGCATGCTTGAAACGACGGTGAGTGCATGTGCCACATGGCAAGGGTAGGGATGGGGGGGCCACTCACATTGATGGTGCAGAAGGTAATTACTTTTCTTCTCCCCCTGTACATTTCATATAGGTCAGTGCCCACCAGAAGACCAATATATGGCGTGCCATCGCCAAGGATGTCCGGACCCTGGGGGTCCACCACAGACGGGGCACCCACTGCCGGAAGAGATGGTAGGACATTCGCCGCTGGAGCAGGAAGACGGCGGAGGCTCAGCTGGGGATGGCCTCCCAACGTGGGAGGGGTGCCCGTCGGACCTTGACCCCCCTGATGTTCCGGATCCTGGCGGTGGCCTACCCCGAGTTGGATGGGCGCATGAGGGCATCACAGCAGACACAAGGGGGTGAGTACACTTACATTCTGCTAACTTTGCGCGCTGTGGAGGTGTCTGGGTGGGGGAGGAGGGCTGTGGGTATCCCTAGGCCAGGGTGAGTTCCGTAGGCGAGGCCCCTCCGTAAGGCACGGCCCTGTGCCCCCGCTCCCCACCTCTGTAGGGTGCCAAGTACAGCTATTCATGGCCCTGTGTCACCTATGTGTGCAGATGTCATCCATAGCCTTGTAGGCCATGTCCCAGGGATTGCAAAGTCGACCCCAAGTGCGCGGCGTAGTGCAGGGGGCTTCTGTGTCTGTGCTGTCCGCCAACGGTAGCAGGAATGCATGCACTCAACATGTCTTTCTTCTGTCCCCCCCCCCTTTTTGTGGTATTCCTGTTCATGTGTGCATTAGCATCATCAGGCGGAGGAGCAGTGGTACCGGAGCACGAGGGAGCTGCATCCCACATGGCCATGGTGGGTCACACTACCGACTCTGAAATCGCCAGTGGAACGGAGGGCGAGGGGAGCTCCACGGCGGGGACACGAGCGGACATTAGTGGATCAGACTCGTCCTCTGATGGGAGCTCCCTTGTGGTGGCTGCAACATCTCTGCCCCCCGCAACAACAGGTACAGCCGCCACCCCCGCACCAGCACCGCCCTCCCAGCAGCCCCTCAGCGTTTGCCCCGTGCCCGCTCACCCAGGAAGGTGTGCCTTCGCCCCAGGCACCTCAGGCCCCAGTCACCCCTGCTGCCCTCAGTGAGGAGGTCATTGACCTCCTCAGGTCGCTCAGTGTTGGGCAGTCTACCATTTTGAATGCCATCCAGGGTGTAGAAAGGGAAGTGCACCAAAGTAATGCATCCCTGGAAGGCATTCATTCTGGTCAGGCGGCCCTTCAGCGAGCCTCTCAGACTCTTGCCTCAGCACTGATGGCAGCCATTGTCCCTGTGCCTAGCCTCCCCCTCCAACTTCCTCCACCCAGACACAATCCCCTGTACCTCTGCCTATGCCAAGCACACCATCAGACCAGCCTGCACACACCTCAACACCCAAGGGCAGCTCACGCAGACATAAGCACCACACATCCCACAGGCAGTCACACAAGCAACATCCACATACAGACATACCAACATCCACTGCCTGCACTGTGTCCCCCTCCTCCATGTCTCCCTCTTCCCTGCCAGTCTTGTCTCCACTCACACCTGCATGCACAGCATCTTCAGCCACTACGTCCCTCGGCAGCACACACCAGAACACCCCGCACACGTGCACTCACCACCCCCACTGCCATTTACACGTCCCCTGTGTCCTCTCCCAGTGTGTCTGTGCCGCCCCCTCCCAAGATACACAAACGCAGGCAGCCATCCACCCAACAGCCATCCACCTCACGACAGCCTACAGCCCAGGCACCTGCACCCAAAGCCACCCCACTTACACCTCCTACAACCACAACCTCTTCCTCCACTCCCATACCCACTACACCTACCCGTCCCACTGCCCCCAAAAAGTTTTTCCTGTCCAAACTTAACCTCTTTCCCTCAACTCCCCCACCCCGTCCATGTCATGGGCCCAGAGCTAGCACCTCAGCCACTACATCACCGGGCCCGGTGGTGCATGTCGTACATGGTCACTGGAGTGCACCGCCCACCAGGGCAGCCAGTCTGGTACGGAGCCACAGCACAGCCAGCCCCCCCTTAGAAACATCCAAAAAGTGACAGTGCACGGCAGCAGAGGGTCAAGACACCAGGGACAAAAACCCCTACCAGGGCTCCCGGTGGGAGTGTCGAGGCAGCTGGGACACCGGCCAAGGTGGGGAAGGGCCACAGGAAAGCAGGAAAGGCTGGGAAGGGCAGAACGCCCGACAACACCGCCATGAGCCCAGCTGGCCAGGAGGGCCCCGCAAGCCCCATCCCAGCTGGCCAGGAGGCCACCAAAAGCCCCATCCCAGCTGGCCAGGAGGCCACCAAAAGCCCAGCCCAGCTGCCCAGGAGGGTCCCGGCACCCACAGGACAGGTGGGCAGGAGGGCCCGCCAGGCCCAGGCCAGATGGCACATGAGCACCCCGTCATGGCCACCACCGCTGAACAGGGGACCTCCATCTGAAGCACCGCTGAACAGGGAACGGCTATCCCAAGCACCGCTGAACAGGGGACCGCCATCTGAAGCACCGCTGAACAGGGCACGGCTATCCCAAGCACCGCTGAACAGGGGACCGCCATCTGAAGCACCGCTGAACAGGGCACAGCTATCTCAAGCACCGCTGAACAGGGGACCGCCATCTCAAGCACCGCTGAACAGGGCACGGCTATCTCAAGCACCGCTGAACAGGGGACCGCCATCTGAAGCACCGCTGAACAGGGCACGGCTATCCCAAGCACCGCTGAACAGGGGACCGCCATCTCAAGCACCGCTGAACAGGGCACGGCTATCTCAAGCACCGCTGAACAGGGGACCGCCATCTGAAGCACCGCTGAACAGGGCACGGCTATCCCAAGCACCGCTGAACAGGGGACCGCCATCTCAAGCATCGCTGAACAGGGCACGGCTATCCCAAGCACCGCTGAACAGGGGACCGCCATCTCAAGCACCGCTGAACAGGGGACCGCCATCTCAAGCACCGCTGAACAGGGGACCGCCATCTCAAGCACCGCTGAACAGGGCACGGCTATCCCAAGCACCGCTGAACAGGGGACCGCCATCTCAAGCACCGCTGAACAGGGCATGGCTATCTCAAGCAGCGCTGAACAGGGGACCGCCATCTGAAGCACCACTGAACAGGGCACGGCTATCCCAAGCACCGCTGAACAGGGGACCGCCATCTGAAGCACCGCTGAACAGGGCACGGCTATCCCAAGCATCGCTGAACAGGGGACCGCCATCTCAAGCACCGCTGAACAGGGGACCGCCATCTCAAGCACCGCTGAACAGGGGACCGCCATCTGAAGCACCGCTGAACAGGGCACGGCTATCCCAAGCACTGCTGAACAGGGGACCGCCATCTCAAGCACCGCTGAACAGGGCACGGCTATCCCAAGCACCGCTGGCCCATGAGCGGCAGGGGCAGTGCCGCATCTGTGTCGGACAGGGCTGCACGATGCACTCTGGGCACCAGGCCCCCTCCAGAACCAGTGGAGACATGCATCCACTTCCTCATTGCTGCACAGGAAGAAGCACTCTGGCCAACAGGCACCCTCCAGAACCAGTGGAGACTGTTATCCACTTGAGAGACTGTGGCTTTGCACTCCCCAGGATGGAACAGTGGGCAACCCACCTACTGTAGAGACTTGAGAGACTGTGGCTTTGCACTCCCCAGGATGGAACAGTGGGAAATCCACCCACTGTAGAGACTTGTGAGACTGTGGCTTTGCACTCCCCAGGATGGAACAGTGGGAAACCCACCCACTGTAGAGACTTGAGAGACTGTGGCTTTGCACTCCCCAGGATGGTACAGTGGGCAACCCACTCACTGTAGAGACTTGTGAGACTGTGGCTTTGCACTCCCCAGGATGGAACAGTGGGCAACCCACCCACTGTAGAGTCTTGTGAGACTGTGGCTTTGCACTCCCCAGCATGGAACAGTGGGAAACCCACCCACTGTAGAGACTTGAGAGACTGTGGCTTTGCACTCCCCAGGATGGAACAGTGGGAAACCCATCCACTGTAGAGACTTGAGAGACTGTGGCTTTGCACTCCCCAGGATGGAACAGTGGGAAACCCACCCACTGTAGAGACTTGAGAGACTGTGGCTTTCCACTCCCCAGGATGGAACAGTGGGAAACCCACCCACTGTAGAGACTTGAGAGACTGTGGCTTTGCACTCCCCAGGATGGAACAGTGGGCATGGATCCCCCTCGTGGATCTGGCGTCGTGCACTCATCCGGCTGAGGTGCCCCCCCTTCCTTCCCCCTGAGGTGCCTGTAGTTTTGCTATCTGATGCCCCTGCAGTGTTCTCTCCGTTTAGATCAGGTATCCGGTGTGGGCTTTGCCCATGTTTTTTGGGCCCAGTGGTCCACGGACAATGCCTGGTACAATGCCTGGACTTGTAAATTTGGTGTATATAATAGTTTTTAGAGTGTATATATTTTTGATTGCTGTATTTCAATATATTTCAATGGTTACAGTCATTTCCTTTTGTCTTTGCATTCTTCCAGGGGGTCTGGGGGGTGTAACTGTGATGTATAGATATGTATTGGTGTGTGTGTTGTAGTGGGTGAGGGTGGGGGTGGGGGTGTTGCATGTGTGTGTCACTGTTTTTTCCCTCCCCCCTTCCCTGTGTCGTAGGTGCAGTACTCACCGTTGTCTTCTGCGCCGGCATACGTGCTCCTGGTAGAGGAGCAGGAAGACTATGGCTGGGAGGATTTGGAGTTCCGGGTCCATGGTGTCCTCGTTCCTCGTGGGGTGTGTAGAGGTGAGCGTTTTCCCTTCGAAGTGCCTGTTTCTGCCGTGTTTTTATCAGCGGTGAATCCGCCCCGGAAAAGGTGGCGGATTGGACTGTTGTGATACTGTGGGCGGTACTTTGACTCCCGCCTGTCTGTTGGCGGTGACCGCTGCGCTGTTTGTTTGTACCGCCGTGGCGGTCGGAGTGTTAAAGTGGCTGTCTTTGTTGGCGGTTTCCGCCACGGTCGTGATTCCATTTTTTTTCCCGCCGGCCTGTTGGCGGTTTTACCGCCGCTTTAGCACCGACCACCAGGGTTGTAATGACCACCTTAGTGTCTGCAGCCAGTTTCTGGGTCACATGGCTAGGTGTATGGCATTTGGTCCTTGTATTCCTCCCAGAAGGCCACACATGATAGAGAGCTTGGATGGGCCATCCCTGACAGAATGGGAAGCTGGAGCTGGCCACACAACTCTACTTACATCTGAATAGGCTGCGTCCTGCTTTCCCACAAAAGGCTCAATACCTCTTTTAGTTACTCTGGAGCACTGGCATCGGAGGCAGGAAACATGGGCACTTCAAAGAGAATTCTCTAGAAGCTTTTCCCACTTCAAAGAAGGCACCGGGTATAAATATTAGACCTCAGACACCAACTCTTTAGATCACTTTTGGATGTGAGAATTCTGCCAGGATCAAAGACTATCCAGCTGTGAAGTCTGCCCTGCTGACTTGCTTGCTGCCCAGCAATTGCTTAGCTGCCCAACGACTGCTGTTGCTTCACCAGGACTTTTCTAATGTGAGCTGCCCTATAAAAAACCAGCCTGCCTGTGTGCCCCAGGATTCCAAGATCTCCATGGGTCAGTAGGCTGACCTCCTCTTCTCAAACCACAGGGACACAACAGTCTTCTCTTTACCACACATCTTGATGCAGACCCGTGCATCGCTGCAACAGCTCTGCAAGTGTGCTCCAGTGACATACATCACAACATCGACAACTTGCCAAGCGTGTTGCATCTCCAACGAGGCACTCTGCATCATCTCAGTGGCTTCACCTGCCCAACCCAGCATGATGCATCTTGGCGCCAACAACCGGCCCTTCTCAAAACAGCACTTCACATTTCAACACAAGTCATCTCAAGTCCTAGTAGCTTTACCAGCACCAGCCCAATGTGACACACCTCGACTTCAGTGCAAATGTAATGATACACAAGTCTTCTCAAGCCCCAGAGTTTTCCTCAATGATGACACAGGACCTTTCATCACAAGCTCCCGTCGATGATCATTAACTTCGTTGCATGACCCATCTTGATGCAGTACCTTGCATCCCAAGCTCCACATCAACAGTTTCTCAGCTTTGGCCTGTGTAACTCAACGCAAGGACATCATCTCACTCAGCAGCAAGATCTAAGGTACTCTTGCTCAGCAGGCCTGAGTGGGGCCCTGTAGGTAGCCCACGCTCCATCACCTTTGGTCTGAACTTGTGACTTTATCCTAGCCCGGCACTACCAGATAACCGCCTTTGGCGCTTTCAATGTTTCGGCACTATTTTCACTTAAAACTTAAAACTTGCATATCTACAATTCTACTGACTGCATTTTTGTCATTTTGTTCTTATTTTATTAATTAAAACGTACTCTTTTTTTCTAATTTGGAGTGGATTTTTCTTGTCTCATGTTTTCACTTTATTACTGTTTGAAAAGCTGCATAAATACTTTACACATTGCCTCTAAAGTAAGCCTGACAGCTCTGAGCCAAGCTACCAAAGCATTGAGCAAAGGTTAATTTGGGGTTTGCTTGTGACTTCACCCTGACAAGGACTTTGGTTTTTGCTTGAGAAGGGTTTCACCCCCTTCAACCAGTAATTCAATTTCTTACACTGGTGACCAGCGGTGAGATTGGACTTGTGTTTGTGTAATGCCATACAGTAATCTTGTGTTACACTACCATCCCATGTAAATCATTTCAGACCACCTCAAGTTTCAAGTTCTCCTTGATTGGCTTTTTTTTTTTTTTTCAAATCTACTTTCATTGCTACCTGTCTGTCTACGACTATACCTGCTGTAATGGAATTCGAGCTGGCCGGCTTGTAAGGTTACACTGTGGTTCCGCTCAAACAGTTCTGTAAGGAAAGGGGAGTACCCAACTTCCCCACCAAGATGGTATGAAGATGTTGGAGCTCCAGAAAGCTCTGAGAGCCTTGTGGGATGTTTACCAGTTGCTACTAGCAGCTAGGAGCAGGATGGAGAGGATGATAAAGATGAGCAGGATCAGGACCTAGATATCAGCCCTGAAATACAGCCTTCAGCGGAGGGGGATGACTCATCTCCTTAGTTGGAGCTTCATGCCAGAGCAGGAAGCAGTGTATCTTGTAGCTGGTGGGCAGGAAGACAGAGAGGGAGTTCAGGTCCCAATTGACCAAGCTTAAAATGGAGGAGAAGCTGACCCTGGAGGTGAAGCTATTGGCTCATGAGGGGAGCCTCAGAAAGCTGGACCTTAGAGGAAAACTAGCAGAGTTCAGGAGCGTTGGTGGCAGAGCACGCACAGTGTCTGGAGACAAGAAGATCTGCATCCCTAAAGATCTGGTACCCTATCAGGTGGTGGGAGATGATTTAGATAAATAGTTTTCTGCTTATGGGGCATCTCTGAGGGTGCACACAAGAGGATCCAGAGGAGCCCTGGAAGGAGGGTCGGGGGCTTGTGGAAATAACATATGCCTCTTGTGGGGAGGGACACACTTCTCACACTAGAAGTAGAGGACCAAACCCAGCATGCCCAATGAAAGCAATACTTAGAAGTACAGTCAGATTCAGGGATAGCCACGAGCTCCCGAATCAGTTTTGGGTGGGCTTTTTCGATTATGGCAGCAAGGCACTAAATGGTTGGGGGAACGGCAACAGAGGTAATGATTATAAAATGTGCTGGACTACTTGATTCTGAGGGGGCATATGCTAAATATTTGTTTTACAGAGCTGCACTAACACTTTGTGGATAGCAAGCTGACTGACCCCAGGAAGGTTCCTGAGGAGGTTGACCTCTGGGCCAGTACCAGAGTGTCCAAAAAGGCATCCTGGGGGACTCCCAAAGGGATGGTCAGGGGCCCTATCGGAAGGAAGGGGGTGGATATAAAAAGAAAGATTTCTCAAAAGGCCCCTAAAGTAGTTCCCAAGGGAGAAACAGTAAGCCGTCTCAATATAAGTCAAAGAAGAAAGGGTTCTTTGACAAGAAGACAAGGAGGTTTGTCTCTCAATTTACTGAGTGCTATAAATATGGACACTCCAATGGAGGCACCAAATGTTCAAAGAAAGCACAATTCCTCACTACTAGGGAGACACGTGGGTTGGTGCGTATAGAGTTTGGGGGAGGGTGGCCCCAGTTAGCTTGTGGGAGAGGACAAAAGTTCCCTTAGTGTCCCTGAAGAATAATGCCAAAAGCCCATATGCCTTCCAATATTTCTAACTATAGATAGTGGGTCATCATCAATGGGCAACAGGAGACTCTTAGGGCCACCAGGGCCACCATGACTATTGTGAGGTTTCAGCTTGTGTCCTCAGAGTAGGTCCTCCCTAATACATTCTAATAAGTCTAAGTTGCAGGCAACTGTGAGAGTAGTCCAGGTGGAGTGCACAGAGTCGCACTATGTGAAACTCTGTGAAGTGGATCTGCTACGTGGAGTTACGTGAGCAGGCGGAGTTCCCCATTGCTACCATTTACGTTGCATTTGACATCAAACGCAACACGAAGTACGTTCTTATATTCGAAATTGTGTGCGAACAGCACAACGCTGTTCGCATTGGCATGGCCATCTTGCTTTTGTTGCTGTTTATGTTGCTGGGTCTGGTTTAAATCTTTCTATTATATTTTCAATCCTCCACCCCCTTAATTAATCTACACCCAATTTTTATTTATTGTATTATTGTGTGTTTTTGTGTATTAAAAAAGAAAACTTTTGTGTTTTTGTGACTTTTTGTATTTTTGTTTATTATTTTTTCCCTTAACTTCCTTATTTCATTTCTTTCTTCTTTTCTTCTTTCCTTACGCTGTTTCTTTTTGTTTTCATTACCCAACCCAGGCCAGCACCATGGCAGGGCAGAGTGGTAAGCATGGGAGCGGTGGCTTGAGGCTCTCCAAAGAAGCTAGTGGCAGCAGCCACCTACCTTTTGGGCAGCGGCACCAACAAGGGTGCAAGGTGGAAATGGCAGCTGCCATTTTTTATGTGCAGCACCACCTCCCCTCTGTGCTGGCAGCAGGCAGTAGGCCAGGCAATGGGTACCCCTTTCTGGAGAATCAGCAGAGGAGGGTGCGTCGGTGTATGCAGTGCACCAGCTAGGTACAGAGCACCAATCAGCAGCTGACGCACTGCTGAGCGGCTATCATCGACCGCAAGCAAGACCTACTCAACCTACTAGGCGTAGAGATTCTGGGGCTCAGTGAGTATTAACTGTATTATTGTGCTTGTATTCTACAGTGCTAACCTTTTTTTAATAGCATGCTGCTCACTCTCAGATGTAAGTAATGTTTAGTTTATGTTAAGAATATTATGTGATCCAGTTAGAGCTAGGCAGGTGCTCGGTGCTACCTCATCGTACTCGTCGGCGCTCACTTTGGTTGATTATTTAAGAAGCCATTGCAAAGCAGACTCCTCTGTCCTCCAGTAATCATAGTGAATTAGTGATATCAGTGAGTTAGTGTTCTCTGTGACTTATCTATGTAGCTTTTACAGTCCCAAGCAATTTCACAGTGATGTGCAGTACTACTAGTATGCATCTATGCATTGCAAAAAAGGGAGACTGTATTGGTCCATCAAGAGGGCTTGTAAATCAGAATAGAAACAAAGATCATTCATTGCAATAAATTCATTTAATTTTTGGTAAGGAAATTTGGAATAGGGATTTTAGGAGTATAGCTAACTCAACAATAGTCAATCATAATAGTACCATAAACTATCTGATTTAGATGAGTACAATGTTACTGCGTTTGCCTGTTATAATGATTTTGTGGAGATTAACTGTACCATTAATCAATTTTTTTATCCTCTTTATTTCTTACATCAGCACCCAAGGGCAAGAAGAGGGGCAGCACAGAGGTTGGTCCGGCAAGAGCACCAATGCTAACTCTCTGCTCATCCCAGTAAGTCCTTTTATTTATTATTATTATTTCCATAACATTTTCCTCGTCCCACTATTTTACCACTTTTAATTTTGCCTTGTTTTTTTTTTTCATATGGTCTCCTTTTTTTCAACTTCCCTATCTAATTTTTGTTTAATTTCTGTTATCCCTGCATTATCTTTTTTTCTGTCTTTCATTGATCATTTTATTCCACCCCTTCATTGCGCTTCAATGATTCTGAGTCATCATCATCATGGGTATAGCTCTGCTCCTCCATTACGAAACGTTTTTGGTTGGCTTGTCTAACTGTCCGGAGTGATATTTTTTAATAGAAGATACTGCAGTGCTAACCGAACTGTAGCGATGTATTGCGGTTGTAATTTTTTAAATTTAAAAAATAAGAAGAGGTGTACTTGGCATCAAAAAACTGTACACTGTTTTGTTTCGAGCGACACCGAACACCAGTGGCACCGGCTCAAGTGTCACTGCAGGAGGAGAAGGGGCGGGAGGGATGGATGTTGGTAAGTCACATTGCTTGTTTAATGACAATTACTGTTATACTCACTAGGCACAAGGGCGTTGTCGTGATCATGAACCCTCCGCGTAACAAGCTACAGCAGTAGTTGGGTTATGGCCTCTTCCACCTGCAACTCAGCAAAAGCACATATAATGTACACTAAATATGATGGCTTCATGGAAACAGGAAAGAACAAAAGGTTAAAAGAAGGGATGGTTGGAATGAGTGAAAGCATAGGATGCGTGGGTGAGTATTAGGTGAATGGACGGATGGGTGAAAGGATGATTGAAAACAAGGGTGGATAGTGAATACTGAACAGATGGATAACGGATTGTGAATTTTGGTGAAATAGTCGATGAGAGAAAGTAAAGCTTGAATCTTGGTGGCTATGGGTGAACACAGTGGGAAGAATGAAAGGATGATTGAATAATTGCCTGGATGAATAAACAAGGAAGCTCTTATGGGGAGGGGCATGCTGCTCACCTACTTTGCTTACTATGTTTTAAGGTTATCAAAGCTATGGTTCAAAGCTGGGTGTACTTTAATTTATGATCTAATCCCTTGACTCACTGCATTTGTTAAACGAGGCATATATGTATCCCATCCATCATCATTCACCAGGCCCCTTCCTGCCAATGGCATTTCGCCACCCATGACCGAAGAAGTGCAGTATGGTTCAATTTGTGACTACAGTGTTGGCTGTGCAATGTGCGCCAGCTTCAGTTAATGCAGCATTTAAAACTTTTTCAATGCATTGCAAACCAAACACACAAGGTGTGTTTCTCTTCACCCACTCAGTCACCTCTTAGCACTTGACTCCTTCATTCTTTCCTAAATTCTTACGCTCCAGCCTACCAAACAAATTGAAAAATCCTTTCTTGCATGTGTCACATTTTTATGGCCATGTGAAGTGTTTCCAAAATATATTTCATGGTTTCCCATAACAGATTTCTTTCACGCCTGCTCATATTTTTTCCTTTAGACTTTCGTCTATACAATGGCTGAATAAGCCAAAGCTTAGGCACATAATGAATCGATGATCAGTGACACCCCTCTATTCTACAGCAAAAGCTCTACCTACCCGCATAATCCATCTGTCTTTCCCTGCTGTAGAATTAGTCAAGTACTCTTTCCTTACTGCCCAGGGAATACATTTGTTGGAAATAATTTGTGGTGATGGGTGGGGCCAGTGAGTAAAGTGGCACTAGTAAGTGCCCAATTTGATTTCAAGTTTTCCGCAAGCGATACTCCGTGAGGAGCGCGCCAAATACAACCTATATAGCCCATTCCTTTCCCTGTAATGCAGTGCAGTGTTTTCCTACTGTCTACTTGCAGCAAACAGGAAAATATATCCACATTTTCTATGTGACATGTGTGACGTGTCTTATTTATTATTCGTCTGCCTCTTTGGAGTCAGGGTAGAAACTAAGTGAAGGCTATTTGGAGAAGAGCAGGGCCATTGGAACTATATATAGAAAATTGTCAACAACAGCTGACCCAGCTGCAGACAGTAGCAAGGTACTTGAAGTGCTGACTAGCATGCCTCTATGAATTTGGCAAAACAACTTGTACTACATAGTGCATAATGCCTCACTCATACATGAGAGGTAATTCTTTTTTTTTTCCTACTAAAAGTGTATTTTTAGTTACTAGAAAAGCCTATAAAAGAAAAATAAATGAAATCACTGTTTTTTTTTAATCTGTGTTATTCTGCCTTCATTATTTTCTATGAGACAGTCAGTCCTTTTTAACTGAGGCATGTGTGGGTAAACAAATACAATTGGCCCTGTGACTCCTAATCATAATTACATCAAATTCCAATGTCCCTAGGGGACCAACAATGTGCTGCTACTGTGCCACCCATTACCTACTTTTGAGGAAGTGTTTTCTAAGAGCATTGTTTACAATTTGTATGTTTTATTTTTATTTTTCTGGATATAGCTACTCCTCCTGGTTGACCAGCACCAGGACGAATGCCAGTGGCTGGTGGTCCTGAAAGAGGAAGAGGGGGTAAATAGCTGCCTCTGACCCAGGACCAAGTTCAGTACCACACCAGCCCCAGGCTCCTGGCCACTACATCGCCGGTATCGCTGCCAGCTGTCAGAGTCCCTAACTACATGTGCTGCTGCCTCCAGCTGCTCTGACGGGGCATTGCTCCACCATATCCTGCAGGGAATGGATGGTATGGAGAAATGGCTCCACAGGATCGAGCAGAGCCTGGATCAGCTTTGGACACAAGTCAACAATGTCCTCTTCTGAGCCCTTTTCTACATTTTTTGGTTTTGGTGGGAGGGACTTGTTGTGGATGGAGGGAGTAGGGAGGGAGTTGGGACCAGGTTTAACTTTGGACTTTTGTTGTACTTTCTGGGGACTGGGCTATTTGTTTGGGGAGAGTGGTGTGCCTGTTGTGGGTGGAAAGGGTGGGTTTTCTATCAATTGAAAATAAAAAGGGATACTTTATTTTACTTGATTTATGTCTCAAATGTTTATTTTGGTGGTTTAGTTTGCACTGCTGTCTTTTAGTGTAGCCTGGATTTTAAATCTGATAAAAAAAAGTCTATGTCATTTACTTATACATTTGCTCTACTGCCCTCTGCAACTCTATTGACCACCGGGGAATGATTGCCATTACCTATTTTGCCTACAAATGCCTAGATATACAAAAAGAACATCTTCTTCAGTAAAAGTTAATTTCTAACCAAACAAGTTCACTTCAATCCATAGTTCTTCTTCTACTGGAATAGATAAAGTGAGGGAGTCCTCTTACTGCAGGGTTTTTCCCAAGGTGTCATCTTAAGGGGGTGGTAGTAGTAGTAGCAGAGAGTTAGTGGGTCACATTATATCATATCTTTAGGAAGGCTGAGACCAGACTACCTTAATGACAGCATTTGACACACAACAAAGAAGACCTGTTATGATAATAAAAACTAACAATATCAACTTCCTCGGAGCAATGGTAGGGAGCTATTATTTATAAACTAAACTTAGGAAATGAAATCATGGAGTCAGGAGAAGTGGGCTCAGAGTCAGGAGCGGTTGGACACAACGCAAGGCCTTAATGATGATGTTGATGGGGCCGGTGTGGAAAATTGCTCAGGAAATAGGTCATGAAGTGAGTTAGTGTCGCTTTCACCACATCCGCCCCAACAAGTGTGTGGTCCATTTATGGTGTAAAATTAAGTCATGCTTCAATAAATAATACAGCTTGCGTGAAAGGGGATTAGGGAGTTGATGAATGCGTAGAAAAGGGGATTTGGGGACAAACACAAACACTACACAAAAGAAACCACAACAATATTTATTGGGGACTGAGCGGCATACCATCATCAATCTGCTGTGGAAGGAAACAAGGAAGGGATGAGTATGACATCATTCAGTTAAATGCATTGCAAACAGTCTTTCTACCCAAGAGAGACCCAGATCGTATATCTCTAAATGTTATGTCTTTTAGGTTTGAAAAATACAAATTATGGAGGATTTAAGTTAACCCACCCAGTTATAAAAATTGTGATTATTAAAATGAAAATGATACTGTATTGCCAATTTGGGTGGTGCATCTCCATTTTTCTTGGAATGTCCATCACTCTTGGGTGCCTGGCTGAGCCTGTTTGGTCGGAAAGATGGAGTGTTGAGCTTTCACCAAGTTTTGTTTGGTAGGAGAGAAAGAAGGCCTGCGTATTGAAAAAAAGAAGTAACTATGTTATAGAAAGAAAGCAGGGTAAGCTTCGTGAGGAGTACGGAGTGTACCAAGAAGACTCAGAGGCAGAACAAGAACATAAGAGGACGTCCAAATTTGAGCTAGCAATGCAGCAAACACATACTCAGCAGCATTTCCCAAATCAACACACCACTATCCAGTCCACAGAGCTGAGTGAGTACTAGACCTCAGAGCCTTCGTCATCATCATAGTTCTCTTTGAAGTTGATAACTTTATCCTTCTAGCTGTTGAGTAGTAGGATGGGGTCACAAAGCAATGGAAGAACTGATGAATGGGATGAAAAGAAATGAAAAAACAGAGAATGATAGAAGAGTAACTCTGTCCCAGTCTCAAGCCGAGTGAGGTAGAACTGTGTAGTGCACTGCTGTTGAACAAAAAATAGAGAAACAGAACTGGAGTATTTTGTGTAGATTTGTGTTTGGTAACTAAAGTGACTGTTCTGGTCTGAAGAACCAGAAAAAAGCAGTGGACCCTGCAGGTAAATTTCACTATGTTTGAAAGGCAAATCACTTTCAGAAAAAAAAATCACCTATTAGCCCCAAAACATTGCAAACCATTAGAAACAAGTTTACACATTTGTTGAACTTCCTCCGTCACTGTCAGCCACCACATACTGCATCAATCATCACTCACAATCACTCAATACTTCACCACTCATTGTTGCAATAGTTAGTAGTTACGTCTTCTAATCCAAGCACGGCGGATGAACAAAATATTATCTCCTCTTTGATGGTGGCCACACATTGGAATTTGGCATTGCACTGGCAGTCTTTTAATCAATGATCTTCTGAGGCAGCCCTGCTAGATGTAAAAATGATAGACAATGGCATGTGAGAGAGGTAGGCAGAGTCTCCAAAAGAAAAACAAAGACATTTTATGAGAAATAATTAAAAAGTTGTGTGGTGGCAGTGGCATACTCAGTCTGAGAAGTAGAGTTCATCCTCAAACTCAGGTGGTTCACCGAGAAGTTGGTCAGCAAACACACTTGATTCTGACCAATCATCATCTTCCTCCTCCTGTGGTGTTTCAGGAACAATGTATTCAGGTGGTATAAAATGCTGATTAATTTTGATCATGGTTAATCTCTCCACATTTTGAGGCAAGATACTGGCCCTTCTCACTATAACAACTGCAGCAGTTGTACTGAACACATGTTCAGCTGATACACTGGCTGCAGGACAAGCTGGATACACTATTGCCAGCCTGCTGAACTCCGCCCATTGGCTCATCTTCCCATACCAATACACCAATAGGTTTTGATCTACATACTCCTCTTTTGGGTCATCCAAATATACTTGATACATCCTCTGAATAGTCATTGGTGCAGCCACTTTCTTGACCTCTTTTGCCTTTGCCGCTGCAGAGGACTTAAAACCTGCCACTTGAAACCAAACCAAGACAATACAGAGGTTGGGTCAAATTTTTCTGATGCTGTTTTTCCCAGTGTTCTTGTTGCCTGTTTTCTGCCATTAATGATTGTTTATTTGCAGGAAGGTGTCCCTTCATGCACAAAAACAATCACCCCTGTAACACAGTCATTCTTGCACCAAGGTACAGGGGTGGCTGCATTGGCGCTTGGAAGATGATTTAGCACCGGCAAAGGGAAAAACACAGGAATATGCCATATTCCTCTATATACGACATGTCCCTGCAGGGAGCAGAATCTGTGTCAGGCATTTGACTAGGCCCCTTTTGTCCACATCCATGGTCAAAGCTTTCCCAAATGCATCCCCTCTGACACAGTCATAGATCTGTCTGTACTGCTCAAACAGATGTTGCAACATATAGTAGGTTGAGTTCCAACATGTTTGCACCTCCTTTATGAAGGCTTTAACTAGTACTCTGTTATCACACTGAATAATCCTTAGCTGCTTCTGTGCTTTAAAATAATGGCTGAACTGAGTGCATATTAATTCAAAGGATCACGGACTGTGGCTGTGTACAAATGGTGCACACTTCCAACGTATGCTCTACAATGCTGGGTCCAGAGGTGATTGGTATCCAAAGTCCATGTAGTGTTCGAGAGAGTGCCCCGGCGGTTTAACACCCAGCCACAAGGTGTTGTAACTGTGAGCCAGAGTGGTCCACAGTTGTTTAGATGGTACATATAAAACCACAGCACATCCTGATTTTCATATTTTCCTACTCAGAAACATATGTCGGCTGTCGATGTCTTAATGCTACGAATGGCCTCAACTTGGCAACGTCTTTCCCGACAATAAATTTGCTGATGCTACATCTCTTTGATCGTGTATATTGACTTACCATGGAGAATTAAAAGACACCAATATGAAAAATCAGGATGTGCCATGGTTTTATATGTACTGAGTGCATATTCATCTGCAGGTTGCGGACTATGGCGCTCATTACAACCCTGGCAGTCGGTGATAAAGCGGCGGTAATCGAGCCCACAGGCCGGCGGAAAAGAAAATGGGATCACGACCACAGCGGTAGCAACAAACACTGCGGTGGTCACCGCCAACAGAAAGGCGGAAGACAAAATACAGCCCACCCTGTCACAACCCGCCAATCTGCCAGCTTTTCTGGGGCGGTACCAACGCCATCAAAAGCACTGCAGAAACAGGAATTGGAAGGGAAACCACTCACCTCTCGACACTCAACGAAGAACCAGGACGCCATGGAGACCGAGCTGCAGGACCTGCCAATGCTGGTCTACCTCCTCATACACGACGGTAATCAAAGGCGGCTGCATTGTTCACAGTGAGTACTGCACTTAGCACACGGGGGGGAGGAAAAAGAGAGTGACACACACAGGCAACATGCAACACCCCCATCCCCACCCTCACCCACAACACCATACACACAAACACATGCATCAACAGTACATTTACACCCGTTACCCCCTGGAAGAACGCAAGGACAAAAGGAATTGAGTTCAATCAGTGATATTTAGGAATATGAAGGTATAGTTAACGATTAGAAAAACAGTATGTACAAATATCTACAATATGTACAGAAGGCAGTACACTGTCCTTTGCAAATGTCCATGTCCCACTGGGCCAAAAATCATGGGCGAAGCCCACACTTAACTCCTGCCTCAAAATGGAGAGAACACTGCAGGGGCATCAGGTCGTAAACACACAGGCACCTCAGGGGGAAGGGGAAGAGGGGCACCTCAGTCAGAAGATGGTACTACACCACTGCTCCTGGAGGGGGCTACATGCCCACTGCTTGGTTCTGGGGAGTGCAAAGCCAGCCACAGTCTCTTAAGTCTCTCAAGTGGGTGGTTTGCCCACTGCTTGGTCCTGGGGAGTGCAAAGCCATAGTCTCTCAAGTCTCTCAAGTGGGTGGTTTGCCCACTGCTTGCTCCTGGGGAGTGCAAAGCCACAGTCTCTCAAGTGGATGGTTTGCCCACTGCCTTGTCCTGGGGAGTACAAAGCCACAGTCTCTCAAATGGGTGGCTTCTCTACTGGTTCTGGAGGGGGCCTTGTGCCCAGTGTGCTTCATCCTGCCAAGGATAGGGTGAGTGGATGCATTTCTCCACTGGTTCTGGAGGGGGCCTTGTGCCCAGTCTGCTTCATTCTGGTTCTGGAGGGGGCATTGTGCCCAGTCTGCTTCATCCTGCCAAGGATAGGGTGAGTGGATGCATTTCGCCACTGGTTCTGGAGGGGGCCTTGTGCCCAGTGATGCTGCACATGGGGTGTATCAGTTCACATTCCCTCACCTGGGTGTCTGAGGCACGAGATTTGCAAGTAACAGGTAGCGTGATACTCCATGGAGGCAGGGCCAAATTCCATCCTGCGGCAACTAACAGTGCAAACTGGTGGTAGTGCTGATGCTGGTGGGGGTGCTTCAAGTGGTGGTGGGAGACTCCTCGGATAGCTGCGCACTGGGGTTGCTGCTGCTGACAGTTGTTGTGGCAGCGGCTGGGCATGTGGTGGTGCAGATGGCGGTGCAGGTGGCGGTGCTTGCGGCTGTGCCTGCAGCGGGGATGCTGCCGGTGCTGCCCGTGGTGCCGGTGCTGGTAGTGGTGGAGGAAGACACCAGGTCGTCTCCTGCAGCCTCTGAGGCTGCCCACTGGGGATGCTGCTGCTGACAGTTGTTGTGGCAGCGGTGGTGCAGGTGGCAGTGGAGGTGACGGTGCAGATGGCGGTGCAGGTGGTGGTGCCTGTGGCGGTGCTTGGCACGGTACAGGTTGCGGGGTTGTCGATACTGATGGTGGGCACCAGTCCCTCTCCTGGAGCCTCCAAGGCCTGAATTGCCTTGCCTTTGGTTTTCTTCCCCTTCCCCACCTTGGCAGATGCTGCTGTGACCTTGGCACTGTCATCTGGAGTTGTGAATGAGGCCTTGCTGGGTGGGTCATGCTCCTTGGCCGTGCTGCATGCTGGCCCCCTCTTCACCCTGGCAGGTGGCGGAATGGGTTGGTCCTTTTCAGGTGTCGGTGGCACACTGTCTGCCCTGACGGGTGCCCCCTTTGATCCTCTGGGACTTGCAGGTACCACAGCGTCCGCCGACTTGGTGGCTGAGGTGCTGGCCTGGGATCTGGACACCCTGGCCCAAGGGGAAGAACGGGGGGGAGGGGTAGGGAAGAGGTCAATGTTTGCCAGGAAAAGCTTTTTAGACACACTGGAACGGGAGGATGGAGAGGGTTTGGGAGTAGAGGAAGAGGGAGTGGTTGAAGGAGGTGTACGTCTGCTGAGTTTGGGTGAAGGTGCATGGGCTGGATGCTGTTGTGAGCTGGATGGCAGTTGGGTGGGTGGGTGCTTGCATTTGTGTACTTTGGGAGGAGGGGTCACAGACATACTGGGAGAGGACACAGAGGATGTGTGCATGGTTGTGGGGGTGGTGACTGCTCGTGAGGGGTGTGTTGTGATGGGCGTGCTGGTGATGAGGTAGTGGATGAAGATGTAGTGCATGCAGGTGTGAGTGTAGACGCTACTGGGAGGGAGGTGGATGAGGAGGAGGAGGAGGGGGACACAGTGGAATCAGTGGATGTTGGTGTGTCTGCATGGGGATAGTGCTTGTGTGAGTGCCTGTGGGATGATGTGTGGTGCTTGTGTTTGCCTGAACCACTCATGTGTGTCGTCTTGTGTACATGCTGGACTGAAGATGCGCTTGGGATAGGCTGCGGTTGAGGGGATTGGGACTGGGTAGAGGAAGTTGGAGGGGGGAGGCTAGACACAGGGACAATCGCTGCCATCAGTGCGGAGGCCAAAGCCTGAAATGCTCTCTGTTGGGCCGCCACGCCAGTGTGAATGCCCTCCAGGTATGCATTTGTTTGTTGCAAATGCCTCTCGACACCCTGGATGGCATTCAGAACGGTTGACTGTCCAACAGTGAGGGATCTCAGGAGGTCAATAGCCTTCTCACTAAGGGCAGCAGGGCAAACTGGGGCAGGGCCTGAGGTGCCTGGGGTGAAGGAGATGCCCACCCTCCTGGGTGAGTGGGCGCAGGAAACATGCTGAGGGGCTGATGAGAGGGCGGTGCTGGTAGGGGGGTGGCGGCTGTACCTGTTGTTGGGGTGGGCACAGAGGTGTCCACCACTACCAGGGAGCTTCCATCGGAGGAGGAGTCACTGTCTGTGGTCTCCCCTCCTGTCCCCGTCGTTGAGCTCCCCTGGCCCTCCCTCCCACTGGTGCCTTCACCCTTGATGGATTCGGCCTCCAGGGCCTTGTGGGATGCAGCTCCCTCCACTGCCGGAGCCTCAGCTCCTCCGCCAGATGATGCTAATGCACACAATGCCAGCAACACCACTACCGTTGGCGGACACAACACACAGGGAGCCGCCCTATGCACTAGGCCATGCCCAACCATTTACTGAGACAGTCACCAGCCCATGGGGTACAATGCCTAACGCCAGCATCTGCACACCTGAAACCCACAGGACACTGCCCATTAGTAGATGGCCACTTACACCAATGGGGGAGGAGTGCGCCAGAGCCTGCACAAGAAGGGACCTACCCTGCCATGATCGCCCTGGCCTAGGGGCACCCACAGACCACATCCCCCACCCAGCTAACTCCTGAAGCACGCAGTCAGCTTTCAGAATCAGTACTCACCCCCTTGTGGCTGCTGTGATGCCCTCAAGCACCCATCTAACTCCGGATAGGCCACCGCCAGGATGCAGAACATCAGGGGGGTCACGGTGCGACGTGCGACGTGCACCCCTTCCACGTTGGGAGTCCAGCCCCAGCTGGGCCTCTACCGTTTTATTGCTCCAGTGGCGCAGGTCCTCCCATCTTTTGCGGCAGTGGGTGCTCCACCTGTGATAGACCCCCAGGGTCCGCACCTCCTTGGCGATGGCATGCCAAACATCCTTCTTCTGGTGGGCGCTGACCTGGAGGGAAAAGACAGCAGGAAATGCAATTACTAACCCGTCCGGACCATCATACTCATTGCCCACCAGTTCCCATCCATGCCCTGACGCACATACACTGACCACCTCTCATGCAGCACTCAGGCAAGGACGCCTCAGCATCTCCCAACATGTGGCTTACATCCCTACCACTCCAAACATGCATTGCCCACGCATCATGCTCACAGTGTACTCACCTGTCTGTCTGGAGGACCGTAGAGTAATGTGTACCGGGGTAGGACCCCATCCACCAGTTTCTCTAACTCCTCCGCAGTGAAGGCAGGCACCCTTTCCCCAGACACTCGAGCCATTGTCGCTTCCAGACACAGGTCACAGCAGCACTTGCAGTGTAGGTCCTCTCCTGTTGACAGTCAGGTAGCAAGCAAGTGAATAGTCAGAAAATGGCGGTGACATCCGAGGCGGTGCGTACCGTCACCACTGGCGTACATCGCCATTGGCTCCTGGAACCCATAGGGCCCAATAATAACCAATGAGAACCTGCGCGGCGGTCATCGACCACCTACATCACCGGCAGACAACGCCAGCGCACTTACCTCATTTCCACTTGTCCCTCATCACAGGTCAGGCAGCCGCCATTTCAGGAGGCACAGGGCATGTCACCTAACTGCATCACAGCAGGCATTGGCACATCAACTGACTCTCGACTTCACATACTGCTTCTGTAAAGTAAATTCAGCAACATTAGTGCAATATATGTGGAAATATGACCCTCTGCTCACCGTTCTCTTCCATAGGCTACAACCGCTGAGGCAGGTTATGAGATGGTGGCATCCTCCGGTGTATAGAACCCTGGTGGGCCTTGCGACAATGGAGGAGAGACACATTATCATCACATACAGACTTGATCATGCCACAATCCAAGAACTGTGTGCCCAATTGGAGACAGATCTGAAGTCAGCTATCCACCAGCCCACAGGTATCCCCCCTCTAGTTCAGATCTTGTCAGTGTTCCATTTCTTGGCAAGTGGTTCCTTTCAAACTACAGTGGCCATGGCATCAGGGATGTCTCAGCTCATGTTCTCCAACGTGTTGACCAGAGTGTTGTATACCCTGCTGAAAGACATGTGCAGCTACATCGTGTTCTCCCAGGTGGATGATTTGACCACAGTGAAGGCTGACTTTTATGCCCTGGGACATATCCCAAACATAATTGGTGCCATTGATGGTACACATGTAGCATTTGTTCCCCCCCCCCCGGAGAAAGGAACAGGTTTACAGGAATAGTAAGAGCTATCACTCTATGAATGTGCAAATGGTGTGTTTGTCAGTACATCTCCCATGTGAATGCCAAATATCCTGGCTCTGTGCATGACGCATTTATATTGAGGAATAGCAGCATCCCATATGTGATGGGCCATCTCCAGAGGCACCGGGTGGGGCTAATAGGTGAACCAAAGGTCCCCGCCGAGCACAAATTGGTGTCTGGGTATGGGATTGCCCCTAAGGGTTAGTGTGTATCTAACAGTTGTCACCCTATATTTGCAGGTGACTCTCGGTACCCCACCCTCTCATGGCTACTGACCCCAGTGAGGAATGCCAGGACAAGGGCAGAGGAACGTTACAATGAGGCACATGGGAATACAAGGAGGATAATTGAGAGAACCTTTGGCCTCCTGAAGGCCAGGTTCCGGTGCCTCCATCTGACAGGTGGCTCCCTGTACTACTCACCCAAGAAGGTGTGCCAGATTATCGTTGCATGTTGCATGTTGCATGTTGCACAACCTGGCCTTGAGACGCCAGGTGCCTTTTCTGCAGGAGGATGTGCCTGGAGATGGTCTTGAAGCAGCGGTGGAGCATGTAGACAGTGAGGAAGAGGAGGCAGAGGAAGAAGATGTTTTGAACAGAACAAATATCATACAGTAGTACTTCCAGTGACACTCAGGTAAAACACTGTAACTTCACTTAACATTTCAGTAATCTGTTGGACATTGTACATGGCAGCCTCTTACCCTATGTCTATGGCCACTGCCTGTTCCCTTTGATTCTCTATTTTCAGATCTCTGTGCCCCATTCTGGCTCCTGCTATATGTACTGCTGCCCACCAAAGGTCATCCTGTAATATATTTCACTGTATATATACATTGCAATGCTTTGAGAATGTTGTACTCATACATTAGAGATTCATTACACTGACTCCAGTATGGTATTTGTTTTAAGGGTGTTTATTTATTTGCCAATAAGTATGGGGGTATGTGCAAGGGGTTGGGGTGATGGTGGAGGAATGTCCAGTCAGAGTCCAGTCTCTTGGTATTACAGGTGCATTGTTCAATGGGGCGTGGGAAGGGGAGAAATGGCAGTTCGAGGTTGACAGGGAAACAGAGTGGGACAGAAGGGTGACAATCAGGGGAGTCCTATTTCCTGGCAGGGGTCTTGGCAATGTTCTCTGTCTTCTGCCTGGATCGCAGGGACTGTTTGCGGGGTGGTTCTCCTTCTGCAAGGGGGTGGGGTGCTGGTGGCCTGTTGTTCCAGTGGCTGGTACTCCTGTCCACTAGCGCCGGTGGAGGTGGAAGGCTGTTCCTCGGTTTGGCTAGTGTCAGGCGCCCTTTGTTGTGCCACTGCCTCCCTCATGGTCTTGCCCATGTCAGCTAGCACCCCTACATTGGTGACCAGGATGGTGTAGATTTCTGTTACGTCCTTCCTGATCCCCAGGTACTGTCCCTCCTGCAGACACTGGGTCTCCTGCGACTTGGCCAGTACCTGGCCCATGGTCTAGGATTGGTGGTATGCTCCCAGGATGTTTGAGTGTGCCTCGTGGAGAGTGGGTTCCATGGGCCTGTCCTCCCCCTGTCGCACAGCAGTCCTCCCAGCTTCCCTGTTGTCCTGTGCCTCTGTCCCCTGAACCATGTGCCCACTGTCACTGACCCCAGGTCCCTGATCGTTCCTGTGTTTGTGGGGTTGCCTGGGGTCCCTGTAGTGGTGGATACACTGCTGATTGACGTGTCCTGGGGACAGTGGGCTAGGCCCTCTGGGTGGGTACCGTGCTGGCGTTTCCTGAGGGGGGGCGGCTCTGTTGTGGGTTGGGACTGTGGCAGGGTAACCGACTGTCCAGAGGTCCCTGATGGACCAGGTTGGTCATCCTGATCCAGGTGTGCAGAGCTGCTGTCGTCACTGTGGGCCTCTTCTGTAGGGGGACTGGATGTAGCTGGCACCTCCTCTCCAGTGACGTTTAGTAGGGGTCCTGCTGGGATGCAAATGCATTGTTAATGTATCTGTGTGTGCCATCTTGTACATGGGTGTGTTTTCCTGTATGACTGTGCTTTCCCTGTTGGCTTGGCCTTGTGTGGGTGGTGAATTTGTGGGCTGGGTGAATCTCCCTACTGGGCATGCTTTGGTGATGGGTGTCCATGCAGGTCTGTGAGTGGTGTCCATGCATTGTTGTTGCATGCAGGGCTTGGTATTGGGATGGGTGGGTTGTGATGGTGAGGTATATGTGAGGTGATAGAGTGATGGGAGTGAGGGTATGGGTGGGGGTATGTGATGGCATGCAGGTAGGGAGGGGGATATAGTAGTAAAGATTTGACTTACCAGAGTCCAGTCCTCCTGTTACTCCTGCAAGGCCCTCAGGATGCATGATCGCCAAGACTTGCTCCTCCCATGTTGTTAGTTGTGGGGGAGTAGTTGGGGGTCCACCGCCAGTCCTCTGTACGGCTACCTGGTGTCTTGCAACCACGGAACGCACCTTCCCCCGTAGGTCATTCCACCTCTTCCTGGTGTCATCCCTAGTTCTGGGGTGCTGTCCCACGGCGTTGACCCTGTCCACGATTCTCCTCCATAGCTCCACCTTCCTAGCAATGGATGTCTGCTGCACCTGTGATCCGAATAGCTGTGGCTCTACCCGGATGGTTTCCTCCACCACGACCCTTAGCTCCTCCTCTGAAAACCTGGGGTGTCTTTGGGGTGCCATGGATGTGGTGTGAATGATATGTGTGAGGATGTGTGAAGATGTGTGCGGTGATGTGTGGGGTGATGTGTTGTGGTGTATGCTGTGATGTGCGTGAATGGTGTGTAGGTGATGGTGTTCTGTGCCTCTGATTGTGTGGGTGCTCCTTGCTTGTCTCTCTCTGCTTGCTATCTTTTTTCGCTGTAAGGGGTTGTGGGTATTGTGTGTGTGTGTTTTATAGTGTTGTGTGGGTGTGGTGTGTGTATGTGTGTCAGGTGTGTGTATTTTGAATTGTCCAATGTGGTGGTGTTTTGTAAGTGTGTGTGTATTTTGAGCGTGGCAGTGTGTACCGCCAATGGTTTACAGCGATTGAAAGACCGCCGCAGTGATTCGTGGGTCGTGATACTGTGGGCGTATTCCTGTTGGCCTAACTGTGTGGGTTTTGGTACTGCCAGTTTATCACTGACCTTTGGTCTGGCGGACTTGTGTGGGTTTCTGTATTGTGGCGGAATTCTCAGTGTAGGTGATAATACCTTTGGCGGATTACCGCCGCAGTCACGGTATGTTGGCGGCCATCAGCACGGCGGTAGGTGGCATTTACCGCCAGGGTTGTAATGAGGGCCAATGTCTTCTTTTTTTAGAAAGTCTTGCACAGCTAGGTTTATGCTATGTTCCAGTGAAACACCGGATCCTGAAATAGCCACTGCCTGCCATGGCCCTGACTATGTTACTGCCACTATCCATGGCAACAAATCCAATCAGAGACCTCTGGTTCGCAGACGTTCAGACACCTTGCTATTACATTTGTCCAAGGTGTTTGCAGCTGTATATGATTTCTCCATTGCAAACATGGCTACTGTTGCATAACGTGGAATGCTCTTAAACATTTTTTCAGGGCTAAGACCTGTGGATAGCTTTTGCTTTACCCTCGCAAAAGAGATCCAGTGTGCAGTGATGCACATGTAATTAGTAGCCTGACAACTGGTCCTCATATCTGTCATCAGGTGGATACTGTGGACAACACTTGTCCAGCCAATTGCAGCACATTGTGTGGCAGTGCTGAAACAGCAACTCTGGCAAAACAGGTCTGACTTGGAACTGTCCATTTCGGCAGATGGCTGCCACAAACTCTAAGAATCCCACTTGTTCCATAAAAGAAAAAGGGAGGAACTCCAGCGCTAACATTTTTGCCAGCTCCCCATTGTACAAAGGTGCCATTGGGTGGTTGTAGTCATAGGGCTCCTCTTGCCTAAAAATGCCCGTAATAGTAGCCTGGGTTTTCTTCTTTTCTGGGGCCACTGACGCAGGAGACCTTTGAGATGCAGGTGGTGGTAGACTCAAGTGCATTGTGGTGCAGTCACTGTATGCCATGGTGTCTCCATATGACTCTGAGTCTTCCTGTGCCATTGTGAGGTCGCTGAGGCAGGTGATTCTGGCACACTGCTGGGGATAGGGCTGCTTTGCCCTCACATTCCACCGTGATGTGACCAGTTGTAGATGAGGTTTCCCAGCTCTCCTCACCTTAACTACTGCAACCACGTTCAGCAATTTTTTTAAAGTGCTCCTCCGACCGCATTGTGTGATGTTTTTTCACATGGGTCGTCTGGCCTCCAGTACCAATAATGTGAACCAGGCTTACTTCAACAAACACTTGGTGGCGAATTGAGCCTATCGCAATGTTCTCCTCCTGTTTGCTAATTGTAAAACTGGGGTGAAGTACTTTTGTACTGGGCCACTGCCAATGTCTGAAGATGAACTGGAAGTAGGTGGGTGTGTCGATTGCCTCTCTGGAGGAGATACTTCTACTGAGATAGGGGTTGGTCCAGGCCTCTGCTGGGGCCCTACAAATATGGGAGCTGGAGGTGCTGCCTGTGCAATATGCCTCAGAGCAGGTTGGATAGTAATGTCAGACCCCTCTGTGCCAGCTTCCACAATGACTGGCTTGTCTTCTTCATCCAACTCCTCATCATCCCCTTCCATGATTCTAAGACTTTATGGAATTTTTCTTTTCCCTTGCCTCTCCTGGCGTCTTCCAGACTCTGCCAGGGTCCACTCCATGTCCCTATCAGCATCATAAAAAGGGGTACTTGCAGAAGATGGTGGAGTAGTACACTTCCTTTTTCTTGCTGGAGATGTGGGAGCCATTAATTCTAAAAGAAGAGGTTCTTGCTTGGCAGGAAGCTTGACTTCCTGTTCTGCTCCAACTGTGGGCAGATCTACTATTGCTGGTGAGGCTGCTGCCCACTTTGCTCTGTTTCCTGAAACGGTTATCCAATTCAACATCACTGCTTGTTGGCATCACCATGATTGAGTTGCTGCCTCACTGACAGGATGGTCTTGGGCTTAGGTTGGGGTGGTGCTGTTGATTTTGGAGTGTTGCTCCTAGGTTCCTCCCCAGAGGCTGGTGTGACAGGCACACGTCTCCCGAAAAAGGTTGCGGTGGGCAATGCACTGGTGGAAAGCTGCTTCTTCTCACTAACCACTTTCTTGGGAGTAACTGAAGACAGAAGAGATTGGAGGACTTAGCTGTACAGACCATCTCGTTGGCAATACTGTGGGTGATGTGACGTCCCTTTTCTTGTACACCTAAAAGAAGGCAAGCAAGAAAAAAATGTAGTTAGTGAAACATGGCATTGTTGCAGGTTGAAATTGTATAGACAAATGCAATACTAGTGCGGCTGGTTACTTATGTAATAAATACCAATGTAATGAAACATTGTAAAGTCAAAATACACCACCACACCATAAAATTTCATTTGAAATCAGGTAGCACAACATGCAGATATAGCTTTTTGCTGTATCTCCATCTGTTTTAAAGGAGACATCTGTGGTAGTCAGAGAGAGGTACATGGGTAAATGGAATACTCCTTAAAAAGCCATGGCATGTAGTTGGTCCAGGGGAAATGGAATAATCATTAAAAAAGATTTATGCTGCTGATGTGTCTGCAGTGCACCGCAGCCAGGGTGCCCAGGAGGAAATGGAATTATTATACACCTAAAGAAACCGAAAGCTGTAGCACGGTTGTGCACCTTTGGTGGATAGATGGATCAAGGCATAATCCTGAATTAAATAAAATGAAATAAAAACATTAAAAAATTTAATTATGGAAAAAAATGAAAACAAAAAAAACAAGAAATTAAAACATTAAAATAGAAAAACAAAAAATTAAAATTAAAAAATTCAATTTAAAATTTAAATTAAAAATGTAAATACAAACTTAAATTAAACAAATAATCAATAATTGCTGACGTTTTATGCAAGCCTAAGCAAAGGGGCACTGGCTGGATGCACAAAATGGCTGCTAGCCATGTGGTCAAACAACAACAAGGAGCAAGGAAGCATGGCAAGCAAAGAACACATGCAAGCCTGTGGCAAAGGGACACTGGCTGAATGCACAAAAAGGACACCCGCCACATGGTCAAACAACAGCAAAAAGGAGCAAGGAGGCATGGGGAACAAAGAACATATGCAAGCTTACTGCATAGGGACACTGGCTGGATGCACAAAATGGCCACCAGCCACATGGTCAAACTACAACAACAAAGAGCAAGGAGGCATGGTGAACAAAGAACACATCCAAGCCTATTGCAAAGGGACACTGGCTGGATGCACAAAATGGCCATCAGCCATATGGTCAAAGAACAACAACAAGGAGCAAGGAGTCACGGGGGACAAAGAACACATGCAAGCCTATGGCAAGCGGACACTGACTGAATGCACAAAATGGCTGCTAGCCACATGGTCAAACATCAACAACAACAAAGAGCATGGCAGCACGGGGAACAAAGAACACATGCAGGCCTATGGCAAAGGGATACTGGCTGAATACACAAAATAGCCACTGGTCAGAAGATCAAACAACAACAACAAGGAGTAAAGAGGCACGGGGAACAAAGAACACATGAAAGTCTATGGCAATGGGACAGTGGCTGGATGTACAAAATGGCCACCAGCCACATTGTCAAACAACAACAAGGAGCAAGGTGTCACAACAAACAAAGAACACTTGCAAGCATATTGCAAAGGGACACTGGCTGGATGCACAAAATGGCTGCCAGCCACATGGTCAAACAACAACTGCAAACAAGGAGGCATGGAGTACAAAGAACACGTGCAAGTCTATCGACATAGACTACACAAAATTGCCCCGGACCACACGGCAAGGAGAACAAAGACAAATAGTGGACAATGGCTAATACACATACACACTCACACTGGCAATAAGGAGGCATGGTGGTAACACTGAAAAAACACTGACAATTTAGCAATGCAAAATGTGAAAACTAAATGAGCTTTAAAATTTCAAAACAACAGTCCACGTCCTCTTATACCATCAAATATTACCTCACAACATATACACTTTTTGCAAAATAAGCTGAAATGCAAGAAACAGCTACCATTTTAAATTTGATCTAATGCTATCTCTGCCCTAAAAATGAAGTTTTAAAAACATATACCACTGAAACATTTATTTTGTACACTGATGACTACTAGTACTGTGCCTTCTGGCTAGATGGCCCTTTGGAAATCGAGGCCACATAGTAAAATAATATTGCAAATGTTACACACATGTAGATAACGTGCTGTGCAATAATTTTCCTTTGCAAAAGGTGAAAAATCAATGAAATGCAAATTAAATAATAACTAGGCCTATACTTAAACTCCAGGCCGTCCACCACTATAACATTTTAAAATCAAATTAAAGTACAAAGAAATACTTGTGCATGTCCAAGCAAACAAGCATCACCCTAATACAATAGTTTTTGAACTTGTGTGATTTCAGAAAAACAAAGTCCTTAAATCCAAAGGTCTATCCAGGAGACAAATAGAGTGATCCTTCTATCTCAAAATCCAAGTGAAAAGTGACCAGGAGATGGAAAAAGCACTGGAGGAGCCTGCTGGACAGGAACAGGAGGTTTGAGTCTCTGGGGCACTTCCTTCCTGTTTGAAAAAATATATTTCTCACGCTAAAAAACAACTAGAATCATCAATTGGAGAAGAAAACCCACTCAAAAAACAATTTTTTACTAAATTTAGATGCATCTCAAGTTGAAAACTTACTCCAGGTGCATTTGTGCTTTTGAGTGGGACTATCTTGGCTGCTGTTGTGGCTGGAAGCAGTGGGAATAAATGTGAAGTCTTGCATGTGCGGCCAGAAGCAGTGCGATGCAACACAAGTCTTGCAGGAGCTCACTAATCACCCGAGTGTATTGTGGCCCTTGCTTGCGAGTGCCAAAACAAATCACACACACGTGAACGAACTCCACTCCTAAGCAGATAGCAAAATTTGTGAACTCCTTGCCACTCCATGTAGGGCTAAGTGCCCAAATTTTGCAAACTCCACCGGCAGTGCGGAGTTCTATTTCCGGGCCTACTTGTGAGTCGACTAGGGCTGGCTCTGGTTCGTTTTAAGTGGAGGGTGTCTCAGGGTCTCTAAAAGTAGCTGTGAACCCTGCCATGTGTGTAGATTGTCTGTTGTGCAATGATCTAGAGCACACTACCTGGAAAGGTGGAGTTCAAGTCACACTTGGGGATGTTAGGATTGCCTGAATTGGTCTGTATGACTGCAAGGTCCATAGATGCATGGAAGGGGAGTCAAGGGAGCCTGAACCCTGGAAACTGGAAGAATGCCCCAGATAGCTGTCAAGAAGAGTAAGAATAAAAGATGTGGGAAACCATCCTCTGGAATTCTCATGTTGCAAGTTGACAGGGCATGTGAGGAGGACATTTCTGAGCTTATCGGGGAGAACACTACTGCCCTGAGGGACCTGCTGGAACTTGCTGGATGACAAGTTATGGGTTGGCCCACCAGGGAGAAAATCTTCAAATTGCAGAAGGAGTGACCAACTCTAAAGTGCCTGACGTGGCAAACTGAGGCCCATGTAGCAGGTGATACCTATGGAGATTACCTTACCTATTGGGAGAATGACTTCCTTTATGGTGAGCCTAAGGTTCCTGTTCCTGGGACAGCCCTTGTGCTGGTGGTTCCTCAGTGTTACAGGACCCTCCTACTGGGGTTTGCTCACAATATCACCCTGGCATGACATCTAGGGCAAGACAAGATTTTTGCCAGGCTTGTTCTCCCACTTCTTTTGCCCCTGGATAAAGACAGACGGCCTCAGATGCATTCCGTAGGACCAGTCCCACTTGACAGGCCAGTGAGAAATCAGAGAAAAACTAAGCTTAAGGGTCTCCTGACTTCCCTTCCCTGTTATTGGCCCTCCCTTTGAGAGTGTGGGTATTGACATTGTTGGTCCCTTGGACCCCAAGACAGCTTTAGGCAACATGCTTATCCTGCTCTTGGTGGACTAGGCCATCTTTTACCCCGAGGTTATTCCTCTGAGGTCAGTGACTGCATCTGCCCCACTTTGAGAGGTCTGCATTCAACATGCTTATTGTGACAGATGAAATGGTGGAAGAGGAGAGTGATCCTCTCCCTGGCCTCCTGTCCACCGGGAGCACAACAGGTCAGTAGAGGGCATTAAACTCTACTTTGCTCTCACCCCAGAGCAACATAGTGACTGCCACCACTTGTTGGGGCAGTTTTCTTCAGTTCTCTGTCAACCCCGGGCTTACACATTTGTGTGCGCATGATAAGGATACTGGGTACAGTATGCCAGTTGAAATCAAAATTTACAGGCTGTCAGGCAAAGAGAGGTCCAGCATCAAGAAGGAGATTTCAAAGGTGATGGTATTACGGGTGATTGAGCCCTCCATCGGCCCATGGTCCAGCCCTGTGGTGTTGGTACCCAAGGTTGCCCACCAGACACCACTTCAGGACTTGGACACAGGTTTTGTGTGAATTACCAAGGAGTAAATTCCATCACTAAGACTGGTGCACACCCTATCCTGAGTGGATGAACTCATAGCCATGTTGAGCGCTGTCAAGTTTCTCAGTACTTTTGATCTCACATAAGGGTGCTAGCAGATTGCTCTGACTGAGGGGGCAAAAGAGAGGTCTAAATTCTCAACCCCAGCAGTCCAGTTCAAGGTGATGTCCTTTGGCTTAAAGAATGCCCCACCACCTTTCAGAGGTTGGTCAACAAGGTCCTACCTGTGAAGGAGGCATTCTGTGCCGCCTACCCAGATAAATAGCTGTCTTCAGCTGGGAGGAACACCTCTACCACCTTCAGGAGGTGGGTCTGACTATAAAGGTCAGTAAGTGCCACGTATGGTGGGCCTCTGTGGTGTATCTGGGCCATGTGGTGTTAGGAGGGCAAGGTACAGCCCCTCCAAGTCAAGATCCAGACTATCCTGGTCTAACAGCACCCAAAACACAGACTGAGGTAAGGATCTTCTTGGCCTCACAGGATATTATAGGAGGTTTGTTAATGGATATGGCGCTATTGTTGCCCCCTTAATGGACCTGACTTCTAAGAAGCATCCCAGAAAGGTGTTCTGGACAGAAGCCTGCCAGAATGCCTTTGACACCCTTTGGGAAGCCATGTGTACAGCAAATGTATGCAGGGCATCTGTCTTCTCTAAGCAGTTTATTGTGCAGACAAATGCTTCAGAGCATGACATAATGGCTTTCTTTGCAAAGTTAGATGAGGAGGACCTAGACCATCCCATAGCCTTCATTAGTAGGAGGTTACTTCCCAGGGAGCAGAGGTGGAGTTCTATTGAAAGGGAGATCTTTGGTGTGGTCTGGGCACTGAAGAAGCTGAGAACATACCTGGTTGGGACTCACTTCCTGGTTCAGACAGACCACAGGCCCCACAGATGGCTCATGCAGATGAGGGGTACAAATCTCAAACTGTTGAGGTGGTCCATCTCCCTACAGGAAATGGAACTTCCGGTGGAACTCCCTCCTGGGTCATATCACTGTAATGTGGATGGTCTATTCAGGTTCTTCCACCTTGGTGATGAGAACCCCAAGAGGTCTCCCCACTTTCAGCTGGGGGGGGGGGCACACGTTGGACCTGTTAGCCTCAGAGTGGTCTTCCCCCAACCTTTTTGCATTACTCTTCCTGGTTTTTGCTGAATTTGTTAGGCTTTAGGAGTCTGCCACTTTACAAGAGCTAACAAGTGTTAAAATGTTAAAGTGCTTGTGTTCTCTCCTTTAAACATGGTGAAATTGGCTTACACCCTATCTGTACACTTAGTTTACTTATATGTCCCTAGTAAAGCAGTACTACAGGTACCCAGGGTTTTTTATTAAATGCTACTAGTGCATTTGCATCACTTGTTGGGCCACCAACTTAGGTCACCCTGTAAATCTTACTCGAGCTTACCATTGCAGCCTGTGTGAGCAGTTTTAAGTTGCCTTTAAAAACTGCCAAAGTAAACATCTTGCCAGAACTAAACCTTCCTTTTTAGCACATATGTCACCCCTAGGTAGGCCCTACCCAGCCCAGAGCCCAGAGGGCAGTGTATTTCATAGGTGGTTTAAAAAAATAGGACATGTCTTTTTAAATGATACATTTCCTAGTAGTGAAAATAATTCCAATTCATTTTTCACTTCTCCAAGGCCTGTTTCTCTGATATGATAACATTAGAGTTGCCATATTACATTTAATAAGCTATAACTTCCAATTGGTAGAAAGTATGTAGGGCAGGTCAAGCATGAAATCTGAGCACTTCAAAGAGAATTCTCTAAAAACTTCTCCAACTTCAAAAAAGGCACCTGGTATAAATATTGGATTTCAGATGCTAACTCTTCATATCACTTCTGGACCTGTGGTCTCTGCCAGGAAGAAGGACTGCCCAGTTATTAAGTCTATTCTGATGACCTGCTTGCTGCCCAGGAACTGCTCTGCTCCCCAAGAACTGCTGTTTCTGCACCTTGACTCTCCTGGTGTGAGCTGCCTTGCTGAAACCAGACTGCCTGTGTGTACCAGGTTTCCAAGATCTCCAAGTGTCAGTCAGGTGACCTCCCATTCTCAAGCCATGGGGACACAACAGGCTTCTCTGTGCAATGCATCTTCAATGCAGGACCGTGCATAGCCATGACAGCTCGGCAAGCTTGATCCCGGGTGATGCATCTCAATGCTGACAAATGCCCAGTACTCCTTAGCTACTCATTGCATCCACTCAGGGCCATGCATTGCCTCAGCGGCTCCACCAGCCCCGTGCATCTCAACACCGGGAACCAGCCAATCTCAACGCAGCCCGGCACATCTCGACACAAGTCCTCACAAGCCCCAGCGACTTCCACAGCACTCGTCCAGCAGGATGCATCTTGACATCAATGCCAATGCATTGCTACAAACGTTTTCGTAAGCCCTAGCAACTTCCTCAACAATGGTACAGGACTTTGCATCGTTAGCTCCCATCAATGGTCACTGACTTTGCAGTGTAATGCATCTTGGTGCAGGACCTCGCATCACAAGCTGCATGTTGATGGTTTCTCGATGCTGGCTTCGCCACTCAATACAAGGACTTCACATCACTCCACAACAAGGATCTAAGGTATTCTTGTTCAGTGGGTCTAAGTCAGTCCCTGTAGCTGGCCCACGCTTCATCACAGTCAGCCTGAACTTGTGACATTGTCCCGGTCCGATGTGACCAGATAACCACAGTTGGTGCTGAGTACTTTCTGGCACTGTTTTCATTTAAACCTTTAAGCTTGCATATCTCTGGTTCTACTGATTAGATTTTGTTGTTTTGGTCTTCTCATATATATCAAAACTTACTCTGTTTTTCTAATTTGGTTTGGGATTCTTATTTTGGTGTGTTTACACTTTGTTACTATATTGAAGTGCTGCATAAATACTTTTCATATTGCCTCTAAGTTATGCCTGACTGCTCTGTGGAAAGCCTCCAAGGGTTGAACAAAGGTTAATTTGGGGTTTGCCTGTGACTTCACCCTAACAGGTTGTTGCTTGTCATGGGTTTCACCCCCTCAGCCAGTAACTAAGGGCCAGATCTATCAAAGCTTTTTGCATTTGCACACGGTGCGGATGACTGTTTGCGAATGCAAAAATGCCTTTCAGTATGAATGAAAAGCATTCGCTATGCAATTTTAAGGAATCGAAAAATAGCGATTCCTTAAAATTGCAACCCCATTTAGAGAATAGCAAATTGCGATTCTCTAAATAAGAAATCCCAAATAAGGAATCCTTATTTGCGATTTCTTAAGCACATGTATCAAGCTTTTCCTTAATGTGAATTGGGCATTAAGGAATCACAATTACCACCAAATACAATTTAGTGGTAACCATGTGCAAATTTTAAAAATGCATTAAAAATGCAGTTTTAAAATTGCCATGTAACGCACACATGCCCCTTTTGAATTGAAAAGTCTGTTTAAACTGTTAAGTTTCTGTACATGACAATGTGCTACCACACTATGCATTAGTAATATATTTGCAATAGTGTGCTCCAAAATGCACCACCGGCTACATACCAGTCACTTGCTACTTGCCTGCTGAATGGGTGTGGCTCATTTGCTATTATTTTTCTTTGTATGATGCTTGGAATTTCACAATCCTTTGTTCCAAAAGCACTGCCTGTAGATGAACGGCTACTTGCACTAATTTGTAGAAGAATAGTTAACTGGGTTCAACATCTGAATAAGTACTATATGAAGTAGTTGTGTGTACATTCTGCTTATTGCACCCGATTTAAAAGCACACCATGTCCTGCAGAGAAGGGAAGATTGCTATTTGTGTATACAAAGTCACTTGTTGCAGCATGCAGAAGATGAAGAGGTACAGTATTATGAATAATGTTGTTGTTCTTTAACCAGCAATTAAGTATTCAAATAGAATGTGATCCTTTGATTTTTGCAATTTTTTAAACTGTTTACTTGTTTTGCAACTAAATGGCTTAAGAGAATCCAAACCTCCATTTCAGTTTTGACAGTGAATTTATTAAACATAGGATAAAGCACAAGCAGAAAATGTGTTACAATTTCAAATAAATATATCAGTAAAGGTATAACATTGTATATATTACCTGGGAAGTGAAAGGGGGTATACATAGTTGAGGATATGAAAAGTCTGGTTGTTGTACCGAGAAGTTTTATACATTAGGTAAACAGAAAATAAAGGAATGTAAGACATAACAGCGTCAATAAAGAAAAGTCAAGAAGGTTAAAGAACTTCTTCTTTAGCAGGTTTGCGTGTAAAAGTGTGTTTGGTTTGATCATTCAAAACATCTGTTATAGGAGACCAAATATAAGACGTTTCAATACAAGTGAAACAGGGTATACATATGCTGTATCTTATCTATGATTATGACATACTGCCTACCATCATGCTTGGAAATATAGTTTGGTTAGGTCTTTCCTATTTTTAGTTATTTGTTGATATGCAACAGCTAGCAATAAATCCAGTATTTACACAATATATGAATATGCAGCCCATTCATCAGACTTCCTAGGAAAATGTTTATGAACAAAAAGGGAACCGTAGGGTGAAAAAGTAAATTAATCTCAGCCCATACCTATTTCCAAAAATCTTGAACATTGGGACAATTGAAAAGTAAGTCCATCAAATCAGCACATTCTGAAGAACATGTCGAACATCTATTAGGAAGATCCAGAAAAAGTTATGTAAGGGCACAGGAGGAAGAAGAAGTCTGCTATATATAAAGAAAAGTGTTTGTGTGGTGTTCTCCACTCTGGAAGATCTCCTAATTTTTATCCAAATTAGTTTCCTAAAGGAAATAGGCCATTCCATTTCCAAATCACATTCCCAGGAGATCTCTGTACTTGATGTATCCCTGTCTTTGGTGGAGGAATGTAAATAAGAATATATGGTAGAGGCTTCAGAATTTGTGGCCAGAATGATGCATAAAGTATTAGAAGGGTTTATGGCAGAAAGAGGATAAGGTGTCACTTGAACACAAGCAGAGGAGATAGCATGCTGTAAGATTCGAAATTTATGCTGAAAAGAGGAGGAAAGATCAAAGAGGGTACATGTTCTTGGGAATGAAAAAAGAGTGTTATGATCAAAGTGCTGGTTAATCTAAATTAAACCTTTTTCTCTAAGATATTCAATTTATAGGTTTTGCATTGTTCAATATGAACTTATTATGCAAAATGGCAGAATTTAGAAGAGAGGGAAGGTCAGTGGGAATACATGGTAATATAGACTCTAGAATTTTACACAAATGTTTGAGAATAAGAGTGGAAAGGGTTTCCTGTTTGCACGTGTATTTGCAGAAAGAAATAGGGCAAATAAAATCCTTTTCAATTTCTACCCATAATGGGCAATTAACTAGAGAGTGTAAAAAAGCCAATAAGAAGATTGTTGCATTAAAAATGCTTTATGATATTTAGATAAATAAGGACTGTTTACTCCACCCTGAGATTTTGGATGTGTTAGTTTTAACAATGACATCCTAGGTATTTTGTTATTCCAGAGAAAGGAAGAGAGTATCTGTTTTTTTTTTTTTTTTTTAATTAAGGGATATAGGTACTGTCACAGTGTTCTTTCCTCGGGATCTGCACGTCGCTGAACAAAAGGCCCTCCAGCATCACCACCTCAGAAAGCTTTTAAAGCACAGAGTTATGGTGAAGCCAGTCAGGGGGGGAGGGAATTAGGATAGGGAACAGCACGGAGAGAGATCTGAAAAGAAGAGGTTAGAACACATATGCATTTACTCATTCATAGAAATGCAACTTATCAAATAGACTCTTGACTAAATGCATCTCCGAGATATCAGATGGAGACCCCTTTTGAAATGAGTGCAAAGCCCCTTCTTTGAAACATGAAACAAGAATAAACTACGACCTCAGAAACAAGAGATGGCAAGAGCTTTGGACTATGATAACACTCAGAATATCAATCCTGTAACATCTCTGCATTCACAACATAAACCTTTGATCATGACCTAGAAAATCTCAAGTAATTAAGTATGCTTTTCACATCTTAAGCTTTTCAAAGAACAATGAAAACTATGATTTGCTTTTCTCCAAAAATACGTTCACCACTATAAAGACCGAAACGTTTTTACTCATTGAACTTGAAGCGCTTTACTTATAATACCAGGAAGCGCTTCTACTTGTCTTGCCTTAAAGCGCCACGCTCATTTACTAAAGGGGCGCTTTTACTCAAGTGGCCTAAATCACTTTGATTGTTGTGCCAAGAACCTTTTACACCTGTGAATTGAAGTGCTTTGATTGTCGTGCCAAGAGAGCTTTACACTTATGAGTTGAAGCGCTTGAATTGTCGTGCCAAGAGCGCTTTACACCTCTGAACTGAAGGACCTGAATTGTCATGTCAAGAGCGCTTTACATCTGTGAACTGAAGCGCTTGAATTGTCGTGCCAAGAGCGCTTTACATGTGTGAACTGAAGCGCTTGAATTGTCGGGGCAAGAGCGCTTTACATCTGTGAACTGAAGCGCTTGAACTGTCGTGCCAAGAGCGCTTTACATTTGTGAACTGAAATGCCTTTGATCGTTGCGCCAAGGGCGCTGTACTCTAGAAACTCGTTATGCTAAGGGGCGCTTTACCTTTTGGAAGTAATGACTTCCTCCAAACTTGGATTCATCAAGGCCTTACCGCTACGAGTACGACTTACTCGTTTTAGAATGCACCATGGAAACAAGGATACTTCGGTTGGATGACACTCTGCCATTCAGGAACTCTGCTCTTCTCCAGAGAAACACCCACAAGGTCTGGCTGCATCGAAGTCTTCAAAATAGTGAGCAACATGCTTGGGTGTGGCTGGGCTTCATAGGCCTGCCACACCCCAAGATGGCTGCTGCCTCTAAAAACATGGGAATTGTAGTCCCTTCATGGAATAGCACTGATAAGTGCATCTTGACCACCAATGTCCTGAACCTGCAGCTCTATGAGCTTTGCCACAGGGCAGATGACGCTGAAGGCCACCTTTGGAACAAGAGGGGATGACAGGTGGTGCACATAAAGTGCTGCAGAGTCGAGCAGCGAGTTTCGGGCAAGACCTGGACCATGCAAGGCCTTATTCCTGACATTACAACCCTCTCCCAAGCGCGGTCCAGGGCCTGGTTTATCAGGATGGAGGAGGTGAAATCGTCGCACCAAACGTGGTGCATGGACATGTCTTGCAGGTTCCCAAGAGTCATTTTCCGGTCCGTACCCTTTCCAGGACACCAAGTACTACTGGGAAGACCCGCTATATTTAGAGTCTAGAATAGATCGCACCTCATGCTCCCAATGACCTTGGACTAATAGAGGAGCAGGTTGTGTGACGCTTGAGGGCGAAGCAGGTTTAAGAAGTGAAGTGTGAAACACCAGATGAATTTTCAAAGACAATGGTAATTTTAGCTTATATGTTACTGGGTTTACTTTTCATATTACTTCATAAGGCCCTATGAATTTTGGATGAAACATATTTTTATTTTTGAATACAAAAGTTTTTTGTGGATAACCAAACTCTTTCTTTGATTGTATACTGAGGACCAGGCTGGTGTTTTTTGTCATATTGCATTTTATATTTTTTCTTTGCTTGATGAAGATTTGTTTGCAATTGTACATGTATCTTTTTCATGTGTGTTAGCATGTCCATGACTGCTGGAGTGGTTTGAGTAGATGCAGGTAACCTAACTGGCAAAATGTGCAGATGACGCCCATATAAACCATAGAAAGGAGTTGAGTTTATTGAAGAGTGTGAGAGTTATTATAAGCCAGTTCTGCAAGCCACAAAAGATCCAGCCAGGTTGTAGGAGACTTTGTTGCATAACATTGTAAATATTGTTTCAGAGTTTGGTTTAGTCTCTCTGTTTGACCATCCGTTTGTGGATGATAACTAGTAGATAAAGTTGAATCAATTTGTATAGCCTTGCACCATTGTTGCCAAAAACGCACAGACAATTGTGTTCCTCTATCAGAGAGGATCACCCTTGGAAGTCTGTGAAGATGAACTATATTTTGTAAGATGATAGTTGCTAATGTGTCGGAAGTTGGAAGCCCTTTACAGGCAATGAAATTAGCATACTTGGTAAGACTAACTACTACCACTAGAATGGTTGTAAATTGTTTTATTTGAGGAAGACC